>NC_136262.1:35073931-35451431 GCF_964187855.1 Myxine glutinosa | reverse complement strand
TGGTGCACAAACATGGCGCTGTCATACACGGCTGGTTTGCTAAATTGTACATCCAAAATGTCGTGTCCAAGTCTGCGAGCATCATTTTGCCTCCATTGCTCGGCGGAAGTCACAATAAATGATAGCCCCATCGCTTGGGAGTTTGCACGGTATAGATACAGAAGGTTAAGTCGGCTGGTCCCTCTGGAATTATAGGGATGTAAAAGATCCATAAAAGGTAGTACGCCTTTAGTCTGGTGCAAATAAATCCTGCTTCTCCGGTGTTTTTTTGCTCCGTGTCATCCCAAACACTCAGTGAGCACAATAATGTGGGCAATACACATAGTCAGGTTCAGTATGTTTTTTCGTTCAAAATTTTTGGAGATTAGCAAAACTATACATTTTTGGAATATTCAGAGCATGAGGAATCCAAAAATTAATGTTTACATTTGCGTAGACACCTTTGCGAAAATGACACTCAGGACAGTGATGAAGATCTGTAAAAGCATATTCCTGAACGGTATAGACCTAGTAGATCCTGTGTATAGGACTTATAGTTCAATCTGATACTAACAAGGCTGCTTTCCTGCTTTATAAACCCATACCTATAACTTCAAAGGACTTGCAATGTCATGTATTATGTAATACAGTTATATCACAAATATAAAGACTGGTTTTCAATTTCCTTTGTTTGTTGCTTTTCTATAATCCTGAGCACTATTTTGAGACCTTTATTGGATTCCTTGACCCAGAAAACATAGGATTAGCATATTTAACTAAGTTTCTCGGTTGACTAGAAGCCGAGATAGCGCAAAATATGTCTTTTATGGCGGCCATTTTGAAAATCCAAAATGGCGGCCATGCAGGTGTCTGTGCAAATGCCACCATTGATTTTCGGATTCCCCAGGCTCTGATGATTCCAAAAATGTACAGGTTTGCTAATCTCCCAAAATTTTGAACGATATTATACTTGTTAACATCGTGAACCTGACTAACAATGGCACAGTTGGTTAACCTGGCTAACTTGTCGCTCTAAATAGTAACCCATGGTTGAGGCTGGCCGATTTGGGAAAGCACGCAAAGCACGCAAAGCAATGGTTTTAAATCACACGCCACAAGTGGGACATTGTTCGCCCCCCACCGTGTTCCGGTTTCAAATTGCTAACACCTCCGTGCCCCTAATGTTTTACGTCCGTGCTGTGCTGTCTGGCTTTATCGGGGCTTTCTCGAAGCCCTGGTTTTGAATGCACGACCGGCCATCATCTCTCTGAGCCCCTTTGTCTCACGAGCTTTCCCGCTCGCAGCAAGTGCTGCCACGTGTTCTGCCTAATCTTTGCCAGAAGCCTCTTCCACGCAGCAATGCGGCAGCGGAGATGCATAAATTGCTTCTCCGTGTCCCTTGCTGCCTCGTCTTGCCTCCGATGAAATAGAGGAGAGAAAATAATTGGTGCGTCGTTTCTCTTTACGACAAGGACGCGTTGGCCTATTGCATAAGTACACACCTGCATGACAATGATAGCCTCTGTGAGTTGCTTTGCAATTGATCATCGACGTAACATTCCGGTGCACTCGGCTTGCACGATAATGATCAGAAACAAACATTGACAAACGCCGGATAATAAGTGCAGGTGCTGCGTTTGAGATTACCGAACAAAGAAGGTGCTGACTCTACCAGGAGGAATGAATGAATGGGCCTGCATTCGGTTATTTATTTATTTATTTCTTTTTTATACACGATCGAGGCTCGTGAAAGAGCGAACATTAATCACACAAAACGTCAAACCGACACATAAAACACAAAATAAGGGGAGCGGTAGACAAGATGGGGAGAGAGGGGGAAGGACACAAACACAACATTTGAGAGCAGGGACATCGGGAGAAATGTGGGAGGGAGAGGGCTTGGGGGGGAGGTGGGAAAGGTATAAAACATATGGACCCCGCAAGGACTTCCAGGAAAGAAGTTGGAATTTCAAAAAAGTGCATCTGGGGTGAATTAGCAGGGGTAGAAAAGATCAAGGTTTTGGATGGGGGAAGATAAGAGATGGTGGTGAACAGCTGTTTTAAAGACCTGGAGGGAGGAGTGGGATTGAAGGGAGTGGGGGAGTTTGTCCCAGAGACGGGAGAAAAGGGGAGTGAAGGTGAGCAGAGAGCCTAGATTTTGGCAGTTTAACCATAAGAGGGTTGCAGGCAGATCTTGTGCAACCTGTAGGAATATTTGGGGGACAGAGCACAGAGAGAGCTGGGGGGGCAAGGCCGGAGAGGAGTCGGTAGAAGACAGAAAGACCACCAACCTGCCTGCGGTGAGTAAGTGAGTGAAAGGCCCTCACAATCAGCTTCATCGCAGGAGATTCCAATTATTCGGAAAGCTTTGGTTTCAACAGCGTGAAGACTAATCCTTCGTCGGGCATTTATCCAAGATATTCAAATTCGACGTGTACACATCATTGAAAAGTTTCTGCTTGTAGATCAAATGTTGTCTGGAGTTCTATAATTCGATTCTGATAACTGGAGAGTCTGAGAGGAAGGGACACGGGATGTATTTGTAAGCATGATGTATGTAGAAGGTGTCGTCATGAGATAAAGCTTGGAGGAACAGTCGTAACTCTGGTTCCGCCGCGGTTACCCGTGGGGCTTTAAGCATGGCATTGCACACCGTCACCTGATGAAGGTATCACAAGGGCAGACTTTTGTAAACCATCAAAGTGCTGGGAGGGGACAGATTCTCCGAGATGCAGGAACTGTGAGCGACTTGTTCGGAGCTGGAAGCGAATGCCGTTCTCGTTCCAATATTGGGAAAGTACTGTGTGTTTGGCAGCCATTCCTTTTCATTTTAGAACACATATTTTACCAGTAACGCAATCCTGTAATTTGTCAGTCTTTCACCATTTGCCTCCATTGCTCAGCTGAAAAAGTACGAAACACTTTGGGTTCCCTAAAAGTACTAAACAACTTCAATGCACGAGGAGGCCATTAGGCCCATCAAAGCCTGAGCTATAGATGCCGACGTGTGGTTGCTTGTCTGTGCTCTATCCTTTTTAAATGTCGAACGTCAAGCAAGGAAGCAGCACATACCATTTTCTAAGGTCTTTGGTATAACTCAGCCGGGGTTTGAACCACCGATCTCCCAGACTCAGAGCGGATGCTCTAACCATCCATCGCACCACCAAGTCTGGTCCTTTTCTACATTTTCTTGCCATAACCATCCATAGCACCACCAAGTCTGGTCTTTTTCTACATTTTCTTGCCATAACCATCCATCGCACCACCAAGTCTGGTCCTTTTCTACATTTTCTTGCCATAACCATCCATCGCACCACCAAGTCTGGTCCTTTTCTACCTTGTCTTGCCATAACCATCGATCGCACCACCAAGTCTGGTCCTTTTCTACATTGTCTTGCCATAACCATCCATCGCACCACCAAGTCTGGTCCTTTTCTACATTGTCTTGCCATAACCATCCATCGCACCACCAAGTCTGGTCCTTTTCTACATTTTCTTGCCATAACCATCCATAGCACCACCAAGTCTGGTCCTTTTCTACATTTTCTTGCCATAACCATCCATCGCACCACCAAGTCTGGGCCTTTTCTACATTTTCTTACCATAACCATCCATCGCACCACCAAGTCTGGTCCGTTTCTACATTTTCTTGCCATAACCATCCATCGCACCACCAAGTCTGGTCCTTTTCGACATTTTCTTGCCATAACCATCCATCGCACCACCAAGTCTGGTCCTTTTCTACATTTTCTTGCCATAACCATCCATCACACCACCAAGTCTGGTCCTTTTCGACATTTTCTTGCCATAACCATCCACCGCACCACCAGGTCTGGTCCTTTTCTACATTTTCTTGCCATAAACATCCATCGCACCACCAAGTCTGGTCCTTTTCGACATTTTCTTGCCATAACCATCCATCGCACCACCAAGTCTGGTCATTTTCTGTATTTTCTTGCCATAACCATCCATAGCACCACCAAGTCTGGTCCTTTTCTACATTTTCTTGCCATAACCATCCATCGCACCACCAATTCTGGTCCTTTTCTATATTTTCTTGCCATAACCATCCACCGAACCACCAAGTCTGGTCCTTTTCTACATTTTCTTGCCATAACCATCATCGCACCACCAATTCTGGTCATTTTCTATATTTTCTTGTCATATTCTATATTTTCTTGTCATAACCATCCATTGCACCACCAAGTCTGGTCCTTTTCTACATTTTCTTGCCATAACCATCCATCGCACCACCAAGTCTGGTCCTTTTCTGCATTTTCTTCCCATAACCATCCATCGCACGACCAAGTCTGGTCCTTTTCTACATTTTCTTGCCATAACCATCCATCGCACCACCAAGTCTGGTCCTTTTCTGCATTTTCTTCCCATAACCATCCATCGCACCACCAAGTCTGGTCCTTTTCTACATTTTCTTGCCATAACCATCCATCGCACCACCAAGTCTGGTCCTTTTCTACCTTGTCTTGCCATAACCATCGATCGCACCACCAAGTCTGGTCCTTTTCTACATTGTCTTGCCATAACCATCCATCGCACCACCAAGTCTGGTCCTTTTCTACATTGTCTTGCCATAACCATCCATCGCACCACCAAGTCTGGTCCTTTTCTACATTGTCTTGCCATAACCATCCATCGCACCACCAAGTCTGGTCCTTTTCTACATTTTCTTGCCATAACCATCCATAGCACCACCAAGTCTGGGCCTTTTCTACATTTTCTTACCATAACCATCCATCGCACCACCAAGTCTGGTCCGTTTCTACATTTTCTTGCCATAACCATCCATCGCACCACCAAGTCTGGTCCTTTTCGACATTTTCTTGCCATAACCATCCATCGCACCACCAAGTCTGGTCCTTTTCTACATTTTCTTGCCATAACCATCCATCACACCACCAAGTCTGGTCCTTTTCGACATTTTCTTGCCATAACCATCCACCGCACCACCAGGTCTGGTCCTTTTCTACATTTTCTTGCCATAAACATCCATCGCACCACCAAGTCTGGTCCTTTTCGACATTTTCTTGCCATAACCATCCATCGCACCACCAAGTCTGGTCATTTTCTGTATTTTCTTGCCATAACCATCCATAGCACCACCAAGTCTGGTCCTTTTCTACATTTTCTTGCCATAACCATCCATCGCACCACCAATTCTGGTCCTTTTCTATATTTTCTTGCCATAACCATCCACCGAACCACCAAGTCTGGTCCTTTTCTACATTTTCTTGCCATAACCATCATCGCACCACCAATTCTGGTCATTTTCTATATTTTCTTGTCATATTCTATATTTTCTTGTCATAACCATCCATTGCACCACCAAGTCTGGTCCTTTTCTACATTTTCTTGCCATAACCATCCATCGCACCACCAAGTCTGGTCCTTTTCTGCATTTTCTTCCCATAACCATCCATCGCACTACCAAGTCTGGTCCTTTTCTACATTTTCTTGCCATAACCATCCATCGCACCACCAAGTCTGGTCCTTTTCTGCATTTTCTTCCCATAACCATCCATCGCACTACCAAGTCTGGTCCTTTTCTACATTTTCTTGCCATAACCATCCATCGCACCACCAAGTCTGGTCCTTTTCTGCATTTTCTTCCCATAACCATCCATCGCACCACCAAGTCTGGTCCTTTTCTGCATTTTCTTCCCATAACCATCCATCGCACCACCAAGTCTGGTCCTTTTCTACATTTTCTTGCCATGTGCAATCATGTCCAGGTAAAATAACTGTTAGTTTCACCCACCCACATTGTGTCACCACATTTGCATGGGACAACGAAGGGGTGTACATATTTTTTTGTCATCATTTGAAAGGTAATTCTTCACACTCACTTCACACTGCTCCTTTGTTTGTCGTCATGTGTGCCTTCTGATATGTGCTCAAAGACTGGCAGATTTCTTCCAGATTACCTAATGTGCTCGCTTTAAAGGTCGACATTGTTGCCCATTTAATTATGCTGGATTGATGTCGTTACGAGTCCAAACTTTAACGTCCAATGGGGCGCAGAATTCACTGAGACTTTTTTGTTCTGCATGCCGAACAGTCTTCGCTGAAAGAGCCACAAGAGGACAATAAATATGCAGCAGTCAACCATATTGATGGAAGGCCGTGTGTTCATTCTATGGAAGGCCTGTTGTTTCTGCAACACCTGCGCTCCACATTCTTAATCGCTTGCTTTCCCCCTCAGTCTCAGACAACCTGGACAAATGGCAGTTGAGACTGTAAAAGCCGCCAGGCATAGATCTTCATCGTTGGATGTAAAGGTCTCATTATATTGTTCCTAGATTGGCGAGTTCAATATGGCGTCAGCATATTGTCACAGTAATTTATCCTCAACACTTTTGGGGAAGTCGCATGGGGATACAACAAGAAACACTCGGCAGGAAACCAAGCAGCTAAATGAATTGTTTGCACATGACGTGTTTGCCTACGTTTTTTGAACATTTCAGAGAAAAATCCCAATTTTTCATTCCCTAAAACCAGACTTGGTGGTGTAATGGTTAGAGCGTCCACTCTTGAGACTGGGAGGTCGATGGGTCGAAACTGACCCTGGCTCAGTCATTCCAAAAAGGTTTGAAAATGTGCTTACGTACTGCGTTCCTTGCTTGATGCTCAGCATTTCATAAAGATAGATCACAGACAAACAACCATAGGTTGGCAACCGTTGCGCTGGCGTGATGGGCCAAACAGCTAGCTCCTCCTGCATTGAAGTTCCTTATAAGGGACTCATATTATCATAACAACAAATTTCCTTCCTTCTGCTTTCTTTGTCTTCCCCTAATTTACTGCAAGGATTGGCCTTCACAACAAAAGTTTACTGCATTGGAAAACGAGATGCCGTTGACCGTTTTTCTCCGAGGAGTAAAAAAAAAATTTTGTACTCCGACTAAGGGTCAACACTCGAAACGTCAGCCGCACCTCATTTTTCCACGACAGTATGCATTGCTTTATTGACTTTCAGTTGATAATATCCATTTTTTATCTTGTTCACCAATGCAGGTTACCACTAACCTTCACAGAAACTCGTACTCCTTTGTGTCTCCACAGGCGTTCCAAAAGGGGAAGGTGGAGGCGTTGCAGACAGCAGTCCAGGCAGTCAATTGGCAGGGACAGGCACTGGTGCAAAGTGCACCACCTACAGCAGATACCCACAACCTTGAGACCTCACTGGAAGATGTCAACACCCGCTGGAATTCGCTCAACCGGCAGGCAAGTGCCAGGGCGAGGCTGAAGCCTCTCTTGGCGAGAGCTTGAGTCAGAGATCCCACACTTTTTTTTCTTTTCTGTTTTTTTTGTATACTGAATCGAGGCTCGTGAAAGAGATAAAATTTGAAACACCTTTTCAATCATTGCTCCTTTTCCTTAGGCTCAGGCTGGGGTCAGTGATCTTCTGGGAGTAGCATGTCTCGGTACAAGTCTTGTAAATAAGCATCAACTTGCATTGTGTGAACACAATTTGTTGTTTTTTGGGGTTTTTTTCTTTGTCCTGTGCAAGTGTGGATAATAGGGCAAAAACTCGGTAGGAACGCGGAGAGTTGTTCCTTTCATTACTTGCTTGTTGTGCTGTTGTAGACCTGCCAGTCTTTTTAAGCGGTGAAGCCGCTTCAATATTCGCCTATGTCCTTCCTTCCATTCGTCCATCCTTCTGTCAAAAATAAAGAAGAAGAACCTTTCTAACCCACCATGTTTACAATGCATAGACGTTAGACGTTATTTACAATGTAGAGGAATACCTTTTGTTTTTCCTAGAGTTTTTCTTTTTCTTATTCTTCCACCCTATTTTTCACCTCTGAAAACTTTAAAATCAAGGTTCTCAGCAACCATTGGTCAGATTGACAGGAAATTTTCATCAAGTGATTGGCTCGGCCCGTATATTTTTTACTGCTAATTATGACGTCATAGGTCACGTGCTATGGGCGCCATCTTGGAAAACACCTTCAAATTTGCCCCTCTATATCTACGAAACGGCTCAATGGGAAAAATTGAGTCATGGCTCATTCTAAAGAACTCTGCAATGGAACCAAAAATTGTGTTTATTTAGTATATTAAAAGTGCTAACGTTCTGAGGTTAGAATTCAACAAATAGATCCCTTGCACCCACGAATATGATATTTTTACAGTGTAGCCCATCGGGCGAAGCCGTCTAGAACAGTGTTTGTCCATCCGTATGTATGTATGTATGTATGTAATATGTATGTATGTATGTATGTATGTATGTATGTATGTATGTCCCCTCAAACGTATACCAATCAGAGCTGAGGATATGGTCACATGACAGGGTGATGTGATTACGTCTGATGTCATTACAGCGTACGCAGCTGACTCTCCACGCTCCGCCATTTTGATTTATATGCCGTTCATGCCGAACATATCGTCGAACCTGTCATATATCACAATCGCCATGCTCTACCTTTATGTTTTTCATTCAGTGTGAAATACAAACAAACCGAATGTTAAAATGATCATGAAATATTGAAAGCATAGACGTTATGGCTCTTCCAACAATACGTATAGGCCTTAGGCGTTATGACTCATCTTCGGACCGCTTCGGACAAATTAAGCCCAGGTTTCTTAATACAGTAGTGTATCGTTTCAGTAGTGTCGTTTTTGTAATAATAATAATAATAATATAGTAAATCTAATCGTAATACTAATCCCTTCGTAGTGACTGCAAACTTACTGGACGATCAAATATATCAGTTTTGTGTCGGTTACATCATTACGTCTATGATGTCATTACGACGGCTGAGTCCACCGACCAACATTTTAATTTACAAGTACACCCGCTCACTACGGGAGCTGCAGGAAGGGTCATTCCTCTTTGGGGTATACCCTATATAGATTACAGTTGATCTAAGGTCGGGTCTCAAGAACATTGGGTGTGTGTTCGTTTACCAAGTTTATTGTGGAGAGATCGCCATTTGGTTTCAGCATTCAAGCAAGCACGCCATTAAAAACTCGTAAGGAAAGGCTGGCTTAGCAAGCGCTAGCTAGCTGCTTGGTAAATGAGCACACCTCCAACCCTTGTGGGGTACATAGATTACAGTAGATCTTCGCTCAGTTCTGCAAGTAAAACTTACCTCAAGGATGTCGGAATTCCTCAAAATTTCTTTACCGGCTACGCCGTTAAACAGCTATTTGAAAGACTAATCATATGTGTTTGTGTTTTATAATATTTTACAAGTCCGGCTATGCCGCTGTTACTCTTGGTATTGTTTTTACACAATCTTAGTTTTAAAAAACTGCAAGTTTTGAGACCGAAGCAAAAATGAATGCAAAAATGAATGCAAAAAATTGACGTCATACGTCACATGGTTCGGCCGCCATATTGTTTTTTGTGAAAAACACTAAAACCCCCTTTTCTCTGCAATGGCTGAACAGATCGAGCCCAAACTTTGCATGCATAATCACATACCCATTACAAACAAAAAGTTCAGCGATCATGACGTCATGCATCACATGGTTTCAGAGTTATGACGTTTTGAAGCATAAAACTTAGTTCCTGCCTCATTTTTGATCATATCGAATGGAAACTTTAAGATTGTGTTCCCAATTTCGGCATGCAAAAATGCCCTTTTGGAATTTGCGATAGCTCACATGGAATGGCAGCGATAAATAAACGAAAATTTTTTTTCATTATATTTCTTGAATCGCTTCATTGATCGACGTGGAACTTTATAATAAAATAGAAGTCAGGAAGTGGAACAAGTGTGCAAAATTTCAAGATGATTGGATGTACGGTCTGGAAGCTATAAGTTTTATTGTGTGAAGAAGAAGAAATGCAACACTTTTTTTTCTCAGGTCTTCGAGAGTGGGGAATTAATTAATTATCACACTGTACACAACGTGCAGGCAGCACACGGAGCGACCTCACGGGGTCATTTCAACCTCAAATAAAATTCCCATTTCAGATTTGGCCATAGCGAAGGTATATTCACACTCAAACAAAACAAATTTGGCAAAATTCCGACTATTTTGGAAGAAAATTTGACACGATCACATTTTAGATGGAGAACCCCCAAGTAAGTGTGTGTGTGTGTGTGTGTGTGTGTGTGTGTGTGTGTGTGTGTGTGTGTGCGTGTGTGTGTTTGTGAAAAATAATCATCTATCTATAATTCCAGTAATCTCTGTATGTCTGTATGTCTGTGACCGCTGTTTCTCGACAACCACGGGTCCGATATACTTTAAACTTGCCAGGTATATTGCTGGGGACCCGAGGATGTGCCTTTTCAAGGTTTCATATTAATCGGAGAAGTAGTTACCGAGCTATGTCCAAAAAACGATTCAACCAATCAGAGAGCAGCGAGCTATCACGTGTGCCGAACGTGGCGAACAGACTCTGCCTCGGACGGCACATTTGAGAGCGTATTCATTTATTTCACGTTGGCAAACTATGTTGGCGTTAAACTATGTTTGAAAACTAATTAAAACTACTTTGCGATTCTTTCGCTTTCCTGCGCGTTTGTGCACGCTATGGCGATTTCTTTACCAAACTCCGCAAGCCGTTCGCTTTGGACCAAACCATTTCATGTAAATAGAGGGGGGGGGGGGGGATTGTCACCGTACTCGCAAGCCGTTCGCTTTGGACCAAACCATTTCATGTAAATAGAGGGGGGGGGGGGGGGTTGTCACCGTACTCGCAAGCCGTTCGCTTTGGACCAAACCATTTCATGTAAATAGAGGGGGGGGGATATAATTTTAGATATATATATAGTACGGGCATGCCCTAGTAATATGAAAGCGGGAAGGCGGAGGAAACTGGTCATCACTGCCAGCAGTTATAAAGTGGCAGTTCTAGTTTCATATTAAAAATTCCAAACTGAACCGCTTCCTTCAGACACTGGTGTGATTTTTTTATTTATTCCAAGTTGATCTAGAAGTCCCTTCCCTCCAGGTCTTCAAGACAACTGTTCACCACCATCTCAAATTGTCCTCAATCCAAAACCATGATCTTTTCTACCCTCATTAACCCCATCCAAATCTCTCCTCATTCCAATTTTCCAGTTTTCCCTCCTTAGTTTCCTTCTGTATCCAACTTGTCGACCCTATGAATCTTCTGTATCTATCCTGTCCACACCATGCATGCGTGTTTTGCATCCTGTTTTTGTCTGTTTCGTCCTGACCTGTTCAGTGTACTAGCTCTTCCACGAGCGTCGACTATGTATACAAAAAAGAAAAAAAACAAGACCGAAAGTCTAACAATGGTGTAGCCGGGCTTGTTTGATACTTTATTGAAGAGGGATAGTATTACCTGGGTGGGGATATCAGTTAGCAGTCAACAAATAATGTAAGGATTAATATTTTTTAACTTTAGGCATGGACAGCCAGTTCGTGAATGACTTGGGTAAAAAAAAAATGACGAATGCTAAACGATGAACCAATAAATTCCACTTTCCTGTGCCACCTTCTGTCGAACGTCAGGCCTTGACAGCAGGTTGTCTATATTTTCATTCCAAACAGCATCATTCATCATTCCAATCACAAATTAACACTATAGTATTAATAGCTCAAAATATAATGTTAAATCACGATTGTATTGAGATATTATCAAATCAGTGAACCATTATCATCTGTTCACGTCCGGATTTGGGAACAAGGCCCATGTCGATCGCATTTCAAAATCATAATTGTACTGAGCAATTTCTGAAACCTCCTACCTACCTTACGACACCTGCTGGGACCCCAAAACGTTGCACAGAAGGTTATTATATTTCTTTTTAGTAAAATATGCAACTGTAATGGTTACAAAATGCGTCCCCCTGTCATGTGACCAGATCCTCAGCTCTGATTGGTGTACGTTTCTGGGAACATTTGGACAGACAAACGCTCTTCCAGACGGCATTGCCCTGCGGGCCATTTCTATTGCCATAAAAAGACATTTTCTGATTGATAAGAACAGCAACAATTCCGCATTCCTAGCTGATATATTTAGAGCCTGTCTGATTCATCATTGTCATGCTGGAAGTTGATTTCATAATTGACATTGACCAGATTGTTGTATCTCAGGCCTTGAGACACCGTTCTCAATGATTCATGAAATCTGCTGCAATTCATGAATGATTGATGAAGGAAAATACGTTAAAAGATGTCCCAGAACAGAATCCATTACAGTGCTCAGTCCGTTGGTTGCATCCTGACCTTGTGTTTGGAATGTTTTGCACATTGTTTTGACAGGAATAGCAGAGCAATCCTAATGATATCTTTACTTGGCAAACAAAAAGTCAGGTGTACTTCACTTCCCCAATGACTTAGAGTTTTGTTTGTTTATATTTCTTGGCAGACTAAAATAAAGTTGTCTTGAAGATGTCTTCCTGCAGATTTACCTTTGAACCGTCACTGTTCAGACATTTTGTTTTCCTAATAGTCAGCCATTGTGTCATTTTCCCGGATAAACCCTGAATTTATTTCTCTTTAACCGATGTCTGTTCACCTCTGATTGTCTCAGACACATGTCGGACCAGTGTCGATAAAAGGAAACCGAAAGTACAACAGAACTGAACTTTCAAACTAAGTCCCAAAACTCGTTTTGATGTCTATTATGAGCATTTTCTCGAACACGAGTTTTATTGCGGTGGTGGAATTGTCTTTATTTGCTCAAAACCTCTCGTTCACCAAAATGCTTTTTGCTGCTAGTTAGCTGTTGTTTAAATGGCACGTAAAACGCCAGACCATTGGCAGTGCCTGTAATTGCAGCATTGGGGAACCACTAAAGCTGTGTAGTTTCATTATACGTTCAGGCCGTCGAGTGTGATTACCTTGGAATAACATTACCAATCTGAGCTAATGCACGGGAAAGGAGGGGGGGTCGGGTGGGGGGTAAAGCAGATGCTCGTAAATTACACGAGTGGGAGAGAATGTGTTACAATAATTGTAGATTGATTTTAATCAGAGACCACATTGATCACTTTTACATCAACCTCATAATACATGATATGCCCGTGCAGGGGCACTTATAACATCGTCTCTTTTTAAGTGCTATATCTATCAATAGCAATTGTATCTTCTGGGTGATTGCTTACACTGACATTATGAGATTCCCTCTGTGCTACTTCCATGCGTCACATCGGAAAATTCCTTGGACTCCGCAGCAACGGTGTTCCTGCAATGTGCGCAGGTGGCTGAGCGAGCTGCCAAACTACAGGAGGCCCTGCTGCATTGCGGCAAGTTCTACGAAGCTCTCGAATCCTTACTCAGCTGGTTGGCCGACACCGAGGAGCTTGTGGCAGGGCAAAAACCCCCCTCAGCCGAATACAAGGTGGTACGAGCCCAGTTACAGGAACAAAAGGTGTGGTGCAAATGGAGTAAACCATTTTGGGGTTTTTGGGGTGGGGGTGGAAGGGTTTGTGGAGCGATCGCTGATATAAAAGTGAGGCTGGAGCAGAGAGGGATGCAGAACTTGGAAAAACAAGTTTTTATTTTATTTTATTCGTTTACATATTTTTAAAGTCTTTAAATGGGTGAGAAATTGTTCTTGCATCACAAAGACACATTTTGCCAAGTTCGAATAGCTCTTGTAAATCAATCTATATCCATTTGCAAATGGCTGGTGTCGAAAGTATTGTACTGTTATTTTATGTCATGCCAACTTAAGGCATGAAATACTTTAAGAAAGTGATTCATTTGGGGGGAAGAAAGTTTCATTTTTCAATTGGTTTTGGATTCCATTACGATTTGACTTGTTCAATTTTCGTTACGGCGGAAAATATTCCAAAAACCCTTCCTTGCCATTCTCCTTCACTCCTACTGCTGTAAATGTTTGGATCAAAGTAGTCTGATCTCGACTTTATGTAAATCCACTGTGCATAGATCGAATGAGATTTGGTGAGAACTTGATGAGCAACTTATCAGATGCCCTGAGAAATTGGCGAAGAGTTTTGTAAGGGCAGTTATTGATTGGCAAGTCAGTACAGATGAACAAACATTGCCCCCGTTCTTTATCATCATCATTTTTGTTTCCCTGCCTCCCCCATCCCATTCCCTTCTCACCACACATACACACATCCTTCGGGCATTAACTCCAACAGTTGCTGCAGCGTGTGCTTGAGGGCAATCGGGTGCGTGTGGAAGCTTTACGGAGCGAGGGCGAGCTCATCGCGGAGCAGACTTCAGAACCAGTCGAGCGACAGAGGGTTCTTGGAGCCTTGGAATCACTCAATCAAAGATGGCAGGCCCTGATAGACAAGGCTGATGCTAGGTATGTAATAGTGCTTCTCCTTATGTTGCTTTCCCCTAGATATATAATAACGAGAGACACAATTAAAGGTTGGGCAGTTTCATTATAAGAAAGTCGTTACACTAGTATAAGATGGCATGTAGGGATGGCACGAACACACATAGGTTTAATACAACACAAATCCTCATAAAATATCTACTAAGATACAAACTTATCAACTTATAATGTACCTAACGCTTGTCTGTGGAGGATTTCACATCCAATTACACTTCTGGACAACATCGCTGAACTGCAAAACTGACCAATTCAAAATAGCCCAATTGTAATTCTTCTTGTTCTTCTTTTCAGACAGCCTAACTCAAAATTGGTTTAAGCTAATGACTTGTTTTAAACACGAATCGACTGCATTTTAGAGTGACAAGGTCCACAACTGCTCGACATTTTCACAACTTGAAAGGATTCCACGAAAAGGAGGCAAAACTGTTTCACTATGCATAGGAATATGAATGGAAACAAGGGGTGGGCAGGACCATTGCCTGTCAATCAGTCTGGTGAGGGTGGGGCCACAGCGACACAATTATCCAAGGGCCAATCACACTTAACTGTGTAAAATGATGTGCAGTAGCGACAACATAAATCTCCTTTTAAAGACAGGTGTGCTTAATGGTGGAATATTACGGACAGTCTGACAATCATTGTTGGCAGACGTACAATCTATATTATAATAGGCGTAGGTGATTCTGTCTGTCTGTCCAGGGGTGTGGCTACACCCGGTCTGGGAGGGGCTACAAAAACCAATATCCACCATTTATTAACTCTAATAGCTTTGAGGCCCTTTTGTTAGGCCCGCGGTGTCTTGCTCTCTCTCTCAGTTTTATTTCAACTCAAATTCAATATATCATTTCATTTTTCACAGTCGCTAACATAGTTTTAGACTCGGTTGAAAAAAAACGGGAAGAAAATCCGATGAAAGTTTCCGTTTATAGAACGAAATGAATTCTCAAAGGCCTGTAATATAAAGGCCATTGAGTCTCTCTCACACCTTTATCTCCAATCTAATTCACCATCCGATTTCATTTTTATCGATGGTTTTAGACTCGGTGTCAGCAATAATTGAGAAAATTCACGCACACACGGGAAATTGCCGAGATATATTTTTTGAAATCGCGGCACGGTTTGTCATACACCGCCTAAAATAACAGACGGGAAAATGGCGAGATATATTAAAAATTAGTGGCGCACTTTTCCATTTGATGACAATCGTCACGATGAAATGTTTAATTTATACATCGTCACAATAATGTGGAGAGAGGAGCATAGCTTCGTTCACGTATCGCCACAGACGGGAAATTGCCGATATTTCTTCGTTATTATTTCATTCCTCATTATTTTTCGGAAGTAAAGGTAATCTTGTTTAAACTGGCATTCATTCCGTCATTGTTTTTTGTTTTTTTTCCCGCACGAGTTCTCAAGGCTGAATCGCCTAAAATAACAGATGGGAAAATGCTGAGATATATAAAACAATCGTGACTCGGTTTCAAAAAACAGGAAGAAAATTAAATGAAAGTTACCGTTTATAGAACGAAATACATTTTCAAAGGCCACTCTAATTCACCATCACAGTCGCTGGGATGGTTCAAGTCTCAGTTTCAGCTAAAGTTGAGAAAATCGGCAAAATGTATTCCAACATCCCTTTTTAATGTGTTAACTGTTATGTGGGCACGGCGAAGGAGAGAGGAGAATGAGAGACGAGAATGAGAGAGAAGAATGAGAGAGGAAAGGAGAGGAGAAGGAGAGAAGAAAACGTTCCCAGGACTTCGTTATTTATATTATTACTTGGTAAAAGTACAGCGACTGAATACTGAAGTTCGGGATCAAACCGAAGTCAAATTATATTTTTCCATATTCCTGGGGTTACATACAGAGTTTGTTTAAGGCGATTCAACTCTTTTCCAACTATGTAATTAAACAATACAGTACTTCAAAAATGTACATAATAATGTCGACCAGCCAGCTATGGAATACAATATTTATTAATAACGTTTGGTTTTAATCCGCTTCTACTTTGTAAACTGAAGTGTTTTCAATACTTTCAAATTTATAAATGAACAAGAGTCAAGGCGGGTTCTCCACCCTCCACCCTCTCAAGTCAAATCAAATGAAGTCAACCAAGTAAAGGTAGAAGTTTCACTTCCCACCCTATGCTCCCTCCTCTCCCCTGTATGTGATCCTTTCCTCCTCTCCCCTGTGTGCAATGCTCTCCACTGTGCAGCGTGCGTAGTGAGGGGTTGGAGAGAAGCGAGGGGTTGGAGAGGAGCGAGGGGTTGGAGAGGAGTGAGGAGTTGGAGAGGAGTGAGGGGTTGGAGAGGGGTGAGGGGTTGGAGAGGAGTGAGGGGTTGGAGAGGAGCTAGGGGTTGGAGAGGAGTGAGGGGTTGGAGAGGGGCTAGGGGTTGGAGAGAAGCTAGGGGTTGGAGAGGAGCTAGGGGTTGGAGAGTGAGGAGCTTGGGGTTGGAGAGTGAGGAGCTAGGGGTTGGAGAGTGAGGAGCTAGGGTTTGGAGAGGAGCTAGGGGTTGGAGAGGAGCGAGAAATTGGAGAGGAGCGAGAGGTTGGAGAGTGAGGAGCGAGGGGTTGGAGAGTGAGGAGCTAGGGTTTGGAGAGGAGCTAAGGGTTGGAGAGGAGCGAGAAATTGGAGAGGAGCTAGGGGTTGGAGAGGAGCTAGGGGTTGGAGAGGAGCGAGAAATTGGAAAGGAGCGAGGGGTTGGAGAGTGAGGAGCGAGGGGTTGGAGAGTGAGGAGCGAGGGGTTGGAGAGCGAGGAGTTGGAGAGTGAGGACCTAGGGGTTTTGTAGAGTGAGGAGCTAGGGGTTGGAGAGCGAGGAGAGAGGGGTTGGAGAGTGAGGAGCGAGGGGTTGGAGAGCGAGGGGCTAGGGGTTGGAGAGTGAGGAGCGAGGGGTTGGAGAGTGATGGCCGATTGGAGAGGAGAATGAGGAGCGATTGGAGAGGAGAGTGAGGAGCGATTGGAGAGGAGAGTGAGGAGCGATTGGAGAGGAGAGTGAGGAGCGATTGGAGAGGAGAGTGAGGAGCGATTGGAGAGGAGAGTGAGGGATTGGAGAGGAGTGTGAGGGATTGGAGAGGAGTGTGAGGGATTGGAGAGGAGTGTGAGGAGTATTGGAGAGGAGTGTGAGGAGGCATTGGAGAGGAGTGTGAGGACTGAGGAGATATTGGAGGGGAGTGTGAGGAGGAGTGGGATTGGAGAGGCATGAGGGTGGAGAGAGAAGAGTGTCAGGTGGAGAGGAGTGAGGGGTCACATATTATGTGAAATAAATAAATTGTGTTCATTACACCATTTCTGGATCTGATGAATTGCCAGTAACCATTTTGTAAAATTTAATGTGCAGCATCTAAATCAAGATGTCCAAAGTCACACACGTCCATGCGCGTGGAATTCCCAGGGGTGACTCCACTAGTAATCTACATAATATTCTCCGTCGGTGATTCTGTCTGTCTGTCTGTCTTTCCATGGGATTGGCCTCCTCCATTGAGGGAGTAGCTCCACCCATTCTGAAAGGTGCTTCAAAAACAAATCACCACCATTTTCTTTCCTCGCATAGCTTTGAGGCCTTTTTTGTAAGGCTCGTGGTTTCTTACTCTCTCACAGTTTTATTTCAACTCGAATTCGATATCTCATTTAATTTTTCAACAGTTGCTAACATGGTTTTAGACTCGGTTGCAAAACACGGGAAGAAAATTCGATGAAAGTTACCGTTTATAGAACAAAATGCATTTTCAAAGGCCTGTAACATAAAGTTCATTGAGACTCCCGCACGGCTTTATCTCGACTCTAATTCACTAGCTAATTTAATTTTTATCGATGGTTTTAGACTCGGTTTCAGCAATAGTTGAGAAAATTCACGCACACACGGGAAATTGCAGAGATATATTAAAAATTCAAGGCACGGTATATCATACACCGCCCAAATAACACAGACGGGAAATTGCTGAGAGATATTTCTTCGTTCTTATTTTATAAGGTATGTGCACATACACTTTAAAGAAGTTTATTTGAAATCTTTAATTTTAAAAATGTCATTTTGTATCATGTATGCTTTAACGAAAATGGACATTTTGTTTTTCGACGGACAGAAGGTTGTATACACTGCCCATAAGACTTTTTTCCCCAAGGACTTTGCCATTTGATGACAGTCGTCACGATGAAATGTTTAATTTAGATGTAATCAGTAATCACAATAAAAAGTCAACAATAGAAAGTTGGCTATGCACATGGGGAAAAGGAGTGAGGGGAGAGGAGTAAAGGGAAGAGAGGAGTGAGGAGGAGTTGGAAAGGAGTGAGGGGAGAGGAGTAAAGCGAAGAGAGGAGTGGGGAGGAGTTGGAAATGAGTGGGGAGGAGTTGGAAATGAGTGGGGAGGAGTTGGAAAGGAGTGAGTAGGAGTTGGAAAGGAGTGAGTGAGGGCGAGAGGGGTAAAGGGAAGAGAGGAGTGAGGAGGAGTTGGAGGAGAATGAGGGTGAGAGAGGAGTGGAGTAAATAAATTGTGTGGATTACATCATTTGTGGATCTGATGAATTGCCAGTAACCATTTTGTAAAACTGAATGTACGGCATCTAAATGAAGATGTCCAAATGTCACATCCGTCCATGCCCGTGGGATTCCTATGGGTACCCCCACTAGTTATATATATATATATATATATATATATATATATATATATATATATATATATATATATATATATATATATAATACCGAAATATATAATACCGAAAAACACAGTGAAGCCTCGGTCGACCCATGTGAGTACTGTATGTCTATTAATTAATTACCATTTGAATGCGAGGACTGTACTGTGTTTCTATCAAGTTTTTAATGACATAGAATTGGACTGTGAGTACGTCTAATAATTACGTATCATTGTGCTGTGACACCATCTAGACCTTTCAATTTTACCTTTAGACCATTAAACATTTAGACCTTTATGGTGGCCCAGGCCAAAATGATATATTTAGATATTGGAGAGGAGTGTGAGGAGCCTGGGGATCGGGTGATCATACGTCATACTGAAAATGCAGTGTGCTTGAACACATGGATGTGCAGCAAGTCTATAAATTTGAGAATTTCGGTTTTCGAGCACATATTATACACTGCGCAAGAGACGAGCAAATCAACTCTATTCATAAAGTCTATTAACCTTTGTAATAACTGCCTGCAAGTTAGTTGTCAAGTGTTCTAATAAACCAATAGCCATAATGGAGCCAGCCAGTTTTATAGCTAACAAGTGTTATATTTCTACGTGGTACTAAATATAAGGATTGTGTTGGTAAATGTGAGGATGGTGGTGGACTGCCTGTGTAGGAATGGCACAGACACTACAAACTGCTGTATATGTCATTATTAGTCCCCTGCCGGTGTACACCGGAGGGGACTATAGGTTTGCACGCCGTACCTCCGTCCGTCCGTCAGTCTGTCAGTCCGTCAGTCTGTCAGTCTGTCAGTCTGTCAGTCCGTCACGCAAAGAGCAGTTTTCCGGACTGTTTTTCTAAACGCTTAATGCTAATAATTTCAAACTTGGCACGTCGTTTCCTCATGATAAGTTACAGATCAAGTTCGAACTTCACGACGTTTCGATCATTTTTGACAAAGTTATGGCACTTTGAACTTTGGGAATTCTGATAATTCTGATGATCCTTAACTCGGTGCCATTTTAAGTTTTAATTTCCTTTAAAAAAGATTTTCTCTGCAATAATAGGACCGATTGAGATCAAATTTTCACCATAGGAGGCACTCGGTCTGTAGAATATTTTAATGGTAATTATGACGTCACAGGTCACGTGGTTCGGGCGCCATATTGTTTTTCGTGAAAACACGAAAACCCCTTTTTCTCTGCAACGGCTGAACAGATCGAGGCCAAACTTTGCAGGCGGATCGCATACCCATGACGAACAAAAAAGTCAGCAAGCATGACGTCATGCGTCACATGGTTTCAGAGTTATGACGTTTTTAAGCATGGACCTTTAAAACCGAGCCCCTCCCTCATTTTTGATCCAATCGAGGGGAAACCACAGATCTGTTCCGCATGTCAGTCTACTAAAATATGCTTTTGGAATTTGCGATAGGGCACGTGGTTTGGCAGATATCGTTAATTAAATGAAAATATTTTTAAAATGGATATCTCTTCAATCGCTTTATTGATCGACGTGAAACTTCATACTGTAGTAGAAGTCATGAAGAGTAACAAGTGCGCAAAATTTCAAGATGATTGGATGTACGGTCTGGAAGCTATAAGTTGTTATTGCGTGAAGAAGAAGAGGCGGCAAGTGTGCGCATTTAATTATTTATCACATGTACAGACTGAAAGCATCCTTGGACACGACCTGTCGCGGTCATTTTAACCTCAAATAAAATTCTAATTTAAGATTTGTCAATAGCTGAGGTATATTAACAAACAAATAAAACAGATTTGGTCAAATCCTGACTTTTTTAACTCGATTGCATTTGACAGAGTTGTGACAAGCTGAGGAAGAAGAAACCTCGCATTGGCTTTTCCAATGTGCCATAAAAAAATGGATATCTCTTGAATCGCTAGTACCTCAGACCGTGAGTTGGTAATAATTTATATAATTCACACAGTGCAATACTCCAGTTCACTGGTAATTCCCTGCTTGTCGTTAAAGGCGGCAAAAAGGGTTGGCGTCAGGAAGGGCATCCGGCCGTAAAACATTGCTTCAAAAAGGGGACCGAAAAACAACAACAACCACAGTTCCCGAAAAAGGCCAACCCCCGCTTGCGGGGAAAAATGGCCTCTAAAGGTGGTTTTTTTTTTACACAGTGCAATACGTGCAGGCCGCTCCACGGAGCGACCTTGCGGGCTTATCAACGAGGCGAGGCGTGACACACATGTGTCTCAGCATACCTCAGATCAAGTTTGAAAACCAGCATCAACCGTGCATAAATTTGCATATTCGATCATTTTTGACAAAGTTATGGCACTTTGAACTTTGGTAGGGGACATGTATTGCAGCGCAATACTCAGAATGCTTGTTCCTGAAGGTGTTTGGGTAGGAATTTGTAATTTCTCCATGGTGCGGTGATAAAATACCTACTCTTCACAAAAGACACAGTGGGATCGGTAAAGTCCATCAACCAGTGTGGCCAGAAAGGGTCCTCCACCTTAATGTCTGTCCGATGGATGCGGCACCCATTGATGCCTCGCCATGCTCGCGAAACACCACTGCAGGCTAGACAGCTCAGAGGCGAGTCCACATACCTCTAGACTATCCCATCGGTCCGCTTACATTACATTTTGAGAAAGTTCCAGTTTTATTTTTACTTTTTCCCGTACGCATTTTGCTGCGACCTAACACAAGATAGCCGATAGTCTTGGCCACCTCGTCACTCCAAAAATAGATTTGGAAACTAACACGTGGAGGCGAAGCGAGCTATTCTCAAAGTTGCTTTATTTTGGACTGCACTGATCTCGGCATGTTCAACTTTGCTGGCAAATTCTTTAAACAAAATCGTTTTGAAAGAGTTCAAGCACTGCCCAGTGCTGAATTATTGAGGCCACATAACGATGTTTGAAGCAGTTCAAGATGCTGATGTTTATTTATTTTTTTGTGCCCGTTTCTTGATTTTTTGGCAAATCTTTCATAAAGGCGTTTTCATTGCTTTAATGACACAACAGATCGTTCAGTCTCCCAGTGTAGCACAAAACAGAAAAGCATTCATTTGTTATTCACTCATGATTTGAGCTCATTCCAGCCGATGTAATGATTCGGTGTTCCAGGGTTAGATGCATTCTACTATATAAAACACAATGTCAGTTTGTGTGTTTGTACAGATGTCTGTCCCTGTTCATAAAGGTAGGGTTTAAAGGCCAATCTTTTAACATGAATGTGTGTTCACTACGGTCTATTTTTGAGGATAAAACAAACTCGAAAAATATTTTCCATAAAAGAGTAATTATGTCTCTTCTATTGGAATTGTAGACGGTGGCTTGTAAATCGAGCCTCAAGGGTGGTGTACAGAAGCGTTATTTTTTAATAACAATAAATACAAAGCACAAGGAGGTGAAATTCGTTGCACGTGATGTAGGAATGCATGCAGAGTAAAACGAGTGTTCATTTACATCCGTATGATGTCTAATAAATAAAGAAGATATAAGTACACCTGACACTAGGCCGAGGCTTCAGACTTTGGCACGCTCACGAGGCTGCACCGTCGAATAAACTGTCCCAACCCATCATATTTAACGGGCCTTGTACTAGTATAAAAGAGTTCTGAAGTCATTTTATATAAACCTGACCCTATGTAAACGAATAGACACGTGTGTGGATCGTGCTGTCGGCGATGACGTCGTTATTGCCAAAACTTTAAAATCTAGTTTGACAGTAAATGCATCTCGGCCTCAAGCTTGAAATTATGTTATGGACACAAAACTATGTTCAAACATTCAAGCATATAGGAAAGGTTATTTGATCCTTTGTGCCTCGTTTACAATCCCACAGGCCTGTAAACTTGTTTAATTAATCTGTAGCTTGGTACTTCAGTTTATTTTGAACATGTTGATAGTCCCATCTTACTGTTGAAATGTACTTTAGATTTTGGTCACCGATGACATTCTCTACAAGCGGCCATTTCGTGTCATTGAATGAAATATATTTTGGAAAACATCAGAACTATCTATATGTCTTTCACATGAAGTGGGCCTATAAATCACTTACATTACAATGAATATTGTTTACATTACATTTTAAAATTATTCATAATTGATTTTTCACATTATTCTGCGATATTTGTTACCCAGAGGAGAAGGAAACGTGGGCGTAAATCATCAGGCCAGGTGTAGCTTTGTAACAGGAGACTAATTTATGTGGGAAAGGAAAGAAGGTAGGGTTTTGTGGAGTATGGAGTTGACAAGTATCAATAATTTGACATGAGGCAAACAAAATTACAATTGTCAATACCCTGCAATACCACAAACAAGGCGTTCCCCAGTGCAGTTAACCTGAGCATGCAGACAGGAAGGCTGGCAGGCGATTGTTGAAGAATGTAGTCACACACCTGTTTAAAATTTTCTTAATGCCAAGTGTCTACACTCTGAGGGTTTATATAGCTAGCATACATAACGAAAAAGTTGAGTGTTATTGGAACAATACCAGAATTGAGCCAAACGTGCACCTGTATGGTTATATCGTTTAGTTTTCAAAGTCTACGTTTTGTGCATGACTCAATTACAATCACTTTGATTGAGTCTTGGTAAAGAAACTTTCGAATCGACCTTAACGCTGTGCTGGGATGTACATGTGTGATTAAAAACAATGTTCATCGGAGGGGTACATCGAGTACAATCACTTGGCTAACTTTACACTCTTGGGTTTGTTAAACAAATGAGATGGCAGAGATCTGTGTGAGCCTGTGTTATTGGCCTATGTCCGAAAACAAAAGTGCAACTCTGTCCAGGCCATAACTTTTTTTCAGCATTCAAGCCGCTTTTGTCATAAATTTTTCAACAAACCTTTATTATGAGAATACGAAGAAGAAAAACTAATACTTGGGTCAAAGGGCAAAGTTATAGTAACTATAAATAGCCTGGCCATGCATGAGACAGCTGGGTTTTTTTATCACTTCCGTGCTTCTTTATTTATTTATTTATCATTTGGACCTCAGGGCCGTATTCATAAACGTTCTTATGTTAAGTACACTTAAACTCCTAGTGTGACACTTACCTAGGACTAAGACTTATGTCGGTATTCATATATGACATTCAGTGTTACACCTCACTCAGTGTGACACCTAAATATAGGCATAACACCTAACTGTTTTGACTGGCCGTTGCCAGGGTTAATGATCACATTTCTTGCACGATTGTGTCAGTTTCTGTGGTTTGGCTGAGTGCCATGACATAAGGACGGGACTACATAACTGGGTTCAAAACCAAATGTTGTTATTTAATGCTGTTGTAAGTCGCCAGGAAGACCTTAGGGATTCTTTCCACCCTTCATCATGGCAGGGAACACTACGTCTACGAAGCGAAAGAAAAATTTCACTGATGCTGAAAAATTTCGGCTGTGCGAAGAGTATGAAAAGCATATTGGTGTCATCGTATCGAAGTTTTCTGCCGCCGTTTCGAACAGGAAGAAGCGTGACGAATGGGTTAAGATAACCGAGGCCATGAATAGAAGAAATCCTACCGTGGTAAGGAGTGACAAGGACTACCAGAAAAAATGGCAGAACATGTGCTCAGTTATGAAGGATGAATACCGCGCGTACAGAAAAGAACTTGTACAGAAAAGAACTTGCCAAAACCTTAAGTTCCCTGGGCAATGCGTGGTTTTGCAATGTCAATGGATCAATATTATCACCAATAACATCAATAACATCCAAAATCGCTTGCCGGTCAAGGCGGTATCTTTGGTATAGTTCGACATCATCGTACTCATCTAGCGGATGAAGTCGGTCATGAAATACTCGTTCTCGATGAATTGCACGCCGTCGAACCAGCCGTTCTTGTGCTATCAGAAGCAATGCAGCCATTCCTCTTCGCTGTCTGGTCGAAAGTGGACAGAATATACAGTGTGTGGCCAACTTACGTTCACTTAAGACACCTCTGGAGGTGTCTCAAATATAAGCATGAAGTTGAGTGTAATACATTAGGTAAGTAGCATATTGAATACCACTTGTTCGTAAAACCTAATTTAGGAGGTACTTAAGTGTTATACTTAGACTTAAGTACGTTTATGAATACGGGCCCTGGTGTCTGTCCAGGCTCCAGGGCATAACCATTTTATTATTGAAATTTTGTCGTCAAAGAGTACAAAGTGGATGTGGACAAGCTTTGCATTTTGAGATGCTCTCTAATTTTCAATTTTAATGGAATGCTTTGATAAAAGGCAATGAGTTTTACTCCCACATTCAAACCTGTAATTGAGGCACATGTAGTAATATATGAGGGACACACAAAATGTTTGAAGAATGGGAGATAAGGAAAGGTTTTTTGATTTACAAGTAAGGATTAGTAAGATCTTGTAAGAAGCTAGCAGAAGCCCATGGGAAAAAATAGGGCAGAATTTCCTTTCCTGGAGTGATTGAGGCAGCGGTCTGTTGCCTATACACCGCCCGGAATAATATTTTTTTTGTATGATTGAAAAAAAAAAAGTTTCCCATAGGTTTAGATTAATTTGAAGCAACTGTTAGTTAATAATTTTTTTGATCTCCGAGGAGCATTTCCGTGTTCCAGGGTGGGACAGATAGCATTAGGTCAAGTAAAATAGATTTAAAAAAAATTCTCGTTCCCACCCACTTCCTTTTTGATGGCTGCCTCCTTTTTTTTGATATGTACTATTTTCTTTCCAGATCTTTTTTTTTTTTATATACTCTCATTTTTGTCACAGGAGTCTGAAACCCAGACCAATAATTAATCATTTTGCGGTCCCGAATAGGTCTAGCGCTCACACAAATTAAATCAATCTTGTCTAAGTATGCTTGCTCACGCCACACTGTGAATGCAATTTTAGATACATGTCCATGTATGTACGAATGTACGTAACGTGTACAGTTAAGTTAGCTCGCTGGCAAGCTCGAGCAAAATCATGCACATTATCAATCTCAACAACGAACTTTCTCGGTCGCTTTAATTGAGCTACTGATGAAGTACAGTATACCTAGGTCTTAAAATGGTATGTATATATACACACAGACCCGCATGCACAGGGTGTCTGTTAAGTCAATACTCAATTTAAAATTGTTGTAGCAGCTTTATTTATGAACCAATTTTAATGAAACAAAATGTAAATGATAGAGTGTCCAATGAGGTTTTAGGATGACTTAAGTCAAAAAACCTTGAACTGGAGGAGAGAATAACTAATGTTCTCACCAACATTCCTGAAAACATGTTGCGATTCGCAGTAGAGAATGTGCCACTGTGCCAGTCCGTTTAAGGAAATGTGTTGATTGTGCTGGAGCATAGGTGGAGGTTTAAAGAGTTGTGCATAAAACCTCTCTGAACACACCTTTATTTGCAGTTTGTTTCATTAAAATCGGTTAATAAATAAAACTTCTACAACAATTTAAAATTGGATATTGATTTATATACCCTGGATACTAGAAGCACCCGCTCCCTGCAGTAGCTGCCATGGGGGTCTTGTTGTTATCTTTATCTCATATCAAGGCTACTTGTTTGTCTTGACCTGGTTCACTAACGTCCTGGTCGTCTTGACCTGGTTCACTAACGTCCTTGGTGTCTTGACCTGGTTTACTGCAGTAGGCCTATAGTCTATACATTGTGCAGTAGAGCTGATGACTCATCCACCACAGTGCTGCAGTCCAAGAATAACTTGCTCCTGCTTTGAGACGGTGTCAAGGTCGCATGCTCGTGATGTTGAACAAAACGGATATTAAAAAATAAGTTGGGTGTATGATTTAGTTTTCAGTGCACTTTAGTTCAGCACATACAGGGCAAGAAGCACTTATCTTTTTAATGTCACCCAGTGCTTAAGGAAAGTTGCGACATCGTACAAAATGCGCCATCCTCGTAATACCTGGGTGGCATAGCAAGTCGTGGAGCTCGTATAGAGAGTCACTGTTATCTGCGGAGCAGTAGATACGTGAGAGAGTGTCTGCAACAACATTTTCCCTACCCGGCCGATACACGATATCATAGCTGTAGCATTAAAGTTCAATGTGTCACCTCGTGATCTTTTCATTCTTTATTTTTCCAGCCTTTTTGGTATTGAACATGAAGGCAACAGATTTTTGGTCTGTGATCAACTGAAAATGATGCCCCAAAAGGTGGTGCCTCTATTTTCGTAAAGCTTCGGCAATGGCGTATGCTTCTTTTTCCACAGCAGAGTGGCGTTGCTCTGATTTTGAAAGACTTCTCGAAAAAAAAGGTGACAGGTCGACCTGACTGATTGAGTGTGGCCCCGATGGAATGATCAGATGCATCAGTCTCTACTATGAAAGGTTCACTATCAGGTTCACATCAGTAGGTTCACATCATCATCTATAGCCATACTACAGCCATCCCTATGTTTCTTTTGAGAGTTTTGAAGGCTTCAGTAGCAGCAGCCGATAGTGGAAAGCTTTTGCTTTGTATAAGTGGAAGGATCTTCTCAGAGAATTTGACAATCCATTGTGAATAGTAAGAGAACATGCCTACTACCCGACGTAGAGATGTCAGATCGTGTGATTGTGGCAGCTCCTGAAGGGGCCGAAGGCGTTCAGGGTCAGGTCTAATAGAGCCATTGTTGATAGAGTAACCAAGAAGATTGATGGATTTAGCAGACAAGATGCTCTTATCAGTATTGAAGGTCAAGTTGTACTTCTTGGTGGCTTGAAGGAATCTCTCAAGATTGGCGTCTTGCTCTTGCTAGCTCGTGCCACAAATAGTGACATTATCCACATTGGTAACTGTATCGTGGAGATTTTCTCAGCTATGATGTCGTATATTATGCATTGAAAGCTAGCAACACCATTCCTTATGCCATTGATGGGATTTGGAGGATTTGGAGAAACTGGTACAATCTATGGTTAGCTTCAAAAGCAGTGTACTATCTTTCTTATTCCTTAATTATGATTTGGTGGTAAGAGCTACGAAAATCTAGCATGCTGAAGACCTGGTATTTGGCAACTTTTCCCACCATCTCATCAATTTATGGGAGTGGATAAGCATCCAAGAGGGTGAATCGGTTAATTGTCTGAAAGTGATTCACAGCCATCTGCTTTTCCTGGCACTTGTGTGAGGTCCCGAGTACTAATGCTCACCATGGAGATTCACTGGCCCAATGACTCCTTCATCTAACAGCTTCTTGATCTCGGTATGTATAAACTTAGTATCTGCAGCCGTATACCATATAGACTTGACAGTGATAGGTCGGCCGTCAGGGGTGAGGTTAGAGAACAGTGACTGTGGAGGTGCCAAGGTAGTAGCCATGCTGCATACCTTAAGGGGGTGGTTTATCACTATCGAAGGGAATCATCTCCACACTAATGTGCTGTCTCAAAAAGTCATGTCCTAATATCACGTCAGCGCACATGTCCCGGAGGGCAGTGAGTTTCATAGAGTGGTAAACACAGCCGCCATGCATGAGTTCCACAGGGCAGTAACCTGAGGCCTTTGTGGAGAAGGATATAGAGGCAATGGAGACATTGCTCGTAGATGTTTGAGATTGTCAGATTTGACAAAACGTTGACTCACAAAACTTTCCGAGCTACCTTTGTCCACAAGTGCACTGATTGTCAGTCTGTTGACTTGAACTTTCAGTAGGGCCTTTGAGAGGAATGCAGGTAATGCTGCCGAGACTGTTGCAAGTAGCGGCATTTCAGCAGAGGTGGATTTTGAGGTAGATGATTTGCAGACCTTTGCAAAATGACCTTTCTTTGAGCAAAGATTATTCCGAGGATGTTTATTGTATCCGCAGAAGAAACATTTTGCGGTCATAGCAGCAGATGTTGGTGGTTCAGCTGGTACATTGGCAAGGAGCAGTGGCATCTGAGGTCTCCTTAGTACCAGTAGATGGTGCATTGTGGGTACTCGCTGTGATAGAGGGTGCATAGTAAGTCTGCCTGCTTTTGGGCTATTTCCAGAGCAAGAGCCTGGTCAAAGGCAGATGGAAGATCTAGAGTCTTATTCGCCAAGAGTCGCTGGTGGATATGAGTAGATTTCAGTCCATTGATGGAGGAGTCTCTTATCGAGTCATCACGGCATCGAGTGGCTGTTATATCACAGAAGTTGCAATCTTTGCTGAGTTGCTTTAGCGCTTGGAAATAATGATTGAGTATCTCGCCGGATTCCTGCCTCATAGTTGCAAGGAAGTGTCTTGCAAAAATGTCCTTCTTTGGTTTCACGTACAGTGTCTTGAGTACATCTACAGCAGCTTCGTAAGTTTCACTTTCCGCTATGTACTCGTATACTGGTGCAGCCACATAATTGACAGGTACCGCTAGTTTGTCTGGAGTATGAGTATCAATAGCTGTGAAAAAGTTTTGGAATATGTGATGCCAGTGGCTCCATTGCTTAGCTGATGTGCTGGAGTTGGGGTCGGCATCGAACCATTTGGGTCTGAGGAATTCATCCACAGTTGAAGGTGTTCAGCTCACGGTTCACAGTTGAATAAATTGAAGTAAGTAAAGTCTTCGAACCGAAAAATGGCTTTATTTGACTGAATAAAGCAGTGCTGAAACAAAGGAAACAAAAGCACAGAATTACAAAATGAAGGATAAGAGCAAGATGAGTTCTAACCTTGAAACAAGAGATATGGTACAACAAGCACTCATTGAATGTCCAGCAAGAGTTCGATTTGCAAATGTAACAAATTCACGACACAGTAAAACTTCACCATTCGCAAATTCACTTACCTCTGTACACCTATTCACCATTCGCAGGGCTTCACATATCCGCAAGTTTTTTCCTTCCGTCTCTCACTCAGGGTTAAAAATTTGTTTTGCACTGTTCTTTTTATTTCGGTTGTGCTCCACATGGAATTCAAAAATAAGTTATTTAATTGTATGAAGGGAACTAAGGTGAGTAAAACGAGATGTCTAACGACCCTGTATGACATAAAAGAAAGGAAATAAAAAAGTAAAAAGGCCATTTGGACCATCCTTTCCATATCGTACTCTGACCTTTTAACACCATAAATCATACTAAATTGGCATAAAGAGACGTATAAATATCTTATCAATACATTTTAAAAATAACATGTAATGTAATTATGTCCTTTTTAATATACATTTGTGTTTGATCAATGATGTCGAGTCTCCTCGGGCAATGATGGCGTGTTTGCCATCATATTGCCTTTCTATGGCTGGTACACACGGGTAAGTAGTGATGTAGACGTGGGGTCGCCACTCCTCTCCGTCCCTCTGCTGGCCATTGGGGAATTCACCCTCTTCCGCCCGTGCTGTTGGAGTCAACTGGACTCTCATCCACCAGATGCGCAGAGCCATCTGCCATTTAAACCGCATGGCTGCTGACCGTTACCCTGGTAAGGGGGGCTGACAGGTACTACACCTTGCCCACAGGTGTTTGATCAAGTTTTTCTGTAATCTCGACATCTCGATTTCCACAGCAACTAAAGTCAGTGTGAGGTTCGCTGCATATTTTTTAGGTATTCGAGCAGTTTGGGTTCGTGTTACATATTACTACATAAGGAAGTTGTTTTATCAGCTCCATTATACGTTATATCACAATCATTGCTGTTACTATATAACTATAAACATTATTATGCTACAAAAGACTAATTAAACATTATATATGGTGGTGTAAAAGACGGCTGTTTTAAATGGTGGTAAATGAAAAAAATTGAGGGCAGGGGGGAGTACTGTATTTATTTCTCATTTCAAACAGGAAGGTTGTTGCATTATAATACTCAAATGAGGTTTACGCACGCACGCATACATCCTTCACTTGGAAGTTCAAGATCTGTGTCTGCCTATGATTTATAAGGGGCCGTTCAAACATTAACACTATTTTTGCTAAAATCTGACACCCCCTCACCCACCTGACACCCACCCCTCATTGAAATTGTATAGATATCGACAATATGTTAATAAAATTTTCACATATTTATGAAAACTTGAAAAGTAGCATAATTGTCTAACTTGCAGGCAATATTTTAAGAAAGTTTAGCAGACTGAAAATCACTGTTTTTGAAATTAGTTATCTTACTATAATTCACCAAATGTCAGTCTGTCCGTTCGAAGGTCCTGCAAAAACGGCTCAACCAAACGCAACGATATTTTGGGTGGGTATTCCTGGGACCCCTGGGAGTAAAATAGGCTATAAAGTTTTTCCAAGTTTTCCAATTTTCTTGTTTTTCCAAACACGATGGAATAATATTTACCGATATGAACAGTGATGTGGCTTTTATTGAAATTCCACAAATACTGTTTAGATTTTGATGACAATTATGAACCTGCCGCGAATGCGGAAGTGGATAGATGACGGCAATGCGCGGGTTTGGTAATATCCAAATACAACCGTCATTCATTCGTAATGTTAAATCGTAAACGTTAATCATGTTAATCGTTTTGTTAAAGTATCAATTGATGATTGGAATTGAGTGAATACAATTACGATTTTGAATTCGTAATTGTATTCACCCAACCGTACGGAACTTCACATCTGGATTTAAATATTTGTTTATGTCACGAATGTTGTTAAAAGTTTATTTTTTATATTAATGTTATTTATTTTGTGATTGGAGTTATGCTGTTTGGAATGAAAAAAAGAGATATCAAGTTCAAGTGAATGAGGAAATGCCGTGACGGTTTCTACTTTCTAAACGTGAATTTGTGGATTGCCATATGCAGATTCGCCATTGACTGGGTATGGAACAAACGTACCCTTTTGTTTGCAAACGGGTACGTTTTTCATGGAAATCCTTCACAAACTTGCTGTCCATGTCTGACGTGCGACTGAGGGTGCTACACTGCTACAGGAATGTGGAATTTATTGGTTTCATGCTTTAGCATTTGCCGTTTCTGCATTGTCTGTTTGCTTCTGGCCTCCCACCCGTGTGTAGCATGGGTACCTCACTAGTGTCTACAATTTGAGCTATGTTTGGTTGATGCTGTTTTGGATTTTCATAACTTTGACAGTTGACAAATAAATGCAAATTTTTGCCACCATATTTTCTGGACAGGATTTGTATGCTATCAGAAACTTTGTAGTCTGAAGAGAATGAGCAAACTACATCAAGAGGGTCTTAATATGGAATAAAATCTTGATGCAAGTAACAAGTTATACTGTTAGTCGGTTTTGATATTTTTTTGTCCTAATTTACATAATACATGCACACAAATAAATTTGCTATTTTTTGCCACTTCACAATACACTTCCAGCACAGCCTTATGTGTGATGCATATACAGGCTCATACATATTCCTTAGACACTGTAAAAATGTAGATAACAAATTATAAGAAAGAAGATGATAAAACATGAAACAAAAGACTCTTGGCATGATATCTGAGGAAGGCACCGCATTCCTCTTGCAGATGTTATGACCCATAACTGCATTTATGGCATGTTTAAAAAGCTTCACGAGGAGAGTTGTTGGAAAACTACAAGACGAAAGCAAACATGAATCATGAAAAAATTGGCCATTAGGCCCTCAGAGCCCTCCACTCAGTGACGTCATAGTTCAACCCAAACCTTGAACTTTTGTTCGTTCTCACCACGCTGACTCAAATATTTTGGCACTCTGAGCCTCTCCTCTTGTGCCTTTGGATGTGTTACAGACGCCGACAGCTGGAGGCCATCCTCATACTGGCCAAGCAATTTCACGACACGTTGCAGCCTCTGTCGGATTGGATGGTGGGCCTGGAACGGCGGCTTGCCGTGGTTGAGCCAGTGGACACTCGGTCACCTGTAATTCAAGAGCAGATCAAGCAGCTCAAGGTGTCTACACTGAGTAACACTGGTTTTTACAACACCCTCAGTACTTTCACCTTGTGTAAATGTCTTCATGACTTTCCTTTAAAATTCGCCTTTGATTTTATCATTTTGGTATTTTTTTCATTAATCTTTCCACTTCTTTATATTCATTATTATTTCACTTGGGTTTTCTTCCACCTTTTTCTTCATCGTTCATCTTGTTTTGCAGAGACCACTGAATTGTGAGCAAACCTCCTCCTGGAGGAGATTTTAAGCTGACTTTCGTTTCTGCAATCTGGACATTAACGACCCCACTGTAATTCACAAAGAGAATGCCTTTAGGACACTATTCATCAAATTTCAAATTTCCTGTACTTGTTCAAGCATGTGGTTGACCCATATTGCCCCCTCATTAAGACCGTTCCTCATCTGTAACCACCATGGAAATCAGATCATACATCACATTTTCATCTTGAATGTTATTTACTCATTTCTTTTCATTGCTTTCATCTTAAAGTTTACCTGGTTCCCTTAATTTTAGGGATTTCTTTCTTTTTGCAATTTTCCATTATTTCAGAAAAATATTCCTATGTTGTTTCTTATTTTACATTCATTTTCTATTTTTTTTCTTCCAACACTCCCATACTTACCCTCCTTCCACCTCATATTCCCTTCTCCATAAACAAAACAATAAAACACCAATACACGCATGCAAACATCAGGCTCTGCAGGATGAGATAGCCAAACAAGCTGGGTCTCTTGAACAAGCTCAAGGCTTTGCCTGCTCCTTACTTAGCCTCACAAGCCTGCAGGCTCGGGCCCATGCTCAGAGCCACCTGGAAACATTTCGAGTACGTTACCTGGATATGTGCAATCATGTGGCCCGACGAGCCTTGCTCCTTGCAAACGCCTTGGACAATGCTCAGATATTTGGTCGTGACGAGGTGGCCTTGTTGACCTGGTTGGCCGAGGTGCGTGAGGCCTTGTCACTCGCAACGGTACAGGACTACCAGGCAGCCGTCCTGCAGGGACAGTTCCACCACCAGATGGTATCAACGGCAGATTGCAAAGCCTGTTCTACTTATGCCATCAATCTTGTGCTTTAACCATCACGCTTCACCGGTTGCTGCATTGTTGTTGACACTATGACTTACAAATGGCAGTGGCCTCGTTAAGCAAGTGCTGAGCTACTATTTTAACCCCAGCTATACTCACCAACTCTAATATATATTCTATTCAACTAATGGCTGCTTAATTGTTGCTGGCTTTTAGCGGCACCAATTGTGGTTATGGTGCTTGATGGTGGCTTTTTAATAGTTTATTTGTACCTTAAAGCTCTTAAGGAAAGCACTGCTGTCATGACTAAAATGTTGCATCCCACCATTCAGGTTTTACAGGAAGAAATCACTTCCAGAAAGCCAGATGTGGATCAGGCTGTTAAGAAGGGTCAAGCTCTTCTCAAGCAGTCCACGGGTGAGGAAATGATCGATGCTGAAGTCATATTTGATTTTAAAACGTCTTTCCCAGAATAATCTAATACTATCTGACCACATACTTTTACATTATCTTCTCCTGAAACATCATGATTCCACCATTTTCTCAGGTGATGACATACTCTTAGTTCAGGAGAAGCTAGAAGGTCTACGTGGTCAATATGCTGAACTAGTGGCCACCAGTAACCAGGCCACCCGGAGCCTTGAAGAAGCACTTCAGCTTGCCACTCGCTTTGAGACTGCTCATGGTGAACTGGACGATGCTCTGGGTATCCTGGAAGCAGGCCTGTATGACTACGATGAGGCAGAAACCTGTGGTGTTGAGCCAACCTCATTACTGCAAGACAGACAGCAGGTTTTTAAATGGCATTTGGTTTGAAACTTGTGTTTAATCTTCTGCAAGGTAAAATATTGTTTCCCATCTGACCTTTTTAAAAATTATAATTCTTTATCCTTCATGACAGGCCCTGCGGCAAGGTGTGATGGATGGGCATGTCCTTATGGATACGGTGAATGAGGTAGGCCGAGCTTTGCTACAACTGGTGCCGTGGCGTGCAAGGGAACGACTTGATCAGCAGATGGCGGAGGCTGGTGAACGGTTCCGTGCTGTCGGGGATGCAGTGGAGCAACGTGCTGAGAGAGTAGGTGCTGCGATACAGCGATCACAGCAGGTAGGACATCTAAAGTCTCCATCCATGTGGGATCTTGGACTCTGATGTCATGGTACTTTGTCATGAGTAAAAATCTAAATGAGATGTCTCCTTCCCTCAAACCCATATCAGTTTGAGCAGGCTGTGCTGGCTGAGCGAGCTTGGGCTGCTGAGATGAGCCGGAAGCTCGATACGCTTGGAGAGATCCGTCTAGAGCAAGACCAGATGTCCTCACAGCTGAGGGTGCAAAAGGTGAGCATGTCACACTGAGCTGGCTGAAGATCATTTGTTGTCTCACGTGATAATTGAGTCATTCAAAATATCCATCTCAGTTGGATATTTACTTTAATACCTCCCATCTGTCTCGATTTGTATCAGGTAACATAATTACACGCATATTTGTGCAATAATCAGCAACGTATTAATAAGCTGTACTAGTTTCTAGAACAAGAATGATGAAAACAAACTATTGGTGTCGGCCATTTGTAGTTGACCTTCCAGAAAAAGTCCAAAACTTGCTCTTCACAGGTCTTAGCGTGGCTTCTAGAATATTCTGATGGCTTCTTTTATCATGATCTCGACATGCTTTCAGTTTCTACATGGTCTAAATGTCTAGTCAATGTGTCCTCAACATACTTCTCTCTTAGGCCTTCACACTAGATGTGCTGCGTCACAAGGAGACCATGGAGGAGTTGGTTGTAAATGCTCCAAATGTGCTAGCTTCCTGCAATGATGAAGAGAAGGACAGACAGCAGGTGAGACTTGCTGGAATATCACTATTGTAATGTAACTTGCGATCTTGTATCAAGTTACCTACATAGGATTACCTACATTATTACAAAGTTACCTACATAGGATTCCATAGTAAGTCAATCTCTCCAATTCATGCATTCTGTTGATGTTTAATCAATAGTGAGCAAACAGATGTTTGTTTTCTCTCTGTACCTGTGCTGAGTGCAGTCCCAACTCGAAGTTCTTCATCAAGAGTTTGACTCTGTGAACCAAAGCAACAGCGAACGGCAGCAGAGGTTGGAGAGGGCTCAAGGACTGTTGGGGCAGTTCTGGGAGTCCTATGAGGAGCTATGTCCCTGGTTGGATGAGACAGAAACCCTCCTTGCCATCCTGCCAGCACCCGCGATGGAACCTGATGCTCTACGTTTACAGCAAGATGAACTGAGGGTACGATTGGGCCAAATGATTATTTTCCGTGAGGCACTGCTGTCTTTTGTTATTGCCTCCGCCACCGAAGGTGGATGGAGGTTATGTTTTCACCCCTGTCTGTCTGTCTGTCTGTGAACAAGATATCTCAAAATGTTGTGGACGAATTCAAACTAAATTTAGTGGAGAGGTTGTGTATGTGGCAAGGACGAAATGATTCGATTTTGGTGAAGATCCGGATTCGGATCCGGCTAGTATAATTTTTTAAGTGATTCTTCACCATTGAATCCTATAGGGCCAAAAACTATATATAGCAGGATATCTCAAAAAGTTATGGACCGATTTGCACTAAACTTGGTGGACGAGTCGGTTTGGTGACAAGAACAAGCCGATTAGATTTTGGTTCAGGTCTGAATCTAGATCCGGCATATCAGTGGATACAAAACATAAACTGTTCAGCCTGGCGGAGGTATGCACTCCCATTATTTATCATTCTTTACTTCTTTAACTTCAGACTTGACTCAATTGCTAGACTCCGACCGATGCGCATATGTATAAAAAAATTGACATCAGGCCTTGGGTTAATTAAAATCATCACATCATTCTTTTTTTTTTGAGTGCGTTTAGTTGCTTAATGACAATAATTATACTGCAAAGAGTGTTTATCATGTTAAATAAGTGTTTTATATTGCATCGATCAAAAACTCATGGAGGAGCTTGTACATATGGATGCACATTCAGGAAGAAGACCTCTAAAAAAAATTATACTAGCCGGAAGAAGAAGAAGACCGAGGTTTGAACCTCGGTTCCCATAATCATGAAGCAGAGGTTCAGTTGAAAAGCACTAACCTAAGAGGTCAGGCCAATCCGTTTCTTAAATACCCACATAAAGTGACGAAGAGATTGAATTGTTGTGGAAAAGCCTATAAGCAGGACAAGCACAAATAAAGCACTAAATTGGCAACGTCAGAATAAATGATTCATCCGAGGTCAGATTCATCTGTAAGAGCATGAGCATTCTTTCTCTCTGTTATCCCTTTAACCTCTATCCAGCCTCGTCAAAGCATCCTTAGTTATGAGGCTCCTGAAGCTTCTACATTTCCTTGCATGTCACATTTTTGAAGCCTGATTGGCTAGTCATGAGGCTGCCCATTATTTGTGTTGCTTCGGCTTTCAGTGTTTCAAAACTGTCTCCCGCATGACGCCATTTTAATACGAGCTTTCCTGGTGAGCTAGTCCAACAGATGACATCATACGTCTGGAATTTTCATGAATATCCAGCAGTCTGGATCTCTCCAGTAATTTCTGTAGTATTCTGGAAGCTTCTATTAGCTTTGTGTGAAAAAGGAAAGCTGCATTGCAAATAACCATGTTGAGCAATTGGCCGTTTGATACCGACTGTTTGTTCACATCAAAATACAATAATAATTTTGTTTACTCATGTGTATTCAATATTTTATACATTCCAAAAATTAATGTTTTGATAGCATCATCATTGTTGGACTGACAGGGCGGCCTAGAGGTATGCGCGCACTCGTCTCTAAGCCGTCTCGCCTGGGTTTGAATTATGACCCAGCTATAAACTGTCATCCTGGTGTTTCACAGGCAGGGTGATTCATCAATGTTCCTTGGATGGGAAAGGCATTGGCCAAGCTTTCCCCTGCCAACCCCACAAGAACGCGGGAATCGTTGTCGTCATTAAAGAAGAAGAAGAAGATTGCAGCATTAATGTTAAAACATTATAAGCTTTTAATATTGGCTTTTAAGGAAAACTTGGTACTTTGCCTTCAACTGCAGTTTTGGATACTGTTTTTGTAGCCGATGCAACACTCCACTTGCTGGAGATATGCCATTTCATTTATCTGGAGCCGGGGGCCGGGCCTGAGCCTTGCTGACCTTGCAAATAGTCAGGCGACGAAATCGTGCACCATTGCTAAAAATGGTCCGTTGGTTAGTTTGGCCGGGCAGGCACGGAGTATGGACTTTAAATGTGGTGGGAATCCATACATCTGCTTCTGTAATGAGTGAAAAGGGATTTTTCTGTTGGAACATTCACGTCGTAGGATTCTGTCAGTGGGGAGCTGTTGTGTGAATGTAAGGAGATGGCAGAATAATGGAATGCCTCAGTGGAGAGGCATGTGGGGAAAGTCGACAGGATGAAGTGGACTTGGAAATAATGACTGCGACAGCCAGTTTCATTAACCACATTGTAACAAAATTGACCTCTGAACCCTTTTCTTTCGCTCACTTCCCTTCACTGACATGTCATCACCAGCCGAGGCAAGACGAGGGAGGGTCGGGTTGCTTGAAGGGGGGAAAAGTGAAGTTGCATTGTTAGAGAGGTAAAACAAGGGGTTTTGCAATTTAATTTCTTGAATATAAAACATGGATCTCAGTTCTGTGACTGAAGGCCCTGAGGTCCACTGGGCATTAAGTGTAGCTCGGATGGCTTTATAAAACCTGGAGTTGGAGTCCAAACAAGGACCTAGTAACTGAAGATTTATTAATGCCAGCCAGCTGTGTGGCAGATTGCTTAAGTGGATTGTAAGCTGAGTTGTGTGAGCATCTTGGGGTTAAATTGTGGAATCTCACTTTGAGCCAAAAACAGTCTTCTTCAGGCACCCTCGTGTTGCTGGCAACTGGAGAAGCCATCTGCTCTGATCATACCTCGTCACTAATTGCTTACTGCCCCACATTCCTCATTTGTGGACACAGGACAGGAATGAAAATGAGGATAAAAACTCGTGTGGAGTACAACTTTCGTCTTCGGTTTGTAGGTTACGGAGTCTTTTGCTTCCTTTATTGACATGTCTCAATCAAATTTGCCAAGCATTTATCATCTTGCAGGATCACCTGACACCAATCATGCGTTTCAATTAGATGAGAAGGCATTGCTTAAAAAACAAGAAAGAGCAATCGCAGACCCTCGCCAGGATGTGTTTTCAGTGGTTTTTCAGGCTTTTGTGTCAAAAATAATATGGCGGCCGAACCAGCCAATTTATGGCTGTGGCAATTTATGGCAATTTATGGCCGAACCAGCCATTGAGGACCGATGACGTCATCATTTTTTTTTTTTCTCAGCCAATTTATCCCTAGATTATGCTCAAGAAATTTCATCTTGATCAGATGAAGTTGTGCACTTGTCGAATTATGACGTCATAATGGAGGCACCTATTACATCATCATTAACAGATGTTATTCCACATGGAGAGTTCTTCATAATGAGCCATGTCTCAATTTTTTCTATGCAGCACCTTCGGAGATATAGAGGTGCAAAATTTTTCGGTTTTTCCAAGATGGCGGCCGAATCACGTGACCTATGACGTCATAATTATCATTAAAAATTTATACAGGTGGAGTTGCACCAATGATGAAAATGTCCTGTCAATCGGACCAACGGTTGCAGAGAAAATCATATTTATTCTGTGCAGACAAACAAAGAGACAGACAGACAAACACACAGACCGACAGACAAACGGACTCAAATGCAATACCCTCTCCTCAGGCGAGGGTAACAAGTTCTCATTGTGTCACTTATGGCATGCATGGAATAGGAAAGATGGCCCCAAAGTAATCTGTGAGGATACTAGAGGGGTTCATGAATTGAATGCGCAGCTTTGTTGTTGGCGGTTCACGACAGACTGTCTCACTATTGAATGAAAACTCATATCGATCCAGAGCCCTATTTACGCCTCCCATAAAGAAAGCTTCTGAGCTTTCGGATCTCTCCTGGATCTCAGATCGTGTGAGACCACCCGCTAAAGCATTTTAAGTGGAGGATAGGAAACTCGCCAGGGTTCCATCCGTAATGGCAAGTGAACATGGAAAATCCCAGCAACAACTCCTTACTCAAATTGGAGAGGGAAGGGACTTGGTTGGACCTCATAGGAGATCAGGTATTTGTCATTTTTGCATGCCTGATATCCCAAGGACTTGTAAGGCAAATGGTAAAAATGATGTGTTTGCGGTGAAATGGCTTGAGACCATCGAGACATTTTGTATAAGGATTGTAGAATCGGACTACTGATTGTATTTGTTGAGTGAATGGTCTCAATAGTTTTTGCCCAGAATGATTCCAGTATCATAATTTTTCAAGGTAGCTGCAGATTTTCGAATGGACTCGGTTGATGTGTATTTCAGTGTGTTTCAGCCATCACTGTGAAGCGTTTTGATTTCGCGAGTGAGTTTTGATCTGCGGTCGTTATCCGAATAATCATAATAATAATACATTAAGAATGCCTTGCAATTTTCAAATCCAGCAAGTAGTCTGACCATTGCTGGCAGCTGTAATGAAAGTCTGCCTTGAGTGCTACGATTGGCTGTTTGAAAGCTGGTGCTGTAATAACATGTGTGTTGTACTTATTACCTCCGCCACCGAAGGTAGATGAAGGTTATTATGTTTTCACCCCTGTCTGTCTGTCTGTCTGTCTGTCTGTCTGTTTGTTACTTGCGAGAATCGAAGATTTTTCAAGTATATTGGTCGGTCCTGTGCGTTATTCTGTCTGTTCGTCTGTTAGTCTGTTTGTCTGTCTGTTCGTCTGTTTGTCTGTCTGTTCGTCTGTTTGTCTGTCTGTCTTTGTCTGTCTGTATGTCAATCGCCGACAGGTCACAATTTTCAACCGATCTTCACGAAACTTCACCAAATGGTAAAGTTGGTCATAAGCAAGAATCCTATTGTTTTTTGGGGTCAAAATGTCGATATGTCAACATAGGGCAAAGGTCACCAACTTTGTCGAATTTCTAAAATCCTCAATTTTCATCCGATTTACTTGAGATTTGAAGAGGATTTGCATATCTGGTCACTGAATTCAACGCCCAACTATTTTTGAGGTCAACATCGGCCAAAAGGTCAACAAAGAGCCAGATTTCTAAAATCTATTTTCATCCGATTGACTTGAAACTGTAAGAGGATTTGCATATCTGGACACTGAATTCAACCACCAAGTATTTTAGAGGTCAATATAGTTCAAAAGGTCAACATAGGCCAAATTTATAAAATTCTCAATTTTTATCTGATTAACTTGAAATTTGAAGAGGATTTACATATCTGGACACTGAATTCAACCACCAAGTATTTTTGAGGTCAACATAGGCCAAAAGGTCAACATAGGCCAAAAGGTCAAATTTCTAAAATCTTCAATTTTCATCTGATTGACTTGAAATTTGAAGAGGATTTGCATACCAGGTCACTGAATTAAACCACCAATTATTTTTGAGAGGTCATCATAGGCCAACAACTTATGTTAGGGATTTCGCAAGTATCGTGCTATGCACGACATATTTCTTATTTGTGTGTTTGTGAACAGCATATCTCAAAACGGTGTGGAAAGATTCGGACGAAATTTGGTGGAGAGGTTGGGTTTTTGACAAGGACAAAATGATGAGATTTTGGTGAAGATCCGGATCCGGGCACGATAATTAAAAAAAAAAATTAAGTGATTCGTCACCATTGAATGATAGGGCAGAAAACTATATATAGCATGATGTTTCAAAAAGTTGTAGATGGATTATGACAAAACTTGGTGGATGAGCTGGTTATGCGACAATAACAAGCCAATTTGATTTTGGTTTAGGTCTGGATCCAAATCCAGCATCAGTGGGATACAAAACATAAATTGTTCAGCCTGGCAGAGGTAAGCTCTCTACCGAGTGCTGTTCTAATTGTTTTACTTGTTTTCAGTATAACGATGACAATTTTACAAGATAACTTTCTTAGTTCGGTTTTTTTGTTGTAAAATATTTTATATAGTCTTTAAAACACCAAACTAACTGTGTAAAACATCCATGATGCTGGGCTGGCAGGACAGCCTGGAGGTACACACACTCTCCTCTGAGATTTCTAGCCTGGGTTCTAATCTTGGCCCACTATAGACTATCTTCCTAGTGTCTTGCAGGCAGGGTGAGGCATCAATGTTGGATGGACGTTAAACTGGGCATCCCATCTGCAAGTATTAGTTGATGACCGTTAAAGATCCCGCGTGGTGTCCTTCGTGAAGAGTAGGCGAGCTATCGCTGGCACCTTGAATAAGATTCCTGCTCTCACCTACATGGAGCACTGCATCACATGCCCCCGGCAAATTATGCTACCAGCAGCCTGCATTGCATATGAAAGAAGAAGAATCGATGATACTATACTGTACATCAAAATAATACTTCATGCAAGAGAATGTAAGGAAAATAGACACAAGATGCCATTTGGCCCGTTTCCACTCCTCTGCATTTTTATTCGGGCATCAATCCTACATACAATGGAAGCTAATCAATTTCTGCTAAAATGATGAGAAAATAGATGTTGTTTTAAAGTGATTTTATGATGAAAATAGATGCTGTTACATTCGAGGGAAAATGAGAAGTTTGAAGATGCGCACACTTACCCATGCAAATAAATATTTACTGGTGTGAGCAGTACATATAATGTTGCATTGGCTTCTGTTATCACTGATAAATCCTTTTTATAACTCACGAGTGTTTGTTGTGTATTTGTTTGTTTGTGGTGCTACTCCGACAGTTCTGGGCAGATTACATCCACACTTGCTACATAGGATCAGCATGACCCCAATTAGTGCACAGGGGTCTTTTTATCTTTGTTCATGGTCTTAGGGGTGGTGGATGGAGGGGGATGCAAATTCTCTATGTAAATGTGTATCGTGTAGCGCCACTCCAGGTGGGAGATGGTATTACTAGTCCCCACGCTTTACAGTGCAGCATTCCTGTCCCCACGTTAGGTATTTTGAATTGCACGTTTGAATAAGGATAATAACACAAGCCCATTGGCTGCTCCCTTAGGGAGCGGGTGCTTCTTGTGCTTATAATTTGAAGGAAGTGGTTTTGTTGATTAGATGAAACTCAGATGAAAGGCAGAATTATACAATGTGGAGTACGTCCCAACCTGTATTTGTGGAATATCCTGTATTGATTTCCTTCTTCTTTTTCACTTTTGTTATGCTGCTGCCATTCCAGTTCCTTCGGGAGTCAGTGGCGGAGCACAAGCCCCACATAGACAGGCTGGCAAAGACTGGCCCGATGCTGGCTGAGCTGAGCGCTGGAGAGGGCCACGTGCTGGCAGATCAAGCCACTGATGTCAGGCAACGTTACATGGGCATTCGCACAGACATGCAGCATAGAGCCATTGCCTTGGATGAGGCGGAAGAACTGGCTACACAGGTCAGTAATGGTTGGCTAGGCCCACAAGAATGAATCGGAGAAAGAAACCTGTGAGTGTAACATTATCTCCACGATTTGATGTGGCATCAACACGGCAATTATTAGAAACGAGCAGATCAAAGTGCTTATTTGGGAAAGCACTCAACCATGTGTTTGTTACCAAACATAGAGGACAAAACGCCCTTGAGTTCACACATTTCCCCTGATTGTACCCTCCCCAGTTCCACGATAAAATCAATCCCATGATAGAGTCGTTGGAGCGAGTGGTGGAGCGACTGAGGGAACCACCACCAACACCGGCCGAGGTGGAGAAAATACGAGAGCAGATCCTGGAGACCTGCGCTGTTACGGCTGAGCTGGAAAAGCTGCAGCCATCGTTTGTTGCATTGCGCTCACGTGGAGAGGAAATTGTTACCCGATCTGAGCATACAACTAGCTCAGATAGTTCAGCTGCCCGAGGTTGGGACAGCATTTGGACATGACTGCTCTATGTCTATTCGTACGTGCATACCTATTTTAAATGAAGTTATCAGAGGTGTAGATGGCACTACATTTATCGGTAGCATTTTAGTGCCCATCGCAGGTTGCCCTGAGAAATTTGAAAGTCAACGGTGAATTGCGAACTGGCACCACATATGGGCCAGAACAGGTTTGCCAGGCAGATTCACCTACTCTTTGAAGGTCATTGTGGAGCCAGCTTGATTTATAGCAACAATCTGTTACATTAGCATCATAGTAATTCCCTTGAGACTAGCTCAGATTCCAGAAGCTTGGAATCCAAATCCTTAATTCTGCTGCCCTCCTCCGAAATTGAACCTACAATCTGCAGGGTACAAAAAGGTTATTTTCTTCTTGCACATCAGACTTGGTTCCCTAATGGTCCTTCTGTCACGCTATCTCCTCCTAAACGGTTGTGTGGAAATTCGCCAAACTTGGTAGTTATGATCACCACATGACATGAAGGTGCGAGAGCAGTCCCATGTTTGGCCTAGTCCCCTGGGGTGAGGTCAAAAGGTCGAAAACAAAGAAAATGCTATTATGGGCACATTTTAAAACATTTTTTACTGAAACTTTGTGTACATGTGCAATCACCATTGGGGGCTGCATGGAATATGTAATGATATTTTGGATTTGATCAACGGATTAATTTATTTGATCACTTAGGGTCACGAGTGTCAAAACAGGGGGAAAAAATGAAATCTTAAAATTTGATATTGGATCATTCCTGGTGGAACTTTTTGCCATCTTTCAACTTTGCTTTAGGTGGTAAGCGTGGTTCACCATCGACTTTGCCCTAGTTTCCTCTGCCATCGAAGACAAATTCAGACGAAATTTGGTGGACACATTGTGCATGTGACACATTCGTGAAGATCTGGTTAGGATAATTTTTTAGTGATTCTTCACCATTGAGAGATGGGGCCAAAAACGATATATAGCACGATATCTCAAAAGGTTTTGGACGGATTCGGACGATACTTGGTGGATGAGTTGGGTAGTTGACAAGAACAAGCCGATTACATTTTGGACGTCTGGATCCAGATCAGTGATATGCAAAACGTAACCTGTTCAGCCTCGTGGCGGTAAGCACTCTCCCAAGTGTCATTCTAGCTGCAATTATTTTTTATTACAGAAACTTTTTGTTTATTTGTGACGATTCGTTTCCTGTCACTTGACGCTTTGAGGGGTCATTGAGGAGTTGACAAGGTCAGCAAAAAATCATGCCCAACCGTAAGCAAAAAATGTCAGTGGCATCATTGATGGTATGCTCTGCTCTTTTTATTCACTCGTGATCTTGCGTTGCATGTATAGGGGTGAGTAAATGTGTGTGCTCATTCTTGATTTTGTGTTTCCATGACGTCACCCTTACGTTGCGGTATACTTCGACCCCTAGGGGGAATCTCAGCGTGGATTGGTCAATGGTTGAAAATGCCACAAGCACAGAAAATAGCATAGCTGCAGACATGTTTCACCCTTATTAGGTCATCAGTACAGCATAATACTTCAAATTGCATTTCCATCCCACAACTGTCCCCACACACAGGAGTACAAGAGTGTCTTGACCATCTGGCCTTTTTGTGGTCTGACATTGAGGCCAGGGCGGAGGAACGTGAGGCTCACTTGCTGGACGTCCTGGACATAGCTGAGCGCTTCTGGCCGGACCTGACTGCACTCCTCAACACGCTGCGTGACACCTTTGAGTGCATACGTGATCTCGATGAACCAGGGTTGGACCCCTCGGTCATCAAGCAGCAGACTGAGGTCACTCAGGTGAGTCTCAGTGCAGGAGGGAAATGTTGATAAATTTGATCATGATATGTAATCTGTAACAGCACAATAGATATTCTTCATGCGTTACTCCTGTTCATTTGTAAACCTACAGGTCATTGTGCTAATCTAGCAGTACGTTCCGACTTCAAATGTCCTGATTTCAAATAAACTTACAGACAGATCAATACTAAATGCTTCATTTTACCGATTTTGCTTGGATGTTTTTTTCTCTTTTAAATAATACTGAAAAAACCCAAAAAGGATGGCAAATTAAAAAGCAAGGCTGTCAGTGCGTCACAGTTTTATTCGGTATTATCACTGGGCATCGTCTTTCTTTGGACCTATAAACATTACAAAGTTTGATAAAAAGCAAAGAAAAGAAAGCATTTCTAAAAAAAAAAGAGCAAGAATCTTGTAAGATTTTGATGTCATCCTTGATTTTATTGTGAAGAGCAGTCTGTGGCTTTTCTATCCATAAACTGTGTAGTGTGTACACAGGCCTATAAAAGGGAAAGTAAATGTGTATCTGCAATTTCCAATGATGTGTCTGCATGTGGTCATGTCACAAACGATGAATGGATGACACGTGTTCTGTGCTGGTTCCCTGCTACCTGGCAGAGCTTTCGAGAGGAGATCGACACACTTCTCGATGAGCTGGAAACTCTGAGGGCCACGGGGGATGACCTTATGTCTGCGTGTGGAGAGTCTGACAAGCCTGACGTGAAGAAAAGTATCGATGAAGTGAGTTTATTCAATGAACGGAAGTACAAACCTTCTTCTTAAGTACATATTAAGATTAACTTTTATTTTGCCTCATCTATTGTGTTGTCTTTCACCTGTTACACAGAATTCCTATTGGTTGAGATATATGATTTGAAATTTTCCAAAAATACTGCTCCGCTTTGGTTTTAATTTTTTGCAACATCAGAAGCAAACTGAGTTGTCCAATAAATCAAGTACAGCAGAAACACATCTTTTCTCTATGCAGGTCAATGTGCTGTGGGACTCACTCAACAAAGCATGGCGAGACCACATGGAACACCTTGAGGAGGCCATGCAGACCACTATCCAGTTCCAAGACATGCTGCAGGCAAGTCTTCTCTCCCTCTATCTCTATATCTCTCTCTCTCTCTCTCTCTCTCTCTCTCTCTCTCTCTCTCTCTCTCTCTCTCTCTCTCTCTCTCTCTCTCTCTCTCTCTCTCTCTCGCTCTCGTTCTCGTTCTCTCTAGTGAAATCAACTTTACATACTGAGTTTCAATTTTAAGTTTAACCTGGGCCTTTGTTTGTAGTAATAATTAAGCTTGCATGTATATTACAAAAATGACAACTGCATTCAACGTAGTTCTTCATCTTTGGACACACACTTGTCCCACTGGAATGGAAACTGCCATGCCTTCACCCTCCACTGGATAATTATTTAGGACTTCTATATAGCCAGACTTGCACACAAAAGGTAACAAGGTTAGATAGAAACGAATGCAGACAAAGACGGATACCTTGCTACAAGACTACCTTTGTATCTGGTTTTCTGACCTGCTCCACTCAATGGATTCCTATCAATGGAAAACTCTCCTCTCCTCTGCGAGTAGAGACTGGAGTTCCTCAAGGCAGTCTTATGCCCAGTCTTGTTCCTCATCTACATTAACAGCTTCTCCGATGCTGTGGAAAATGCCTCTTCTTCCATTTTGCAGATGACTCCACTTTTTTCATAGAATACCCCTATTCTTTGACAGGTGTCAGTCACTCTCTGCTGATCTGGCATTTAATAGTTGATAGTCTGAAAATGGCGCATGTCCTTCAATCCTTGAAAATCTCATTGTCTCACTTTGTGACTTTGGAAGGATCGTCAAACGAACCCCCTTTATCTATTTATTTAGTCATCCACTGGAAGAGCTTCAGTCTCCTGAACTTCTAGGCCTCACCATCAGATTTGACTTATCCTGATTTTACCATATAGCATAAGCTGGTGGTCATACCCAGCCACATCAGGCTAGGAATCCTCCAACATTCCAAATCATTGTTTGTAAAAACAGAACTACTTACAGCCTACAAGGCCTTTGTACATATCTCAATTGGGTACTTTTCTCCCCTATGTGCTGGCATCCCAACATCCCATCTGCCTCTCCTGGATTCTGTTGTTGAACCTAAAACTTTTAACATACTTGGAATCTACTGCGAGGAGGCCAAAGCGCACGGATTGTTTCTCTCACATCACAGATAGGTTGGTGGCCTTTGTTTTTATCAGTCTAGCTCCATCTGCTCTCACAGCCCTCCACCCCTCCACAGCTCTTGCAGGATGTCTGCGTTCTTACAGTAACGTCCCCCTTGTTAAACTCCCAAATTCCAGGCTGATGCACAATTCAACTCTTTTGTTCCTATTTTCTCTCGTTTGTGGAACCGCTTTCCGGAGGTGGTTCACTTACGTTGTTCCTTACAGGGCTTCAGGCCGGCGGTCCACCACCATCTCATGTCCTCTAACAGACGTACATGCAATATTTTCTACCCCCATGAACCTTACCCTGTTACTTTTCAGGTTAACGTTTCCTCCTCTCCTCTCTCGCCTCTTTTCCATCTTTTTCATTCCCTTGGTTATTTTTTTTTTTACCCAACGCTAGTCCTATTGACCCACAGTCAGTACGTTTACCATCACTTTGGTCTTCCAAGAGCCTAGATCTTATACTTAAAAATGCAAATCTTTAAAATTTCACTCCATTTCTAGGTAACTGTGTGCTCATTGTTCCCAACCTATTGGCCTCTCTTTATAGGCCTTGATGGATTGTATGAAAACAAAGTACTCTTTCTTTCCTGTTTAACCACTTCGGTGCTCTTTGTTCTTCAAGTCACCCGAGATCTGAATGAAATAAGCCACACAGGTGATGTGTAACAAACCGCAAGGAGGACAACCTATGAGCGTGAAGAATCGTGCTGCCAGGCCGCGATCCAGCTTTGAGATTGTTTGGCCGACAGATGACATTGGTTATTATTCTTAAAGATAAAGAGCAGTTTAAAAGCCTTGGGTACTCTTGGCTGTGTAATAACCTTTCGCAGCAGGGTATTTGTGGAAACTCCATACATGGCTCTCGGGCTGGATTTTCTGGCTGTTCCCCAGAGTGATGCAGCGACAGAACGACAAAACTGTGAATAATCTGCATGCCTGGATTATCCTTTGTATTTATTCCTCTTGCTTCAGTCAAAGCCTGTTTAGTCGAACGGAGGACGTGTTTCGAATGAAAGAGAGCTCCAGTAACACGTCTCTTTCAGATACTTCAGGAATTTGACTTTTCCCCACTTCATTGGTATAAATTCCAAATATCTGGAGGTAATTATTCTCATGGAATTCTCCTCCTCATTTTTGCACATTGAGGCAATCCCGATCAACCTTCCAGCGCATATCGCGCCGATTCCTAGCCGATGGTAATGTATTTAAATTTTAGCCTCCTCTGCCCCCTTAGTCTGGTCCACTGGTGACATGGGATGTCTGGAATGCTGCCCCAGGATCTTGCTCTTCGTTATCCACTTAAACAAAGCTGCAAATACTCAAGGCCACGGACTCTGCAAAACATTCCCCATTGCCTCCAAATTGGGGGATGAGAAGAGGTGGTTGGGCTGTGTGAATGAATTTCCTTTCGAAATATGTTGTCAGAAGGAAGCTGGTTTCCTCTCCAGGCACTTGGTGTGATCCTCAGGGTGCTCGGTCTGATTGAAACCGTTTACAGCTTGTCATTTACAATAGCCAAACCGCATGGGAAGTACCCGTCGGAGATGTGGGCACACAGCAGCTCTTGGCACACGTGCTTATGAATGCATCCACCTGGAATCATGATTTATATACTCTCTCACATAGCACCGTTCATCGATTTCCTCTTACCATACATCACACACATGTTTCAAACACACTTTTGTGATGCTCAACTGTAGGAATAATAATATTGAGGCATTGCGGTCACATTTTATAGTTTAAGATAATTAAGGGAAGGAAGATCCTGGAATTTATGGTTTTTTTTAGGATAGCCGGGTTGGAAGTGTTTCCGTCATTGGGCCGGTCAACCCTGACATTGTCTGATATATCTAAAAATGACCGTTTTATGCAGCAGGGGGGGGTTAGCATTTCACAGTATGCTGTCCCTCCAGATGAGAACATAAAACTGGTTGTCCAAAATCTGCATTTATCTTTATGACATTTATCATTGCGTGACATTTGCTCATAATTTATCTTGAGCCAAATAACCTTTCCTTTTACTTACTTTCTTGCATGTTCTCATAATTGCAGCTGCCTATCAAGTGATTTTCACAATTTCCTCCTTTTCCTCTGTCCCCAAAGAACTTATTTGATTGGCTGGACTCTGCTGAGGCCCAGCTAATGGTGATGTCTCCAGTCGGCACAGAGCTGAACACAGTCAAACAGCAAATGGAGGAATTGAAGGTAACGGTGGACCAGACCTACCCTGAAGAACCCTTCTGGTTGTTATTCATTCGCTGCACCTTGCTCTGACAGAAAATTTGGGAGTTGATTGTAACCCAAACTGCTTTGGGATTTTGTTCCACACCTGCAGCTTGCCATACGCTGTGCGCCATGAAGTGGAAAAGGCAGCATTACATTGGGGAAAAAGCAAAGGAAAGGGTAGGAGATATAGTGATGAGGGGAGTAAATGAAATGTTTCTTCAAATCGTGGGTCACAAAACTACTCTTAAGATAGAGCTGGTGACATAAGCACATGACCACCAAATTTTTATGTCAACCAAGAATTGCCATTTGTTTCATCTCTCTAGGATGGAATGAGAGTGATAGACCGGGAGCGTGGGATTATATACAAATAGCAGGTATTTGACCTACATCTCAAAGACTAGGACTGATCTACAAGCATTATTACCCGCGCCATAGGAGAGGGTTTTACATTTGGGTCCGTTTGTGCGTTTGTCTGCACCGAACGTGAGTGTGCTTTTGTCTGCAACCGTTGGTTGGATTGACAAGAAATTTTCACTATAGGAGTGTCTCCTCCTATAGAATTTTAAAATGATAATTATGACATAGTAGATCACGTGGTATGGGCGCCATCTTGGAAAAACCGAAAAACGTTGCACCTCTATATCTCCGAAACCGCTCCATGGAAAAAATTGAGACATGGCTCATTGTCAAGTACTCCACATGGAGAACACCATATATTCATTATGATGTCATCAGAGCCTTCATTATGACGTCATAATTAGATAAGTAGAATGCTTGATCCGATCAGTTTGAAATTTATTGAGCATTATCTAAACAAAAATGATATGGGAGAATTAAATTGACTAGCAATGGTACCCGCCCTACAGGTGGGGCTTCATTTGGGAGGCCCAAATGAAAAGGCAAAATATCGGAAATGGAAGGCTTTTTTTATTTTAAACGATTTATGTAAACATCCGTTCAATCATATCACACGCAAATCATCAAAATCTAAACAGTACATGGCACCAATTTTGAAAAAAGATTGAATTAAAAGGGCCTCATCCTCCTTTTCTTTTTTTAAAATCCGGACGATCAACTGGTGTTTTTTTATTTGGCCTGAAGTATGTAAAGAGCGGCTCAGTCTTAATACCGTAAAATACTTCGCGGATTTTCATGGCGGTCAATGACGTCGTATTGCTTTCGTGCGTGTTAAAAACATATCTCTTCAGGTAAACTGTATTTCGTTTTTTTTCGTGTACTTGCATTCTAAACTTGCATTCAGTTGTATTTTGCGATGGATGACAACATAACCGTTGAGATGCGGAAGAGCACGCGACGAATCTGCAAAACGGAAGCGGCCGCTACACGTCTTTCTCAGTCGCACGTTTATGTGTGAAGAGTGTGTGCCGAATCTGTAACACGGAAGCGGCCGCTACACCTGTTTCTCAGTCGCTTTGCACACGTTGCCGTGTTTCTTCAGAGCCGCACGTTTATATAGGAAGAGTTCGTCAGGAGTCGATCTACTCTCTCCTGGTACGTAGAATTTCAACAAAAACCACATCACTGTTCATATCGGTAAATATTATTCCATTGTGTTTGGAAAAACCAAAAAATGGAAAAACAATATAGCCAATTTTACTCCAGGGGGTCCCAGAATTACCCACCCAAAATATCGTTGCGATCGGTTGAGCCATTTTTGCGGTACCTTCGAACGGACGGAGGGACATTTGGTGAATTACAGTGAGATGACGTCATTTGTTCACATGGTTCGGCTGTCACATTGGATTGAACATAAATCTACGTCGTCAATAAACCACGCAAACACAGCAGCTAATAAACATCACACAAAACAAACCACACAAACACAGCAGCTCATAAACACCACACAAACACGTCCTGGCGAGGGTCTGCAATCTCTGATTGCTCTTTCTTGTTTTCCTTTCCTTGTGTGTTGTAGGCATTCAAGGAGGAGACATACCAGCAGCAGATCGAGATGGAGAAGTTGAGTCACCAAGGAGAGGTGCTACAGAGGAAAGCCGAGGGAACAACAAGCAAGGACGTGCTCGAGGCTCCACTCCGTGAGCTGCGCCGCCAGTGGGCCTCACTGAACAGCAAGATCATCACTCGACAGGTAGGAGAGCGCCTATAACCTAAAGTGCAGTGTAATGCATTTCAGTGTGGTACATTTCAACACGGTGCATCGTTATTCAGCACAATGTGTAGTTTGCTCGAGTAAGACTCCATTGCAATCCTTTTAAGGCAAAAACTTTACATAAGCAATGAAAAAACAATGCAAAATATTGCATAATACTGTACAATTCGATATTCTGTATTATTATGAACTATAACAATTAGGAAAGGCAATGCAAGCCTTTTTATGTAAACTTTTCCAGTTTACAGTGAAATAAATATAATACAATAATAATATTAAGTATTCACTCTTCCATGCATCATGATATCCAAATTTAATAAATAAATGGGAAATACCATAAATGGGTAATTGTATTTATTACATGGCAAAACAATACTTAATGTCTCTCTGAAAAGACTGTCTGGAAAACCCTCCCATCTACTTTCTGAACAATCCTCTCCAAGAAGTTCTGTCACTCAAGCTCTTGGGTCTCACTATCTGCCATGATCTTTCCTGGGAAAACCACATTTCCAAGCTGGCCTCCAAAGCCAGTCGCCGACTGGGCATCCTCCGTCGTGCGAAGTCCTTCCTTGGCACACCTGAGCTCCTCACCACATACAAAGCTTTCATCCGCAGCTCAATGGAATACTGCTCTCCCCTCTGGGCCGGTACTCCTGCCTCACACCTAGCTCGGATTCACGCTGTTGAAACCAAAGCTTTCAGAATCATTGCAATCTCCCACAATGAAGCTAACTCCGAGGGCCTTTCACTCACTCACCGCAGGCAGGTTGGTGGTCTTTCTGTCCTCTACCGACTCCTCTCCGGCCTTGCTCCCCCAGCTCTCTCTGGGCTCTGTCCCCCAAATATTCCTACAGGTCACACAAGATGTGCCAGCAACCCTCTTCTGGTGAAACCGCCAAAATCAAGACTCTCTGCTCACCTTCACTCTTTCATGCCTCTTTTCTCCTGCCTCTGGAACAAACTCCTTGGAGGTCACGTCTTTTCGAAGCTGTTCCATGCGCTCACGCTTTCGAAGCTAAGTGATATTTCTCAATTGTGTTTTTGTCGAGACTGTATCTATCTTTCGGTGTATGTACCTATAGCGTATCTTTTGGTAAATTTTCGGTGCTAATTTTTCGTACATGTATACACAATCGTCGGTTAATGGTATCGAGTATTCTGCGGCCTAGTACTCGTAGGCTTAGACTACCGTACCGACTCCGACCTTGTGGTTTGTTTTTCTCTCAGCGATTCGTCGAATGCGCTGAAATTATTTTCGTTCTCTGTTTCGTACCAGTCGTTCACCCCGTACCTCCTTGTTTAATATCTGTACTCACAAAAAAAAAAAAAAAAAACCCAAATTTTTTTTTCCCTTCCCAGGTCTTATTCGTTTATTTGTTGTTCTTTTTGTTCGTTCATTCTTCGTTCGCGATCACGCGGTTAGAAATGTATAATCTCTCCCCTGAACAACTATTTTCTCTCATATATTATAACACCCTTTTCTTCTTTTCCTACAAAAGGATGCTTTCGTCTTGCTCACCAAATCTATTCATTCCAAAAAATATATATAATACCATCTCTTACAGTTCCTCCTTTCTACATTCCATAAACTATCCAGAACTCCATCCCTCCTCCAGTGTCCTCAAACGTATTTTTGACTCGAAGGTCTCAAACTCATTTTGCAAAAAATGTTCGTTTCCCATGAATCGTACACTTTTCAAAATCCAATCTCACCCCTCCCCTCCAAATCCTCCCCATCACCCATCCCTTTCAAATCTCCCCCCTTGCCCCTTCCCTCCCCTCCCTCCTAAACTCCTCCCACACCCCTCCCCTCCGAGACTCTCCCTCGCTCCTCCCCTCCTAGACTCCCCTCTCACCCCTCCTCCTCAAAGCATCCTCCCTGCTTCTTCCTCCTTCCAACTTTCACCTTCATCTCCCCAAACCTTCTGCCTTGCTCTTCCCCCTCCTCAAATAACACCTCACTGTGCCTCACCCAATCTCCATCAAACCTTTTGTCCGCCCCATTCTTCCCTTTCTCCAAGCTATTCTGAAATCTCTGACACACCTTCAACAGCTCTCCCTACCTCTTCCTCCTCTTCCACATCTTACCCTACCCCTCCCCCCCCCCCCCTGTTCTGGACCCGATGCTCCCCCTTCCTCTTCATTAACGGTATGGACCTCAAACATCCGGGGCCTTCGCTCAAACTTGACTGACCTCTCCATACAGGTTGCTTCTGACAAACCAGATGTGATCTGCTTAACAGAAACTTTCCTCCTTCATGATGTCTCTGATGCCTTGGTATCTCTCCCAGGTTACTCCCTCCTCCGGTATGATAGACCTGAGCCTCGTCCTGGAGGTGGGGTTGCTATCTTTATAAAAAACTCTCTTCCTCACTCGCCCTCCACTGCCCTCTCTCCACCTCACCCCCAGGAATACCTTTGGCTACGGCTTCCCCTTCGCTCCCACCTTTTGTTCATATGTGTGTTGTACCGTCCACCAATCAGCGATGACTCCATCTACATCTCACTGTCTGATAATATGGACCAACTTCTATCTACCCATCCCAACTCTCTCTTCCTCATATGTGGTGATTTCAATTGTCACCATGCCAGTTGGCTGGGTGTGGGTACCTCTCTCACCAGCCATGGCTCTTCAGCAAAGGACTTCTGCGACTCACTGGGACTGACACAATCTGTCAATTTCCCGACCCGGATCTCAGTCAACGGAGCATCTTCTCTTCTGGATTTGGTTATGACAAACTTCCCTGAAAATGTCTGCTGCTCTTCTTCTGCTCCAATCGGCTCATCTGATCATGTGCTTGTCAAAGTGGACATCTCTCTGACCATTCTCAGAGAGCCTCCTCAGCGTCGACGAGTCTGGCGTTTCACTCAGGCCAACTCGCACGGTCTTCAAGCAGCCATCAATCATCTGGACTGGTCTCCCATCTCTACCGCCTCTGACATCAACTCATCCTGGGAATTCTTTCAAAGTAAATTGCTCTCTCTCATGCACAGATTTATACCATCTCGTCTTCAGTTGTCATACCCTTCCTCCCGTCCATGGTACACGGAATCTTGTGGTGAGGCTGTTGCCCTGAAACAACTTGCTTTCGTCTCCTGGAAAGCAAATCCAACGGAAGGAAATCTCATTTCCTTTCACAAAGCCCGAAACAAGTGTGTGTCCACCCTCAGGAGAGCCAGGAAACAATATCTCACCATTCTCAAGACCGAACTCTCTTATCTGTCTCCCTCTTCCAAATCCTGGTGGTGTCTGGTCAAATCTGTTTCTGGTGTTTGTTCCCCCTCCATCCCCTCCCTCACCTCAAACGGCTTAACGGCTGACTCCGCACGTGAAAAAGCTGAATGCCTCAACTCTGTGTTTGCCTCTAAATCTTGTGTCCCAAACCCATCCCTCTCTGTACCCACCGTACCCAGTCGTACCCAGCTGCTCCTGGACTCTGTGTCCTTTCCTCCTGACAAGGTGGAAAAGTTTCTGTCAACCCTCGACTCTGATTCTGCAACTGGTCCTGACGGCATCAGCCCACGGGTCCTAAAATCATGTTCTTCTGCTCTTTCACTCCCTCTTTCTGTTCTCTTCACCCTCTGTTTTGCTCAAGGTCATCTGCCATCTGCTTGGAAATCAGCCAACATCACCGCTTTGCACAAAAAAGGTGCAAAAACAGATCCCAGCAACTACAGACCAATCAGCCTTCTCCCAATTATCAGCAAAGTCATGGAATCCATCATTGCTTCAGATATTAATTCTTTCCTCTTCTCCAATGGCTTGATCTCTGATCATCAATTTGGTTTCAGACCTGGTCACTCTACTCTGGACATGCTGCTTCTGCTTTCTCAACAATGGATGGAGGTCCTCAACGCCAAACAGGAAATTAGAGCAGTCTCCCTTGACATTTCACGTGCCTTCGATACGGTCTGGCACCCTGCTCTGCTCTCCAAACTCTCCTCCTTTGGTATCCATGGAAATCTCCACGCATGGCTGGCGGACTTCCTCTCTGGTCGTAGTCAACGTGTGGCCCTGAATGGGTTTCTCTCATCTCCTCTTCCTGTTCAGGCTGGAGATCCCCATGGTAGTGTTCTGGGCCCTGTGCTTTTTCTGGTCTTCATCAATGATCTCTCTGACTCTCTTGAAAATCCTCTCTATCTCTTTGCTGACGACTCTACTCTCTGTCGCTCCATTCCTCATCCCTCAGATCGGCAGTCTGCAGCCTCCTCACTCTCTGCAGACCTGGACAAAATCACAGACTGGTCAAACAAGTGGAACATGTCTTTCAATCCTGACAAATCTCACACTCTTACAATGTCTCTCCGAAAGGACCGACTGGACAACCCTCCCATCTACTTTCTCAACAATCCTCTCCAAGAAGTTCTGTCGCTCAAGCTTTTGGGTCTCACTATCTGCCATGATCTTTCTTGGGAAAACCACATTTCCAAGCTGGCCTCCAAAGCCAGTCGCCGACTGGGCCATCCTCCGTCGTGCGAAGTCCTTCCTTGGCACACCTGAGCTCCTCACCACATACAAGGCTTTCATCCGCAGCTCAATGGAATACTGTTCCCCCCTCTGGGCTGGTGCTCCTGCCTCACACCTTGCTCGGCTTCACGCTGTTGAGGCCAAAGCTTTCAGAATCATTGGAATCTCCTGCGATGTAGTCAACGCCGAGGGCCTTTCACTCACTCACCGCAGGCAGGTTGGTGGTCTTTCTGTCTTCTACCGACTCCTCTCCGGCCTTGCTCCCCCAGCTCTCTCTGTGCTCTGTCCCCCCAATATTCCTTCAGGTCGCACAAGATCTGCCTGCAACCCTCTTATGGTTAAACTGCCAAAGTCTAGGCTCTCTGCTCACCTTCACTCTTTCATTCCCCTTTTCTCCCGCCTCTGGAACAAACTCCCCCACTCCCTTCAATCCCACTCCTCCCTCCAGGTCTTTAAAACAGCTGTTCACCACCATCTCTTATCGTTCCCCATCGAAAACCTTGATCTTTTCTACCCCCGGTAATTCACCCCAGAGTCCTTGCAGTGTTCATATGTTTTAATCCTCTCCCACCTCCCCCCAAGTCCTCCCGATGTCCCTGCTCTCAAATGTTGTGTTTGTGTCCTTTCCCCTCTTCCCCCTCTCTTTTGTGTCCTTCCCCCTCTCTCCCCATCTTGTCTGCCGCTCCCCTTGTTTTTTGTGTTTTGTGTGTCGGTTTGTCTTTTTGTGTGATTAATGTTAGCTCTTTCACGAGCCTCGATCTTGTATACAAAAAAAAAAAAAAAAAACTCCCTCACTCTCTTCAATCCCACTCCTCCCTCCAGGTCTTTAAAACAGCTGTTCACCACCATCTCTTATCTTCCCCCATCCAAAACCTTGATCTTTTCTACCCCCGTTAATTCACCCCAGATCCACTTTTCTGAAATACCGACTTCTTTCCTGGAAGTCCTCGCTGTGTCCATGTGTTTTGTTTTTTTACCTCTCCACCCCGCCTCCCACAACCCCCTTCCCACGCCTCCTCTCCCCAAGCCCTCTCCCTCCCACAGATCTCCCGATGTCCCTGCTCTCAAATGTTGTACTTGTGTGCTTCCCCCTCTCTCCCCATTTGTCTCCCGCTTTTGTCTTTTTGTCATGTGTCCGTTTTCTTATTTATTTCTTATTTATGTCCGTCTTTGGACGTCTTTCTTCTTTGGACGTCTTTGGACTTGTGTCCGTCTTTCTTATTTTGTCTTTTGTGTCCGTTTTTTTTTTTTTTGTCATTAATGTTAGCTCTTACACGAGCCTCGATCTTGTATACAAAAAAAAAAAATACAATGGCAGTCCGACAGGATTAGATGCGGAGGTAGCACACCTCCCTTTGAGTTGTCTAGTCTGGATTCCATCATCAATCTGACTATAAACTCAGATTGGTATTTCACAGGCAGAGCGTTCCATCACAGAGTGCACCGTCCCTAAGATGGACGTTAAGCTGTGTGTCCCCTATGCTGCCATTAGTTTGTGGATGTTTAAGATCTCAGTGTCCTTCACAAAGAGTAGGTGAGTTATTACAAGCACCCTGGCTAAATTTTAAATGTCTGCCGAAATCGGCTCCAGTCGAACGTCAGGCCCAGGCAACTGGTTCGTCAAAAGACTTAGGCCGAACTTCCCACCTCAGCTGACGCCACGGGAAGGTGGAATTAATTGTGGCCATTAAATAAGTACTGGAGGAGGAAAAACTACGATGGCAGGACAATTACAGACCATGTGGAAAAATGATTGTTTGTTCCCTCATGACCACCTGATGGGAGTTCTAAACATATCGTTGCCTATAATACAATATATACTTAATTAGGACTTCCTATGGCTAAATGTAGACGAATAACATCATACATTGTGAGTTTCCAAAACCACAAAGGCTTAATGGAAGTTGTACTATGTTTTAAACCATTTTATTATCAGTATTGTCTGACGTGTGTGTGTGTGTGTGTGTGTGTGTGTGTGTGTGTGTGTGTGTGTGTGTGTGTGTGTGTGTGTGTGTGTGTGTGTGTGTGCGTGCGTGCGTGTGATGTTCGGCAGCACAAGCTCGAATCATCGCTCCTTGCACTGGGACAGTTCCAGCATGCCCTGGAGGAGCTTCTGTCCTGGTTGAGTCACACCGAGGACCTCCTCGCCGAGCAAAAACCAATTCGAGAAGATCCAAAAGAGATTGAGATCGAGCTTGCCAAGCACCACGTAAGGCCAGCCTGGTGTCTGTGCAGTCTAAAGGAGACATTTGCATTTTTAAACATTTCTTTACATCTATTTTCATCCACAGTGAGTGTTATATAGTCGTAGATGGACCTTTTTGAGGAAACAAAATGCTGATGACATTATAAACCTCTGCCACAACTCCTGCTTATCAATAACCACTATCCTACTCAGGTGTTGCGTAATGATGTATTGGCACACAAGGCCACACTGGAGAACGTGGCACAGGCTGGAGGTGAGCTTGTGCGGACGGGTGATGGAGACGTGGCAGGCAGTGTGCTACGGCAAAAGCTGAATCGCCTGCAGAAGCGCTGGGAAAACCTGCTTAAGGAGACTGAGCTGAGGCAGAAGAAGTTGGAGAGTGCATTGAGCCAGGTGGTGTTGAACCAAGCAGTCTAGGTGTCACAAACCTCATGCAATCATTGCTATTTCAGTTTTTCCCAAAATCTCACTTCCTATAATTGAATAGCTGAAGGTTCATATCTATCCTTATGTCACGTCATAAGTTACGTGGTACGGGCGCCATCTTGGAAAAACCTAAAAACTTGGCACCTCTATATCTCCGAAACCGCTCCATGGAAAATTTTAAAGGTGGCTCATTGTAAAATACTCACCATGAGGAATAACATGTTAATGATGATGCCATAGGTGGCCTTCATTGTGACGTCATAAATCTACAAAGAGAATGCTTGATCCGATCAGTATGAAATTCAATGAGCGTGATCTTGGGATAAATTGGTCGAGTAAAAAAAATTGATGTCATCTGTCACGTGGTTCAGTAGCCATATTTTTTACAGTGTAGACCATAATGCAATGTCATCTGGAACAGCGTTTGTCTGTCCGTCAGGTGTATGTATGTATGTATGTTCCTCACAAACGTCCACCAATCATAGCTGAGGATCTGGTCACATGACAGGGGAGCAGCAGATCCAAGCCCAGCTACACCGTTGCTAAACTATCGGTCTTGTTGCTCTTGTTTTAGGACACTAATGAGAAAGGTTTACGATCACATAACGGTTTACTCATCGAGATGTCAGATGCTCCTTTAACGGAGCAGGATTTGAATCGAGCAAATGTCAGTGCATATGGAGCAGGATCCGATAAAACGTCCAACGAAATGATAAGTAAGCACCACATGTGGTGAAGAGATAACGTGCACAATGATTGGCCTTTAGAATCATTCAACATTTGTCAAACATTCCACAATCCTCCTGAGCTTTTAAAATCGTCCAGCAGACTCCATTATTCTGTCTTATAGCGGGATGGACAGTATGTGATAAAATTGCATGGCATCGATGTCACTGTTTCTTCAACCAGGCGCAAGGCTTTCAGGGAGAAATTCATGCATTGCTCGCCTGGCTGGGAAAGGTGGAGGCTCAGCTGCTGTTATCGCGGCCTTTTGGCGGACTTCCGGACACATCACGAGATCAGCTCAATGCACATCTGGTATGAGAGGAGAATGCATAGCTTTGGATATGGATGTGAGTGATGTAATTGGGTGGAGAAGTCATGTGATATTCATGGGAGACTTTTATGTTTTATGGAAAAAATATTAGAACTTTAAAACTATCCATTGCTTTGAGGTTTCCCTCAAGGTAAACTTTACATGTACAAAGGTGAGATCAGCCAGCATTCCAGAAAATCTACACAGTTCATAGGTTTTCAATGTTACCTATTTCAATGTTACATAGGCTCACATACATCTCCTTCTCACTGTCATGCAGGAGCTGTGCGCAGATCTGGATAAACGTGAACCAACGTACCTGTCCTTGATGGAGCGTGGAGTGGATGTCCTCTCTGCCGGAAAGAAGTCGTCATCGACCAACACGACGCAAGTGTTGCACTCGCTGGAACAGCGTTGGCAGAATGTGTGTGCCAAGGCTGCAGAGCGCAGGGTAAGGAATGTTCGTTTAGCGTTTGTTTCCTTTTGTGCTTCAGAATAGTACTGCTGATATTACCTGCTGTACAGTAGGGTGAGGGTAATGCTGCATAATTATAATTCACATCACATAAACTGGAAAATAGTGTCCTGCCATAACAAGCTGACATACATACAGTGCAGCAGCTCAACGCTTGTTGAAATCATGTTTTGAGTCAATTGTTTTCAGAATATTTTGATTTGTTATAAATCTGCAAAAACACCACCGTAAATTGTTATTGTGTACATGGATATATATATATATACACACAAAAGAAGCATGCTGACCCTAGATGTGACATGACATTTACATCATGCACATAAATTATGCTGACACATCACCTCCAAACTAGGAGTGCATACATCTGGCTCTCAGGTCTTTGCAGACTGACATTTATGATATTTATGTCCCATACATACAGTGGGGTGCAAAAGTATGATTCCACTTAAATAAATGCTAAGCTTTCTCAAATCACAAATTTCAAACATGAATTTGTCATAATATTGAAGATATGTATCCATATTCTTTAATTTATGATAGTTATTATTGCCTGACACTTTGTCTTGACAGAATAAATGAAGGGTGAATACATTTGAGAGAAAGATAAAATTTATGTGAGCAGTCTGACTATGCTCTGGATTGCATTACAACACTGTTGAGAAAAGATTGACTTAAACATAAATCCACAAACTAATCATTTCAATCCCAAATGGAGTCGATGCAGTTCTCTTGATTATATGTAAAAAACACACATACATACACATACACACATACATACACATGCATGCACACACACACACACACATGCGTACTTGTGGACCACAAGTAAATTGTCAGCTGAGGCTGACTCTGCTCTTCCTGTTTGTCTCAAAATGTGTTTTGTGACGATTCTTCACATCATTCTGTTCACAATGCTGTCTCTAATGTCTCCCATAGGTTAAGCTGGAAGAGGCTGTCTCGATGGCAACAGAATTCCACAATAATCTGCAGGATTTTATCAACTGGCTCACGCATGCGGAGCACATGCTCAATTCAGCATCACCTCCAAGCCTCATACTTGAAACAATACTATTCCAGCTGGATGAGCACAAGGTATGCACCACCTCAGCTCAAGTGGACCATACAAACAGTGCACAGGAAAATGGTGTAAAGTTATATGTTTACCTCCGCCATGGATGGGGGTTATGTTTTCACCCGTCTGTCGTTTTGTTTGTGAATGGGATATCTCAAAACGTTGTGGACGGATACGGCCGAAATTTGATGGAGGCATTGGGTATATGACAAGGACAAAATGATTAGATTTTGGTGAAGATGCAGATCCAGATCTGGATCCGAGAATTTTAAAGTGATTCTTCACCTTTGAGAGATTATGTATTATGTAAGATAAGATTATGTATTGATTATGTATGTATATAAGATTATGTAAGATACCCATGCTACGCACGGGTGGGAGGCCAAAAGCAAACAGGCAATGCAGATAGGGTGAATGCTAAAGCATGAAACCAATAAATTCCACATTCCTGTAGCACCCTCAGTCGCACGTCAGACATGGACAGCAAGTTCGTGAAGGACTTCCATGAAAAACGTACCCGTTCAAAAACAAACAGGTACGTTCACGTATAGAAACATCGATCATGGGTCCGTGGCGAATCTGCATATGACGATCCGCGAAGTTCACGTTTTTTAAGGTAGAAACCATCATGGCATGTCGTCATTTACTTGAACTCAATATCTCTTTTTTTATTCCAAACAACATAACTCCAATCACAAATTAATCACAAAATAAACTTTTAACAACATTGTTAATGTTTCCTTCATTGTAAAAACGACCAAGTCAACAGTTAAAAGGATTTTGAGCCGATAGGTGTTACGGCCTTGGCAAGATCGATGGAGACAGTGATCTGTTAACTTATACACCGCCCAAATAGCTATGTGGAATTATCTCATGTAGAGATTAAACTCACGTTGTTTGAACTTTGGCCGAGGTCATTGTTTACTTTTAATGATGTTTATATACGAATCAAAAAGAAGATAATTGGTTTTGGGTCGTCCTTTCCGCATATCTCGTGGGATTGTGAGTTGGAGAGACGACCGTGATGACGGGGAGGGAGTTGGCGTTCTCTCAAGCGGGGATTCAACCCATGTCCTTATAAAAGGTCTTTGTCCGAGGTCACCGAGTCTGATCGGTGCAGCCGTGCGGCGATATGTGCAGGCGTTTGTGCGGCACCCAGGGAAAAAACGTTATGCGGGAGTCCAAACCTGAAAATGCTGGAGGCCAAAGCTGAAATTAGAAAAACATTTTACCCTATTTTACTCCAGGAGATCCCAGGATTACCCACCCAAAATATCGTTGCAATCGGTTCAGCCATTTTTGTGGTACGTTCGAACGAACGAACGGACGGACAGACGGACATTTGGTGAATTCTAGTAATATAGCTTGATGTCTCAAAAGGTTTTGGACGGATTTTAACAAAACTTATTGGATGAGTTGGGTAAGTGACAAAAACAAGCCCATTAGATATTGGTTAAGGTACCGATGCAGATCCGGCCTATCATATCAGCGGGATACAAAAGATAAACTGTTCAGTTTGGCGGAGGTGTGCTATCTACCGAGTGCCGTTCTAGTTCATTATGTTGTTGTTTTTTATTTTAGGTTCTATTTTCCTTTTAGATGAATTTGAGATTAATAATGTGACAGTGGTTAATTTTGCTCGGTGTTATCTGATTTTGGAGAGGAATCCATTACTATTGAGGGAAATTTGTGAGATGCATTAACATTTCTTATTCATTTATTTATTTTTACAGGGTCTAAGGCTCATGCAGTGCGGGGCTTTTACACAAATGACACACACACTCACAGAGACACCGAACTTGAATTAGGACAAACGCAGGTAGGTTGGAAGTGACGTAACTTCCTGGAGCAATCTGGGTGTCGGCTCACCAACTTGCTTTGTCGCTATTCTCTCCACAATCAGCGGTACAATTAAGGAGAAATCTCACTCCTCCCTCTCTCCATGGAATGTCAACCCAGGGGGATTTATCAAGCAAATAAGCAGCATGTATCATTTGAAAAGTCTTCGGTGTGACTCGTCCAGGGTTGGAATTGAATTGCCGACCAGCCAGACTCAAAGTGGACACTCGACTCACAATGCCATTGAGGCTGCCCCCACATGGATAGGGAGTGCAAATATGTAAATAACCATTATACCAATTATAGCCATCTATCTATAATTCCAGTAATCTCTGTGTGTATGTGTGTGTGTATGTGTGTGTGTATGTGTGTGTGTATGTGTGTGTGTATGTGTGTCTGTGACCGCTGTTTCTCGACAACCACGGGTCCGATATACTTGAAACTTGCCAGGTATATTGCTGGGGACCTGAGGATGTGCCTTTTCAAGGTTTCATATTAATCGGAGAAGTAGTTACCGAGCTATGTCCAAAAAACGATTCAACCAATCAGAGAGCAGCGAGCTATCACGTGTGCCGAACGTGGCGAACAGACTCTGCCTCGGACGGCACATTTGAGAGCGTATTCATTTATTTCACGTTGGCAAACTATGTTGGCGCTATGTTGGCGTTTAACTATGTTTTAAAACTAATTAAAACTAATTTGCGATTCATCGTAACTGCGATATGCGACCTTCCGGACAGTCAAATGAGGACGTCACTTCCGGACTTACGGATAGTCATAGTGACGACGTACTGATGCTGAACGTGGCGAGCAGACGCTGTAAGGTACGATCGATTGTAGTACACGTTTATAATAACTCTGCCGATACAGGCCCGATTAACTGCAGCGCCATCCGAGCTGCGGCGTCGGGACGATACATTCATTGTACGGTCACATCACGCACTTACGGGCACGCCCATGGGCCCATGGGCACGCCCATGCATGCATGGGCGAAGACATTTTTTTTATTTTTTTTGGCAAGGAACGGGCACCCACGTACGGGCACGTCCTAGTACATTAAATGAGCAGTGCCACTATTGCAATAAGGAAAGAAACAAAGGTGTATTTTCAGCTTCAAAACCTGTTCAAAGCCGAGCTAACCTTTCGTTCTTTTTCACAAATGACCTCATCTCTGATTCAGATCAGGCACTCTACCAATCTACCATGGACATGCTCTTTCTACTCTCCCAACAATGGATGGAGGCCCTCACTAGCAGACATGAGATCAGGACATATCTCGAGCTTTCGATACAGTCTAGCATATCCTGCCTTGCTCTCCAAACTCTCTGCCTATGGAATCCCAGGTCAACTCCACTCTTTGATTACTGACTTTCTTTACTCTCATGGCCAACATGTGGCTCACAACTAAATCCTTTCTTCTCCTCTCTCCATCAATGCTGGAGTGCCAAAAGCAGTGGTATAGGCCCCATCCTCTTCCTAGTCTCCATCATTAATCTCTTTGACTCTCTGGAAAATCCTCTATCTCTTTGTTGATGACTCATTCCTCACTCAAATGCTATGGCATTCCTCATCCTTCAGACAGACAGGCTTCCCCTCTTCTCTCTCTCTTCAGACTGTGACAGAATCACAAACTGGTCAAACACTTGGAATGTCTTTTAACCCTGAGAAATCCCACACTCTCACTATCTCTCTCTGGAAGGACCGTCTGGCAAACCCTCCCATCCGATTTACTTTCTTAACAACCCTCTTGAAGAGGTTCAGTCATTCAAATTCATTCAGTAATTCAAATTCATTCAATTCAAATTCAAAAGTCATTCATTCAAACTCACTATCAGCAACGATCTTTCTTGGCCAAACCACATTTCAAAGTTGGCCTCCAAAGCAAGTCATCGACTTGGCGTCCTCCGTCGTTCAAAGTCCTTCCACGGCACACCTGAGCTCCTATCCACCTACAAAGTTTTCATCCTGCAACTTGATGTAATACTGCTCTCCCCTCTGGGCTGGCTCCCTTGCCTCACACTTTGCTCAGTTTGATGCCGTGGAAACCAAGACCTTCAAGATCATTTGAATCTCCTGTGATTAAGCTGAGTATATGGGCCTAACACTTTCCCATCGCAAACAGGTCGGTGATCTCTCTGTCTTCTTCCTCCTTCTTTCTGGTCTTGCACTCTCTTCCCTCTATGTGCTCTGTCCCTCCCCTCTCCCACCCCGCCCTCCCCTCTTGCGTTACTCACATGTATCTGCAAGCACATGTGGTCCACCATCAATCCCCTCCTGGTGAAACTCCCAAAATCCAGAATCACTGCTCACCTCCACTCATTTGTTGCTCTTTTTCCCACCTGTAGTACCAACCTCCACATTCTCTTCAATCTCCTTCTTCACTCCAGGTCTTCATTACAGCTGTTCATCATGATCTCAGATCATGCCCCATCTAAAACCATGATATTTTCTACAACTGCTAAACCACCCTCCCCACACCTCCCTTTCCCCCCTCTCCTCTGTATCCACCTTGTCCACCCCTTGCATCCTCCCCTACCACTCATTGCTACCCACATCCCTCGTTTGTCTGTTGTCCGTCTGTCAATTTTCCCTGTCCGCCCTTACTGTTGGCATTTCCCCCTTCTCCTCCTGCTATTCCTTTTTTGTGTTGCGTCCTAATCCATTCTGTGTTCCAGCTCTTCCATGAGCCTTGACTATGTATTTAAACAAAAAAAAAACCCCATAAAATACCGAGGACGTCTCAGCTTGCTGTTTAACACCATTTTCCCTTTTTAGACACCAGCGATGTAATCACCCACAAACATCTCGAGAGCTTTTTTTTAAATTCCTTTGCGTACTCCGATGTCAAAAAGCTATTTATAAGTTGAGGCCACAGATTTATGAAGAAGCTTGGCAACAAAAAAACCCTTGTCTGACTTTTGGCTAATGGTTGTGTTGCTTTCTTTTTGACTTTGCAAGCTTTGCGGAACAGCCAGTCTCATTGCATTAAAAATAGAAAGTGTGTAAATATTCAAGAGCCGATAAAGATGTTAAGTTCATCTGAAGGTCATCTCAATTTCTTCCCTACACCCCCCTTATTTCTCCCTTCTAACTGCATTACCATTTCTCTTCTGTGCGTAGTCACTATATCTGTGCCCATCTCCAGCAAGGAGTGTTTTGTTTTCACGAGCAGTTGCCCCTTGCGACACGATTTACTATACATTGGATATGTCTGTAATTATTTATCTAATGGTCTAATGGCACGTCTAATGCCATATCTAATGCCATAATGCCATAATGTCTAATGCCATAATGCGTCTAATGCCATAATGCCATAGTGGCATTTATCTAATGGTCTAATGGATCTAATATCTAATGGCACGTGGGTGTGCCCACGTATATCAGAAACCTTGTGTTATAATTTATAATCAGTGAATGTTTCTTCTTCATCTCCCATTGAGTTATCGGATAATAATTATGAATCGAAATGTTCGCTCACAACCATTTTATAACTTCTTTTTTTTTTGGGGGGGGGGGATATAAGATCGAGGCTCGTGTAAGAGCTAACATTAATCACAAAAAGACAAACTGACACATAAAACATAAGATAAAGGGAGCGGGAGACAAGATGGAGAGAGAGAGAGGGAAGCACACAAGTACAACATTTGAGAGCAGGGACATTGGGAGATCTGTGGGAGGGAGAGGGCTTGGGGGGAGGAGGCACGGGAAGGAGGGTTGAAGTATAAAACTATTAATGTACTTTTGAAACTTCACTGCCCCACACCGCCTGTGAATCACTGTTTGTGAATTTTACTGTGGAATTTTAATATCCACAGGGAAATCCCCAGTGCTATAAACGTTAAGTTGTGCAATGTTAACCAACACTTGACCATTGTATAATATTGAAAACATTCGTACATTCATGCCCAATTTGGTTATACTGCATTGTAATACAACTTGTACCTTCTGTTGTCGCACCAGGTATTTGTGATGGAGCTGAACGGGCGCCGGGACAACCTGCTACAGCTAGATCGCACGGGGTCCCAGCTCAAGGTCCTGGCCCAAAAGCAGGATGTGGCGTTAGTAAAGAACCTGCTGCTGAGCGTGCAGGCTCGATGGGAGAAGGTCGTGCAGCGCTCCATCGAGAGAAGTCGTGCGCTCGAGGAGACCTGCAAGAGGGCGAAGCAGGTGACATGGGCACTGCCTTAGTCTTCCTGAGTCACATATCTTTTTAGGATTTTTTTTAGTAAGCTAAATGGCCTTAAAACGATCATTCTTTTTTTTTTATCATCCGCATGAGCCAGTGCAGTGGTTATGTTCAAAAAATATTATTTGCTTGATGATTCCCCTCATTATGACCTATCATATCCTGTTGCAGTCTTGGGTCTTCAATGCAGCAAATGGCTGAGACTGGCATTGTGAAACACCACAACAGCAAGGGAATGAGTAAATAAATGCGAATGAACCATAGAATACTAAATTGTTCTGAGAACACGTACACTTATAGGGTAGAAGTTACAGCCTGGATTTGGCATCCCTTCTGTGACCATTATTATTCATACCAACTTGAACCCATGAAAGAAAGCAGAAGTGATCTTGAATAAGCAACCTGGAAAATGTGCAAATAGTCGGTTTTTAGCACTCATATTCCATACCAAATCTGAGAACAATCATTTTGATCTACTTGGCGTTTTAGGGGTTTTTATTTTGTATGCAGAAATCTAGGCTCATGGAGGACAAAGGTTCACACACTGGCAGAGTCAGGGTCACAGGGTGGCAAATATATTGCAAAAAGAGTGGCAGAAAGGAAAGGGATCGAGTGGATGGAGGGTCACCAAGAATATAAAGACAGCAGGGGTTGATAAAGCATGGGGTGGTAATGGACAATGCTCATGGAAGAGTGGGGGGCGGTTACATAGACCAGAGAGTATAGGGATGAAGGAATGGAGGTAAGCATTCAGCTTTGAATTGGGGAGCGTAAGCAGCTGTGGTGTTCTGGAAGAACGCTTGTGACCTTGGAAAGTTTGGGGAGGATGAAGAGACAGAGGGACGAGCGAGGCCAGAGGTGAAGCGATAGAGAACTGACTTCTGAGGTTTCCCAAAACAGTTAGCAATTTCTTTTCCCCCCACTGCCAAACATGTGAGGTCATGTTGTAGCTAACAACCAATTTACTTTCCATAAGGCCTTCAGTGGTGTGCCAATATGGTGGTGTTTAGTTGCTGATAGTGATGGTCAACTTTCCCATGAGGTCTTGCATTTTTGTTTTTTGTTGTTGTTTTTTTGTATACTAAGTTGAGGCTCGTGTAAGAGCTAACACATAGAACATATAATAAAGGGAGCAGGAGACAAGATGGTAGAGAGAGGGAAGCACAACAACAGTAGAGAACAGGGACATCAGGAGATCTGTGGAAGGGAGAGCGCTGGGGCGGGCGGGGTACACGGGATAAACAAGATGAACACAACAAGGACTTTCAGGAAAGAAAATGGAATATGAAAAAGGTGGATTTGGGGTGTATTTAAAATTGGGAAGATTTGAAGGAGAAATAAGGGGATTGGGGGAAAACAAAAAAGGCTGAAGGTAGTAGGGAGAAAAGATAATAAAAAACACAATTGTGGACTCAAACTAGGAAAATGTAGGCCTCAAAAACCCGGCACGAAAAGAACGACGAATACTTACAAATTGGCCCAAGATTTAAAACAAACACCGAACTAGAAGCATACAGTAAACACAGAGACAGCAAAATAAACAGCAAAACTCGACAAAACTACCAGGAGTACTTGTCTTTGAGAAATTCGGCAGACTCCAAAAATGGCCAACCAAGCTCAAGGAACCGGAACCGGGAGCCCGAAGTCCGTTTACCAATATGGCAGAGTTGGCCTGCCAATAGTGATGAATTGGGCCTTCAAAATCTACACAAATCAAGGATTTGAAAAGTATGCATTAGTCCAATGCAAAAGTGCAAGTTGCAAGGAAACCATTAAGGCCATAAGGAAGCATGAACACACAACCGCCCTGGAGGATAGGTTGTACAAAAATACCGTGATTCGATACTTTATATAGAAGAATAAGATTTTTTTTTTTTTTTTTTCTTATTACTACGTATTTGTTTGTTTTTTTGTTTTTTTGTTTTTTTGTATACTGAATCGAGGCTCGTGAAAGAGCTGACATTTACTTCACAAACAAATCAACCAGACAAACAAAATATATAAAAAGAGGGAGCGGAAGACAAGATGGGGAGAGAAGGGGAAGCACACAAACACTTGAGAGCACACAACATTTGAGAGCAGGGAGATGTGTGGGAGGGAGAGGGCTTGGGGGGAGGAGGCATGGGAATGGGGGGGGGGGGGGGATGGAGAAGTATAAAACACAAGGACACCAAGGACTTCCAGGACAGAAGTTGGTATTTCAAAAAAGTGGAATTGGGGTGAAATTAGCAGGGGTAGAAAAGATCAAGGTTTTGGATGGGGGAAGATAAGAGATGGTGGTGAACAGCTGTTTTAAAGACCTGGAGGGTGGAGTGGGATTGAAGAGAGCGAGGGAGTTTGTTCCAGAGGTGGGAGAAAAGAGGAATGAAGGAGTGAAGGTGAGCAGAGAGTCTTGATTTTGGCAGTTTAACCATAAGAGGGTTGCAGGCAGATCTTGTGCGACCTGTAGGAATATTTGCAGGACAGAGCCCAGAGAGAGCTGGGGGGGCAAGGCCAGAGAGGAGTCGGTAGAAGACGGAAAGAACACCAACCTGCCTGCGGTGAGTGAGTGAGAGGCCCTTGGAGTTAGCTTCATCGCGGGAGATTCCAATGATTCTGAATGCTTTGGTTTCAACAGCATGAAGACGAGCTAAGTGTGATGCAGGAGCACCAGCCCAGAGGGGAGAGCAGTATCTCCATTGAGCTGCGGATGAAAGCCTTGTATGTGGTGAGGAGCTCAGGTGTGCCAAGGAAGGACTTCGCATGACGGAGGATGCCCAGTCGGCGACTGGCTTTGGAGGCCAGATTTGAAATGTGGTTTTCCCAGGAAAGATCATGGCAGATAGTGAGACCCAAAAGCTTGAGTGACAGAACTTCTTGGAGAGGATTATTCAGAAAGTGGATGGGAGGGTTGTCCAGTCGGTCTTTTCGGAGAGACATCCTAAGAGTGTGAGATTTGTCAGGATTGAAAGACATGTTCCACTTGTTTGCCCAGTCTGTGATTTTGTCCAGGTCTGCAGAGAGTGAGGAGGCTGCAGACTGCCGATCTGAGGGATGAAGAATGGAGCGACAGAGAGTAGAGTCATCAGCAAAGAGATAGAGAGGATTTTCAAGAGAGTCAGAGAGATCATTGATGAAGACCAGAAAAAGCACAGGGCCCAGAACACTGCCTTGGGGAACTCCAGCCTGAACAGGAAGAGGAGATGAGAGAAACCCATTCAGGGCCACACGTTGACTACGACGAGAGAGGAAGTCCGCCAGCCATGCGTGGAGATTTCCATGGATACCAAAAGAGGAGAGTTTGGTGAGCAGAGCGGGGTGCCAGACCGTATCGAAGGCATGTGATATGTCAAGGGAGACAGCTCTAATTTCCTGTTTGGCATTGAGGACCTCCATCCATTGTTGAGAAAGCAGAAGCAGCATGTCCAGAGTAGAGTGACCAGGTCTGAAACCAAATTGATGATCAGAGATCAAGGCATTGGAGAAGAGGAAAGATTTTATATCTGAAGCAATGATGGATTCCATGACTTTGCTGATAATTCGGAGAAGGCTGATTGGTCTGTAGTTGCTGGGATCTGTTTTTGCACCTTTTTTGTGCAAAGCGGTGATGTTTGCAGATTTCCAAGAAGATGGCAGATGACCTTGAGCAAAAGAGAGGGTGAAGAGAACAGAGAGAGGGAGTGAAAGAGCGGAAGAACAGGATTTTAGGACCCGTGGGCTGATGCCGTCAGGTCCAGTTGCAGAATCAGAGTCGAGGGTTGACAGAAACTTTTCCACCTTGTCAGGAGGAAAGGACACAGAGTCCAGGAGCAGCTGGGTACGACTGGGTACGGTGGGTACAGAGAGGGATGGGTTTTGGACACAAGATTTAGAGGCAAACACAGAGTTGAGGCATTCAGCTTTTTCACGTGCGGAGTCAGCCGTGTGGCCGTTTGAGGTGAGGGAGGGATGGAGTGGAAACAAAAACCAGAAACAGATTTGACCAGACGCCACCAGGATTTGGAAGAGGGAGACAGATAAGAGAGTTCTGTCCTGAGAATGGAGAGATATTGTTTCCTGGCTCTCCTGAGGGTGGACACACACTTGTTTCGGGCTTTGTGGAAGGAAATGAGATTTCCTTCCATTGGATTTGCTTTCCAGGAGACGAAAGCAAGTTGTTTCTGGGCAATAGCCTCACCACAAGAACCCGTGTACCATGGATGGGAGGAAGGGTATGACAACTGAAGACGAGATGGGATAAATCTGTGCATGAGAGAGAGCAATTTACTTTGGAAGAATTCCCAGGATGAGTTGATGTCAGAGGCGGTAGAGATGGGAGACCAGTCCAGATGATTGATGGCTGCTTGAAGACCGTGCCAGTTGGCCTGAGTGAAATGCCAGGCTCGTCGACGCTGAGGAGTCTCTCTGAGAATGGTCAGAGAGATGTCCACTTTAACAAGCACATGATCAGATGAGCCGATTGGAGCAGAAGAAGAGCAGCAGACATTTTCAGGGAAGTTAGTCATAACCAAGTCCAGAAGAGAAGATGCTCCGTTGACTGAGATCCGGGTCGGGAAATTGACAGATTGTGTCAGTCACAGTGAGTCACAGAAGTCCTTTGCTGAAGAGCCATGGCTGGTGAGAGCGGTACCCACACCCAGTCAACTGGCATGGTGACAATTGAAATCACCACTTATGAGGAAGAGAGAGTTGGGATGGGTAGATAGAAGTTGGTCCATATTATCAGACAGCGAGATGTAGATGGAGTCATCACTGTTTGGTGGACGGTACAACACACATATGAACAAAAGGTGGGAGCAAAGGGGAAGCCGAGCCAAAGGTATTCCTGGGGGTGAGGTGGAGAGAGGGCAGTGCAGGGCGAGTGAGGAAGAGAGTTTTTTATAAAGATAGCAACCCCACCTCCAGGACGAGGCTCAGGTCTATCATACTGGAGGAGGGAGTAACCTGGGAGAGATACCAAGGAATCAGAGACATCATGAAGGAGGAAAGTTTCTGTTAAGCAGATCACGTCTGGTTTGTCAGAAGCAACCTGTATGGAGAGATCAGTCAAGTTTGAGCGAAGGCCCCGGATGTTTGAGGTCCATACTGTTAAAGAAGAGGAAGGGGGAGCATCGGATACAGAACAGGGGGGGGGGGGCGGTAGGGTAAGATGTGGAAGAGGAGGAAGAGGTAGGGAGAGCTGTTGAAGGTGTGTCAGAGATTTCAGAATAGCTTGGAGAAAGGGAAGAATGGGGCGGACAAAAGGTTTGATGGTGATTGGGTGAGGCGCAGTGAGGTGTTATTTGAGGAGGGGGAAGAGTGAGGCAGAAGGTTGAGGGAGATGAAGGTGAAAGTTGGAAGAGGGAAGAAGCGGGGAGGACGCTTTGAGGAGGAGGGGTGAGAGGGGAGTCTAGGAAGGGAGGAGTGATGTAGAGTCTTGGAGGGGAGGGGTGTGGGGGGAGTTTAGGAGGGAAGGGGCAAGGGGGGAGATCTGAAAGGGATGGGTGATGGGGAAGATTTGGAGGGGAGGGGCAAGGGGGAAGATTTGAAAGAGATGGGTGATGGGGATGATTTGGAGGGGAGGGGAAAGGGGGTAGATTTAGAGGGGAGGGGTGATGGGGAAGTTTTGGAGGGGAGGGGTGATGGGGAAGTTTTGGAGGGAAGGGGTGATGGGGAAGATTTGGAGGGGAGGGGCAAGGGGGAAGATTTGAAAGGGATGGGTGATGGGGAATATTTGGAGGGGAGGGGCAAGGGGGAATATTTGAAAGAGATGGGTGATGGGGAAGATTTGGAGGGGAGGGGCAAGGGGGTGGATTTGGAGGGGAGGGGTGATGGGGAAGTTTTGAAGGGGCGGGGTGATGGGGAAATTTTTGAGGGAAGGGGTGATGGGGAAGTTGTGGAGGGAAGGGGTGATGGGGAAGATTTGGAGGGGAGGGGTGAGATTGGATTTTGAAAAATGTACGATTAATGGGAAACGAACATTTATTGCAAAATGAGTTTCTTGAGACCTTCAAGTCAAAAATACGTTTGAGGACGCTGAAGGATGGGTGGAATTCTGGAGAGTTTAGGGAATGTATGAAAGAGGCACTGTAACTGTAAGAGAAGGAATTTTTTTTTGGAATGAATAGATTTGGTGTGCAAGTCGAAAGCATCCTTTTATAGAAGAAGAAGAAAAAGGTGTTATAGTATATGACAGAATACAGTTCTTCAGGGGACAGTTTAAACATTTTTTAACGACGTGAACACGTGATCACGAACAACGTGGTCGAAGAACGAACGAACAAATAAGAACAGAGAAGGGAATTTTTTTGGGGTTTTTATTTTTTTTTTGAGTCGAGATGAGAACAGAGACAGAGACCGAACGTGAAACGTGAAAAATAGAGACCGAAAGTAATTGCGAGCGCAATCGAAGAAACCGCTGAGACAGAAACAAAGCCTCAAGCCAAGGTCAGACACGGTAGCCTACTCGTACTTCACTAGGCCTCAGAATACGTGACACGAACTAACCGACGATTCTGTACACAGGTATGAAAAACCAACACAAAGAATACTATTAAAGACACACCAATAGTTACACACACCAAAGGAAAGATACAGTTTCAACAAAAACACAATTGTGAAAAGTTACTTAACTTCGAAAGCGTGCGCGCATGGACAGCTTTGAAGAGACGTGACCTCCAATCTTGCGCATGCGCAGATGTCCATGAGGTATAATAGGGTATAGGGTTTAGGAGGTTTAGGAGGTATAATAGGGTTTTGTATTGTTTTTTATCCTTGGTATTACCCTGCTCTCACCACCTTCCTGGCAGTTTCATGAGCTGTGGAGTACCCTCATAGGATGGTTGGAAGAGGCAGAGCGTGGCCTGGATTCGGAGCTGGACATTGCCAATGATCCAGAGAAGATAAAGGTCCAGCTGGGAAAACATAAAGTGAGATCTCTAAACCATCTTCCTCTACCTTGTTGAAAATGAATTGTAAATCATTTTGCAAAGACAGATGTTTATATATACGTGGGAGCTTGGAATAAACAGTCTCGACAAGATCGACATTTAGGCCATTTGACCTTTCACACCTGTGTTGTATCCACATCCCATATAATCTTAACATAGTGAGTCAAATTACCTTAATATATCCAATTACTGGCATTTTTAATCAAATACCTAAAATTTACACCGTGATGCTTCATTGGCCAGGAGTTTCAGAAGGCCCTCGGAGGGAAACAGCCGTTGTATGATAGTGCCGGCCGAATGGGCCGCACTATGAGGGAACGTACTGAAGCTGCCGATGACCGTGAGAAGCTGGAAGACGTGATTTCAGAACTGAGAGATCACTGGGACACTGTCTGTGGGAAGTCTGTGGAGAGGTGAGAGATGTGGGTGGAAGGGAGGTTGGAGTAGAATGGGATAAAATTGTCGTTAACTTTGTGAAGGACTACGTAAATAAGGTAATTAATGGAAGTTTTCTTCCTTGCTTTGGAAATGCAAACCTTGGAGCCTGAGTTCTGGAAGCCAATGTTCTATTTGAGAGTTCCATGGCTTGCTCTTTCACAGGCAACACAAGCTGGAGGAGGCACTGCTCTTCTCTGGACAGTTCACCGAGGCCCTGCAGGCCCTGGTCGACTGGCTTTCTCGTGTAGAGCCACAGCTTGCTGAAGATCTCCCTGTCCATGGCGACCTTGATCTGGTTCTCAACCTCATGGACTCACATAAGGTCTTGTCTTTGTCTTAATCACTTATGCTCTGTGCACAACATCATCTCTAAATTATGGTGAAACGTGGCATTAATGTCAAAACTAAATGAGACTTGGGAAAGAGATCCATGATCACAGGGGTCATTGTTTTACTCTGCACATGATGTTATTTTGGCATTTCATGGTTTTTCTTCATCCTTGTGTTGTTGATAGAACTTGGTGTTGGCTTAGCGGTTAGGGTGCCGGCTTGGGATTCTAGGATCCTGGGTTCGAATCCCGGTGGATCGCTGAATTAACACCAGGGGGGTTGACTCAGCCTGTCATCCTTCTGAGGTCGGCAAGTTGGTACCAGTTCACTGGTAATTCCCTGTGTGTCACAAGAGGCGACCAACAGGGTTGGCGGCAGGAAGAGCATCCGGCCATAAAACATCGCATTGTTCTAGTTTTCTATTGCTTCGCAAAACATCATTACTGTATATATAATTTTGTATGCTCATCCCGTGTCCTTTTAAAGGGTTTATACTGTCGTAGAATAATAAATGTTTCCGTTCAAACTGCTGTGTGAATAAACCATACATTGGCGCTTCTTCCTCTTCTTCAAACTCGCAAAGAGGCTTTTAGAACTGGCAAATTCGTGATTTTTTATGTCGTAGATGTTAGGTTTCTGTGTTTACAGCGTTTATCTCTCCGTATGTATGTATGTCCCTCACATATTTATCCGACATATTGGGTGAGTTTTATAGCCGACAATTACGCTTCTGAAAGGTAGAAAGTAATGCCATTTGGCTTTGCCAGTTGTGTTTCTTTTAACACCCTTTAGGAAACGTTCATATATTACGTCATATACCTGGTTGGAGCAAATTATCACACTTGATGATTTGGGGGAACTGAAATTATGACAACAGGGTGATGATATATGACATGACGGGGAGGGGGGGGGAGGGGGTGGAGGGGTAATGCCCCCAGATCATATTATAATTAAAACTTTGATTAAGGGCTTCAAATATTGAAGCATTTATTATGACTGCCTCCAACTACCCTAAGCATGGTGTTGGCTTAACGGTTAGGGTGGGTGGCTTGGGTTTGACGGTTAGGGTGGGTGGCTTCCTAAGTTTGAATCCCGGTCAGCTATTGAATTAACACCAGGTGGGGTTGACTCAGCCTGTCATCCTTCCGAGGTCGGCAAAATGAGTACCAACTCACTGGGTCCTCTCTCAAGGAGGTTGGTGGCAGGATTTGCACTCCAGCCGCCGTATAAACACCTCATTCCGTAACACGCACAGTGGTGTGTGTCGGGATGGTGCTGAGGTCACTGATAGTGTTGACTAACTGAACAACATTTGGAATAAACCGTTGTCTCAATGCAGTCTCTTCACTTCCATGGTGACGGACAACTTAGAAACTTGGAGTACTTCAAAATAATTTAATACTTACATTATTTGCTAACTGGCATCTCCACCCAGGTCATACTATCCTCTTCAACTAAAGTATCAAACATGCCCGGCCTCGCCGCTGTTAGAATTTCGGTCTTGTTTCTTTGTAAATAGCACCTGGTAGCCAAGAGGTGTTCATGGATGAGGTTGTTATCCTCCTTGGCCTTAGTCCGAAATGGGGGCTTATGGATTGGGTCTCGTCCATCCGTCCATGCGTCCACCAGCATATCTCGGAGATGTATGGACCAATATTGTTAATACTTGGCACAAACACAATATATGATGGTATAATACATATGCACTTGATTTTGTTTCTTGATGCGATCAAGTCAGGGAGACGACTTCCAGTCCCTCGAGCGACGGGGCTTGCTTCGATCTCTCCACGGCATCAAAGTTTGAGTGTTTTCCCGTTCGTTTCTTTGTCAAATTTCCGTTGCGTATTTTGTTGTGTATGTGTTATTGTGTGTTTCTATTTGGTTTTGGTTTTGTAGTTGTTGCAAATTTGTGTGTAATTAGTCGTTTCTTTGTTCGCGCCTCGTGCGGCCTGGTGTCTCGTGCGGCCTCCTCGTCTCGACTTGTGCCCCGCCCCCTATATTCTCGTTTGTTCTTTCACCTCTGCTCCTGCTTTCTCAAATCCACATTCTCACTTAGAGACTTTTCCCAGATTGTTTTTCATGGTTTTGTTTAAATATTTATTTAAATATGTTTAAACCGCAGCCGTGATGCTAACGCCGCCCACCCCCCAGAATTTCCATGTTTTAAACGTTTCCCAGTGTGTACCCTGGATTAGAATAGGTACGCCGTATCCCTGCGTGTCGTAAGAGGCGACTAACAGGGTTGGCGTCAGGAAGGGCATCCGGCCATAAAACATTGCCTCAAAAAGAGAACCATGACAATTACAACTACATGTGGGCAGGGTACAGCCCGAAGTGGAGATCGGTTTCTGAGGTTTGGGACATGGAATGTAGGGACAATGACAGGGAGATCAGGAGAAGTGGTGGAAGTAATGGTCAGAAGAAGAGTGGACATATGTTGTGTGCAAGAGACGAGATGTAAGGGAAGTGGTGTGAGAATGGTGAAGGGTAGGCAGGGACAGAAATACAAGTTTGTGTGGTAAGGGTGCCCAGAGGGCGTGAATGGTGTTGGTGTCCTGTTTTCTGAGGAGTTTGTAGACAGTGTGGTGAGTGTGACTAGAGTGAGTGATAGGTTGATGATGGTGAAAATGATGATTGGAAAGCTCTTGGTGAACGTCATCTCGGGATATGCTCCGCAGGTTGGTCGAAGCGATGAAGAGAAGGACAAGTTCTGGTGTGCGATAGAGAAGCTGATGGAAAACGTGAAAGATGAGGAAGTTGTTGTGGTAGGAGGAGACCTAAATGGACATGTGGGAAGGAGTATGGATGGTTTTGACGGAGTTCATGAGGGTTACGGATATGGTGTGAGAAATGGAGAAGGTGAAAGGATTTTGGAGTTTGCTGATGGAGCTGATTTATTGATTTGTAATACTCAGTTCCAGAAAGAGGATAATAAGTTTATTACATACACGTCAGGTGGGTCGACGACAACCGTTGACTACCTGATGGTGCGTAGGCGAGATAGGGGGCACCTCCGGGACACAAAGGTGATCCCGGGGGAGGAGGCTGGTTCACAGCACCACTTGGTTGTCTGCGACGTAAGGGTGAAAGGTGCGAGGAGAGCTCGGCGGGTGAAGTACCAACCGAGAATGAAGGTGTGGAGGTTGAAAGAGGTGACAGTAAGGGAGGCATTAAAAGAGAGGCTGAGTAGGGTCGAGGATGATGTGGTTGAGCTTGAAAGTGGTTGGATGTCAATGAAAGCTAGTCTGTTGGGAGCCGTTGGTGAGGTATGTGGATGGACAAAAGGACCACCGAGGCACTCGGAAACATGGTGGTGGGATGATGAAGTTGGAAAGAGGATTGACGAGAAGAGGAAGAAGTTCAAGGAGTGGCAGAAGGCGAAGGGTACGGGAGCAGAAGCAGCAGAGCATGAAAGTTATAAGGCAGCCAGGAAGGCTGCAAAGAAAGAGGTAGCAAAGGCGCAGGAGGCATGTAGGAAAATGTTCGGAGAACGCTTGGATTCGGAAGAGGGTCAGAAAGCAGTATTCAGGATTGCAAAGCAGATAGCGAAAGAGAGGTGTGATGTGATGGGGGTGAGTTGCTTGAAGGATGAAGTGGGACAAATCGTTGTCGACCCAGATGGAATTAAAGGAAGATGGAAAAGATATATGGAAATGCTGTTGAATACAGAGAATGAATGGGATGGCAACATAGAGAGTAACCCAGTTTTAGGACCGGCAGAGAAGATAACTGAGAAGGAAGTTGAGGAAGTGATAAAAGCAATGAAGGGTAGAAAAGCGGGAGGGCCCACGGGAGTTGTGGGAGATGTGTTGAAGGCAGCAGGAAGTTGGGGTGTGAAGAGAATGACAGAGATCTGTAATCTGGTGGTGAAAGAAGGCCGCATTCCAGTGGATTGGGAACTGAGTACCCTCGTCCCTCTATACAAGGGGAAAGGTGACCCTCTGGAGTGTGGCTCGTACCGAGCGATAAAGTTATTGGAGGATGGAATGAAGATATTGGAAAGGGTGTTGGAGAGGAGGATAAGGAAGAAAGTGAAGATCGACGAAATGCAGTTTGGATTCATGCCAGGAAGAGGAACGACAGACGCGCTTTTCATTGTGAGGCAGTTGCAGGAGAAGTACATGGAGAAGAGGAAGAAGTTGTTTCTTGGGTTTGTTGATCTGGAGAAAGCATTCGATCGGGTTCCACGCAAAGTATTGACATGGGCATTGAGGAAGTTAGGAGTGGAGGAACTGGTTGATCAGAGTAGTGATGGCAATGTACAAAAGAGCACGCACAGCTGTAAGGACGAAGGACGGGAACAGTGGTGAGTTTGAGGTAAAGGTGGGAGTGCATCAGGGGTCGGTACTAAGTCCACTACTATTTGTAGCTGTGATGGAGGTGCTGGCTCAGAACATAAAGGAGGGTTTACCGTGGGAGTTGTTGTATGCAGATGATCTGGTGTTGATTGCGGAAAGTATGGATGGACTGAAGGAAAAGATGAACACGTGGAAGGAATGTATGGAGACAAAAGGTCTGAAGGTGAATATCGGAAAGACGAAGGTGATGGCAAGTGGTAAAGCATGTGGCGAGGTGGAAAGAACTGGGAAGTGGCCCTGTGCTGTGTGTCGGAAGGGTGTCGGAGTGAACTCCATTCAGTGTACAATGTGCGCTGAGTGGGTTCATCAAAAATGTAGTGGTCTGAGAGGGTCATTAACCAGTGTGGCAGCTACATTCAAATGTAAGGTGTGCACAGAGGGAGCTGCAGATGGAGGAAATGTTGAGTTGGATCTTGGAGACGGCATGAAGCTGGAAGGTGTGAAAACATTTTGCTACCTCGGAGACATGCTGAATGGAGAAGGTGGATCAGACTCGGCAACGGTTGCTCGAGTGAGATGTGCATGGAAGAAGTTTCGGGAATTGAGTGGCGTGCTGATGATGAGGGGAGTGTCGTTGAAGCTGAAGGGAAAGGTGTATGCTGCATGTGTGAGAAGTGTTATGATTTATGGGAGCGAGACATGGGTAATGAACGTAGAGCAGCAACGAAGGTTGGAAAGGGTGGAAATGCGAATGGTTCGACGGATCTGCGCAGTATCGTTGAGAGAGAGGAAGACAAATGATGAATTGCGAAAGATGATGGGAATAGAGCCTGTGATTGATGCTGTGAAGAGGAACAGGTTGAGATGGTTTGGTCATTTGTTGAGGAAGGATGAAAGTGACTGGTTGAGAAGAGTGATGGAAATGAATGTAGAAGGAAGTAGAAGACGGGGAAGACCGAGAAAGACTTGGCTAAAGATGGTGGAAGAAGAAATGCGGGCAATGGGATTAACAAGGAGAGATGCAGAAAATAGGGCAAATGGAGAAGATTGTCATGGGGACCGCAAGGCTAACCCCCGCTCTAGCAGGGAAAATGGCCTTTTAAAATGCATGTTGTTGTTGTTGTTGTTGATGCGATCAAACATGGCCGACTGGTGGCCATTTTAGTTGTTTAAAAACCTGATGTTGAACACGTCCTCAACCATTTCTTGGACATGCATTTACCAATGTTGTTCAGACTTGGCAAACATATAAAGAATAATGGCCTACATATGCACGTCATTTTCTTTCAAGATAAGATCCAAGATGGCCGACTGGCGGCCATTTTGTTACCTAAACGTGTCCTCAACCATTTCTCAACATACATGGTCTGACTGTTCAAACTTGCCACACGCATGGTACATGATGGTATACACGTGCACCTCGGTTTCTTTTGCGATCTGATCAAAGATGGTTGACTGGTAGACTGGCGACCATTTTAGTTGTGAAAAATCCAATGTTGAACACGTCCTCAACCATTTCTCAGACATGCATTTACCGATCCTGTCCAAACTTGGCAAAGAGATAAGGAAAGATGAGTTACATATGCACGCCATTTTTTTCCAATCAGATCCAAGATGGCCGAGTGCCAGCCATTTTGTTACTTAAACATGTCCCCAACCATTTCTCGATATGCATGGACCGATTTAATTCAAACTTGGCGCAAAGACAATACATGGGAGTACACATATGCAGAATATTTTGTTTTGTAATATGACCAAAGATGGTCGAATGATGGCCTTTAACTCTGTAAAGCAAAATTAATAAAACCACGGGGGCTATGACATTTAATGTCTTTTTCTTCTTGTTATAAATGATTGGCTGTGGTGCCTATCGTTGGGATTATACGCCTATCATTAAGGATGCTCTCCTCTTTACTTCGTTGAGCAGGTCTTCCAAAGAGAGCTTGGGAAGAAGAGCAGCAGTGTGCAGGCGTTGCGCCGTTCAGCCCGTGAGCTGGCCGAAGGTTCACGTGACGATACCGGATGGCTGAAGAGCCAGATGGCTGAACTGGTGGCACGTTGGGAGATTGTGTGCCGCCTTTCAATTTCAAAACAAGGACGTCTAGAGTCAGCTTTGAAGCAGGTAAGGACAGACTTTGGTAACTTTTTCTTAATTAATTTCATGTACTGGGTGGTTTAAAATATATGCCGAAAGTGAAGGTGACACTAAATATCGTTGTGGAAGCACATATAATTGTGAACATACATCTAAAATGTATTTGAAATACATGCATTTCACAAAATCAGCTCTTTTGAGACGGTGTAGTGAAAATGATCCCTGAGTGGTAAGACAAGATCCTGCCTGCCTATCTAAAACAAATCAATTTAGATTTATGCAAATTTTGATCATGAAATTATTTTTTAAATAATTCCTTATCAGAAGTCAAATATTCTTTCTTATTGGTCCTCAAGGAGCCATGACATCAGAGGAAACTCAGGATGTCCGTCAGTTATATTCCCAAGGATGCATTTCAGTTATTGTTACCCCGTGCATTCGAAGCAAAAAGCGGGGTTAAAGGCATATAAATAAATAAATACAGGGTTTTACCGCCATTCAAACCAGTGTCTATTACATCACCCTATCTAACTCGTTACATGAGGTATTTGTGCATGTTTGTGTTCTTTATAACATCCTTAAAAACTGTTTGGAATGATTTTCAATTTTGTGTGACTGCCAGGCAGGCAGACAGAGTAAAAATATTATCTCACTCCTCTCCCCCATTTGCGATCAGGACAAATTCAAAGCCAAAGTACGGTAAAACAGCAAACCTGTCTTCCGATTTTTGTTCCGATTTGTGATCAAAATATAACTTTCAATTTAAACAAGTTGTTCCTCGATCATAAACTGATAAGACAAACAGACAGCCGGATATGAAACAATTGCTTAAACCTCTTTAAAACTTTATTCAAATTGAATTATATACTTGAACACTGTAGAACACAACTCGCCTTCATAATACTTCAAGAACCATGTTATATGTCGATATACTGTATATAGTGTTAGGTGTGGCATGTGAGAGGGTGTACCCGGGGTGAAGTGAATCGGGTGAAGAAGAGGCCGTGATATGGCTCGGTAAGACGCTGATTGACGCTGCACCCTATGGTTATCAATAAAGCCTCCATCTCCTAAACTGCGACTCAACGTCGTCTTATTACAGTGCATAGGGTGAGGTATGTATAGAGTGGGGGCTAAACTTCCGGATTTTTTTCTATGATCTTCAAGATCATTGTTTTATTAAAATTAAAGTATATACTTGAACACTGCGTGGGGTATCATGTTCTATGAACTCTCTAGTTATTGAAGGGATAAGTGTATTGTAAATTAAATTATCATAGTAAATAACTCTAATAGCTAAGGCCACAATGTAAGAATGATTGCTCATCTCACAGCTCAGCAAAGAATACCTTGGTCTCCTCTCAGATGGTAATATACATGACTGACTGGCACATATCACACAGTATCATACATGAAACATTGTTATAAAAGTTTAGTGAAATGTGAAGCACCATTTATTTTATTTCAGGCATGAACATAATTCTGAGAGAAGTTCAGCTCAAAGAGGCAAACCGAGTTATTTGAAAAGCTGTTTTGCCGTTACCCAGCGAGTACAGTACGATACACACCCCGTGATAAATCGTGCAATGGATCGTTTTTGGTATACCAGACAGGATGTGAACTAGTAAACAAAATACTGTTGGTAATTTGGGACCCTGCGCTTGTGAAGCGAAAAGCGGGGTTAAGCGATCGGTCATGTGCGGAGGTACATATGTACGTACGTGTTTGATTTTTTAATAAAAATCATTTTCTCAGCAACCATTGGTCTGATTGACATGGAATTTTCACCATACTATGCATCTACTCAAGTAGATTTTTTTTGTGATAATTCGGACGTCGTAGGTCACGTGATATGGGCGTCATCTTGTTTAAATGCATTTTCTCAGCAACCGTTGGTTCGATTCGCAGAAATTTCACCATAGCATGTGGCTACTCGTGTAATATTTTCGGAGTAATTATGACATCATAGGTCCCATGGAACAGGCGCCATCTTGGAAAAACCGGAAGAATTTGGACCTCTATTTCTCCGAAACCGCTCCATGGAAAAAATTGAAACGTGGCTCATTGTAATGAACTCCGCATGGGGAATAAGTGTTGCTAATGTTGACACCATCGTTGCCTTCATTATGCAGTCATAACTCGACAAGTACAATGCTTAGTCCGATCAGTTTAAAATTTATTGAGTGTGATATACGCAACAATTATATTGGAGAATGTAAATTTATGAAGTCATAGGTCGTGTGGTCTGGCAGCCATATTGGATCAAATTTTAAAAAGCCTTAAAAAGCAGAAGAGTTGGCTCACACCAAGTCGACTGCGCAGGCAGGGTAAGTATTCTAAGAATACGATCTAGTTATACTGTACATGCGATATCTAGTGAGTGTTCATACATCTCGGCCTCCCACCAGCCCTGCAATAAAATGCAAATGTATAAATACAACATTTAGTAATATCAAGCTGTTAGTTCTTTCTGGTAAAATTCCTGAAAATGCAACGACACCCTACAACACCTCAATGACATGACCCTGATGGAAGCTTCACTATTATCAGATAAACCCTCACACTGACCTTAACCCAGACAGTGCCCTCTACTCCTTCACTCCTTCAGTGCTATGTATTCCTGCTCCTCTTCCCAGGCTGAGGTGTTCCACACATCTGTACACTCACTGCTCGAATGGTTAGCTGAGGCTGAACAGACGCTTCGCTTTCATGGTGTGCTGCCCGATGACGAGGAGGCCCTTTGCGGCCTGATGGAACAACACCAGGTTTGGACACTTTTCCCATGTTGGACAACTGTTTTCAGATATTTTAGAACGTGGCAGAGAAAATAATTAGAGTGAAATGTACATGTTCCAAAATATCAGCTCTTTCGACACGATGTGGTGTAAATGACTCCTGAGTTTTAAGACCACTGTAGTAATTTTGAGATTTTAAGACCAAGGCCTGCCTTCCTATAGTAATACTTCAGCTACAGTCAGGCCTCACGCCATAATCTAAAGAATGCTTCTTTTAACTCTTGCTCACATACAAAAGTATAACTGACACTCTGCATTGACAGACATTCATGAAGAAGCTCGAGGAACGTCTGGCTGACTTGAATCACGCCACGACTATGGGGGAATCTATCCTTGCCGTCAGCCATCCGGACGCGATCACCAATGTTAAACATTGGTTGACCATCATTCGTGCTCGTTTTGAGGAGGTCAGTTACCCCAGCAGCTTGAATGATGTTGACATCAATGGGTCATTGGTAATAGTCAAAATGATAACTGTGGGTGATTTACAGGTAATAGCATGGGCCAATAATAATATTTGTGAGGAAGTAGGCCATGGGTCATTGGTAATAGTCAAAATTGTAACTGTGGGTGCTTTGCAGGTTATGGCATGGGCCAAGCAGCACCAACAAAGGCTGGAGGCTTTCTTAGCAGAGTTGCTCACCAATGCGCAGCTTATGGACCGCCTTCTTGGCTGGCTGCAACGGGCTGAGGAGACCCTTTGCCAGAGGGACGTGCAGCCGATGCCCGAAGAGCTGGAAGATGTCAAAGCTTTGATAATAGAACATCAGGTGAACTTCATGGCTCTTGCATAATTGAATTGTCTACTTCTCTGCAACCTCTTTCATGCTGATTCATTATTTAATGTTTGATAAACACCTTTTTGAGAAGAAAATATGCAGTCAATATAATAATATAATAATCCATTGACTTTCACATGTGTGGCAACTAATAAACTTCACATGGCGTGTGATACAAGAGTCACATGCTACGCACTGAGCAGTACCTCACACCCCTAGACCTTCATGGAGGAGATGACGCAGAAGCAACCAGATGTGGACAAGCTGACAAAGACATTCAAGAGGAAACCAGCAAACAATCAGTCCTCCAGCACAACCCAGATCCCACTGTTTGACAGGGGCCGCGTTAGTAAGTGCGGGTATGGTGGAAAGCTAAGGGTTGCAGTATGTAGGGTGGCCTATTGGCAAGGAACCGAGCTGCTATCCAAGAGGTTCCTGGACTGAAAACAATAATATTCAGGAATTGGGCTCTCTGTCCTTGGAAGCCAAACTCATCTCACTATTGGATTAATATATTGCTATGAAAATGCCAATAAAACCTGGCTAGCTCACTAATGACATCACAGAGAAGGTAATCTGCCTGGCTTGCCTAGTCTGGCCTACAGGCGGTGCCAGTCAACACTTCACGATTGACTCTTCAACAGCAACTTGTGGTGAGCATTAAAATGCTACCCATAAAGCAAGGCCAAATTTGAAAAAGGGTACAATTCTTAAGCCTTCGTTCGATCATCAAGCATTTGATCTTCTGAATGACTGGCAATGCAATTTTGTAATCATTACCTGTTTTTTTTGAAGAAAGTGATTACATTAAACCCAAATAGGTTTACTGGAAGTTTTAAGTTCATAAACAATTCTCCAACACCCTGAAACTTCTATCATGCACTCTTCCTCTTCCTCTTACATAAAACCTACCACACAGAGAAGCGAAGTGGCACATCAGCCCCAACACCCGGACCTGGCCCTGTGCCACTGGAGATGCAGAACCCAAGGGTGAACCTGTTGTTCAACAAATGGAGGCAGGTTTGGCTCATGGCTTGGGATCGACAGCGGAAGCTACAGGACGAGCTCGATCACCTAACGGAGGTAACATTCTTTACAGTTCCTGAACAAAGTGAGACTTTTGATTGTTTTGAATGTGTTTTTGATGTTTAACCATGAATTAAGTCCCAGTGAGTATATGCGGTTAAGCCTGTGCAAGACAATTTGTCTCACCATTCTGGGAAGGCTTAGGTGTTGTGGATTCACTGACAAGCCGCTTATTTTGAACCTTCTGCTCATTTGATCATCAGGGGTCACTGAGCTCTACTGATGACACAACGAACTCCTCTGACTATGCGTTACCGTTTTGCTGCAGCTCAAGGAGTTCGCCAATTTTGACTTTGATGTGTGGAGAAAGCACTACATGCGCTGGATGAACCACAAGAAATCCCGCGTCATGGATTTCTTCCGGAGGATCGACAAGGATCAGGATGGCAAGATTACGCGACAGGAGTTCATCGAAGGCATCTTGTCATCGAGTGAGTATGATCATCGACAGGGGCCTGGCCATCATTTCAGATCGACTTAACAGGGACATCCGAGAGCTTCGTGTTTTTCGCTGCAACTAATTTTGATGTAAACCATTGGAACACGATTAGTATACTTACTCACTCTTATAAATGAAAGGAATCTGATTGGTGGTGCTGGTTCAACCACCGGAATCAGTCTTATAAGTGAGTCCCTTTGAAAGTCACTGTAACTTCGCTCTTCCCCAACAGAATTCCCAACAAACAGACTGGAGATGAGTGCTGTGGCAGATGAGTTTGACAAGGATGGCGATGGCTGTATGGATTACTACGAGTTTGTGGCAGCGCTGCACCCAAATAAGGATGCTTACCGCCCACTCACTGATGCCGACAAGATTGAGGACGAGGTGAGTTGATTAATTACGAAGGGTGTGGAATGTGGAAAGTCGTTTGGTTGTCAATTCACATTTTAATTTGTTTTTATTGATTTTAATGCAACTTCTCTCCTACATTGCTATTTTAATCATAATTTCCACCTGGACGTGTGGCTACCAGGATATATTGACTGTGGATTCAAACTCCTGGCCGAGTGATGGATTTGAGCAGAATTTTAATAATGTTTGATACAGTTGTGAAATAACCCAGGGTGCTCTTGGCTGACAGTTCGAGTAAATGGAGTAAAATGGACACCTTCAAGACCTTCTACACACATGGTTCATGGAAGATTCAAAAGACCTCATTCTAAAAAAAATAGTTTTCCTATGGTTAAGATCTCCCTCGAGTTATTATTTTTCAGTACCGGTAGTCAATATCACCTCATCCTCTCATATAGGTAAATCTCTTCACCTTTGTGTTCAGAAGTAGAGTTCTATACGTATTGGTCTTTCTCAAGTTCCAAATCTTCGATGATGTCTTTGCTGGACAAGTTGATGATGTTTTACCTTCGGAGGGATCTTAAGGTTAAGGTGAATTTAAGGGTTTTTTTTGTTTGTTTGTTTTTTTTGAATACTGAATCGAGGCTCGTGAAAGAGCTAACATTTATTTCACAAACAAATCAACCAGACAAACAAAATATATGAAAAGAGGGAGCGGAAGACAAGATGGGGAGAGAAGGGGAAGCACACAAACATAACATTTGAGAGCAGGGAGATGTGTGGGAGGGAGAGAGCTTGGGGGGAGGAGGCGTGGGAAGGGGGGGGGGGTGGGAGAAGTATAAAACACAAGGACACCAAGGACTTCCAGGACAGAAGTTGGTATTTCAAAAAAGTGGATTTGGGGTGAAATTAGCAGGGGTAGAAAAGATCAAGGTTTTGGATGGGGGAAGATAAGAGATGGTGGTGAACAGCTGTTTTAAAGACCTGGAGGGAGGAGTGGGATTGAAGAGAGTGAGGGAGTTTGTTCCAGAGGCGGGAGAAAAGAGGAATGAAGGAGTGAAGGTGAGCAGAGAGTCTTGATTTTGGCAGTTTAACCATAACAGGGTTGCAGGCAGATCTTCTGCGACATGTAGGAATATTTGCGGGACAGAGCCCAGAGAGAGCTGGGGGGGCAAGGCCAGAGAGGAGTCGGTAGAAGACGGAAAGACCATCCACCTGCCTGCGGTGAGTGAGTGAAAGGCCCTTGGAGTTAGCTTCATCGCGGGAGATTCCAATGATTCTGAAAACACCATGGGTTCAACATGTTGATCACGATCTAGTGATCAAACACCAAAATTTAGCCAATCTATGTAATGATGAAATTTGATGGTAATAGCACAACTTGTAATGTGAAATTTATGTTTAATTTTACCTTTACAGAATTCGAAGTTTAAGCAATAGCTGAACGACAAAAGGTAACATTGACATAGCGACGGTGCAGAGGGAGTTATCATACAACAATATGGAGAAATATGGAAAGAAAGAAGACACGGACAGGATATGTAGGGACACACAGTAGAAGAGTGGGCTGAGTAGACAAGGAACATTTAAGCAGACAGAAATAGCTGACGAACAGGGTAAATGTGGGAAATCGCTGGTGGACGGCAGAGGAAAGCCACTAGGAATCGAAAAGATAAAGAATGTGAATAGGGGATAACATAGGGTGGTGATGTCTCACCATTTGAAGGGAATGGAAAAAAGAACTCCAGGAGGCTATTCAACATAGTCACGTGAAAAAGTAAGTACACCCCATGCAAAGTTTTGACTTTTTCAACATATTTCAACATACAGCTATTTGATCTTCACTTCAACAATATTGATAGATAAAGGTGATATAATAGAACAAATATCATGAAACATTTACAGTTTGTAGTCCATTGTATAATTTAAATAAACATAAATGCAAATTTAACGTGTGGAAAAAGGAAGTACACCCCTACATTTATCACTACTTCAAATACCTAAAATTAGAATCAGCTGCACCAGCTCAGGTGCAAATGATTAGAACATCGTTAGAGAGGATCTTGGAGGAACCTGTCTTATTTAAACCTCAGATATTTGGTTTGGTTTGCTCTTTGTTGTTGAAGTGTGCGGCGTCACCATGCCTTGATCAAAAGAGCTCTCTGAGGCCTTCAGAAAGAAGGTTAAAGATGCCTACGAGTCTGGGAAGGGATTTAAAAAGATCTCCAAACAATTTGAAATCAATCATTCGACTGTCCGGAAGATCATTTACAAGTGGAGAAGATTCCAAACAACTGCCAACTTGTTCAGGCCAGGCCGCCCCAGCAAGTTCAGCCCGAGAGCAGACCGCAAGATGCTGAAAGAAGTCTCTAAGAACCCCAGAATGTCATCACCGGACCTACAGGTAGCTCTTGCCACTTTTGATGTCAAAGTGCACGAGTCTACCATTAGAAAGAGGCTGCACCAATTTGATCTACATGGGATGTGTGCCAGGAGGAAACCTTTGCTGTCCAGAAAGAACAGCAGGGCAAGACTAAAGTTTGCCAATGAACACCTTGGCAAAGACCAGCACTTCTGGAACAATGTGCTCTGGACAGATGAGTCAAAGATAGAGCTATTTGGCCACAGTACCAGAAGACATGTTTGGCGAAAACCAAAGACAGCATTTGACCACAAGAACCTGATACCAACTGTAAAGCATGGTGGTGGAAATATTATGGTTTGGGGCAGCTTTGCTGCATCAGGGCCTGGGCAGCTCACAATCATAGAATCCACTATTAATTCTTCATTGTTCCAGAGGGTGCTTGAGGATAATGTGAGGCCATCTGTCGGAAAGTTGAAGCTCAACTGAGGGTGGACCTTGCAACATGGCAATGACCCTAAACATACCAGTAAATCCACCAAGGAATGGCTGAAAAGAAAGAAATGGAGGGTTCTGGAATGGCCAAGTCAAAGCCCGGATCTAAATCCCATCGAGATGTTGTGGGGGGATTTGAAACGAGCTGTGCATACAAGAAACTCCTCAAACATTGCACAGCTGAAATAATTCTGCATGGAGGAGTGGGCAAAAATTTCTCCCAGTCGATGTCAGAGACTGTTAGACAGTTATAAGAAACGCCTACTTGAGGTTGTTTCTGCCAAAGGGGGCAATACCACCTATTAGAGCCAAGGGTGTACTTACTTTTTCCACATGCGAAATTTGCATTTATGTTTATTTAAATTATACAATGGACTACAAAATGTAAATGTTTCATGATATTTTCTATATTATATCACCTTTATCTATCAATATTGTTGAAATGAAGATCAAGTAGCTGTATGTTGAAATATGTTGAAAAAGTCAAAACTTTACATGGGGTGTACTTACTTTTTCACGTTACTGTATGTGAAAAGAGGGAACAAAATAATATAGATGAGCAATTAATTTGGAATTCTTAGATTTGAGGAGGGTAACAAGGTATAGATTTCCAGGTGGGCATCTTCCTGTCCTGGAGGCCAGCTTAATTGGATATGTGATTGGCCCAGAAAAGTTAATGGTTGATTGTTCATCAAATGACTTCCAAAGACTGCACCACTGCCAGATGTTGATTGCAGAGGTAAACTGGAGGTCGGGAGAGGGAGAGAGAGAGGGAGACTAAGAGAGAGAATGGAGAGAGAGGGAGAGGGAGAGAGAGGGAGATGAAGAGAGAGAGGGAGATGAGGAAAGATATGGATGGAGAGAGAGAGATGAAGAGAGAGTGGGAGACGAAGAGAGAGAGGGAGATGAGGAAAGATATGGATGGAGAGAGAGAGAGATGAAGAGAGATGAAGAGAGAGTGGGAGACGAAGAGAGAGAGAGAGAGAGAGAGAGAGAGAGAGAGAGAGAGGGAGAGAGAGAGATAGAGATAGAGATAGAGATAGATATATATATGGAGATAGACGAAGAGAGAGAGACGAAGAGAGAGAGAGACGAAGAGAGAGAGAGAGACGAAGAGAGAGAGAGAGAGACGAAGAGAGAGAGAGAGACGAAGAGAGAGAGAGAGAGACGAAGAGAGAGAGAGAGAGAGAGAGACGAAGAGAGAGAGAGACGAAGAGAGAGAGAGAGAGAGAGAGACGAAGAGAGAGAGAGAGACGAAGAGCGAGAGAGAGAGAGAGACGAAGAGCGAGAGAGAGAGAGAGACGAAGAGCGAGAGAGAGACGAAGAGAGAGAGACGAAGAGCGAGAGAGAGAGAGACGAAGAGAGAGAGACGAAGAGCGAGAGAGATGAAAAGAGTGAGATAAGTGGAAATGGAGAGATGGTGTGTGGGGGGAGGTGGGGGGGGGGGGGGGGGACTTGGAAGCATTGAATCATAAATTCCAACGCATTGAGCAGTTTCATATTTTCTCCATCCGGATGATGGCAACACAGAGAGAGAAACTATGGCCTGCCTGTTTTGTAGATTCGTCATAATAAAAATGTTTTATAAGGCTTTTATTTTTTAATCTCAATGATCTTTCCATAGACCGAAAATATAAACAAGCATGGTGAGGTGTGGGAAGGGGGAGTGTTGTCGGCCAAAAGAACAACATTCCATAAACAAATGCTGGATTGGTGAAGCCGAGTTCAATTAGAGTTCTAATTACTTATTTGAGTGTTACGAAGCCTTATAAATAACTTAAATGCTTCTTCTTTTTAACTTATTATTGATCATTCTCTTTACAATAAAAACTTGGACAGCAAATTTCTCACTTGAGAATGTGTCAATAAATCAAGATGGTGATTTATACTTTGCTCAAAATACCTTGTGGCTTATCTGATGACAAGGGAAACAAAACGTGAAATCGAGGGTACAAAGGTGTGGTGAAAATGTTATTTTGGTGAAACATTTCCTTGAATTGATGTGCAGGTTACAAGGCAGGTGTCCAAGTGTCGTTGTCCAAAGCGATTCCAAGTGGAACAGATCGGGGACAACAAGTACCGGGTAAGGCCCGGGGTTCCTCCTGATTTCGGACTGGGTTATATTTTCAAATGTGAACTAATTTGTGTGTTTAATGAAGTTACTTCAGGTAATAAGAGGAACTTGTCTTGTCAAGATCTGTTAACATCTGAGATTTTAACAATTAATATTTGAAGAAGGGCCTCCTATATACTGTATGTGGAAAGATGGGAAATGAAGACTTCATCCAGGTTTTTATTTTTTTTTACATCGGGTTTATATCTCCCTCATCACTCCATCTCCACCACTCATACCAATATGTAATTGTTTTCGTTCTGCTTTATTTATTTTTGCACTAAGAACCCGTCCGTCCCTCACTTCTATGATGTCTCGATGCGCACGCTATACGAGTGTGATATTATATGGCCCTCGGGGTTCCGTCGAGTGAGCATACACATTATGTGGATGCGTACGCAGTTTGTAGATTGTCACACATGAGTACATTTATATGGCTCACCTGGAATCTGGCAATACTTACATTCCTAGATTGCCCATCTCAAGTGCTATTGTCATGGGCGAAGGCTGCCAAGACTAAATTCGCTTTGATTGACAAAATTGTAATGTGATGCCATCCTGTGGGACACCGAATCAGGTTCAGGCAAGATTTTCTCCTTGCGCTTTACAGGTGATTTCTGTGCAACATATATTTACTTTTGGATACCTGTGTTATGCTTATACAGGCGTACAACCCCAGCCAAATTCCCCACGTGACTGTCACCGTATTTACGTCATTATATGATTCAGGAGAGAAACTAAATATCACTGTCTGGTCGGGCATGTAGTGGGTCACATGCTTCAGGTGATGAGTGTTATCTCATTGTTGGTGCATTGTTTTGGCACACCTCCTACCTGGCTATACATAAGTGTCTATAACTATCTGGTGTGCTGGTGAGTGTGCTGTGTGATGAAGAAGAGCAATTTTAAAGGTTTTTTTGTGAAACTCCTTGCACCAAAACTGATCATTCCACATTATTTGTCCAAACTAATGCATCATCTCTAATTACCTAACGTTGGACAAGATATCTTATCGATTTGGCTTCTAAAGTATAAACCTTTCCTGGAATTCGTCTTCCTTGACAAGTTTCTTTTTACCAAAGTTTTCCACAAATCTTGCATAAAAATCTCGACCAAAGTACGTGGGTTAGTCAATGAGTAAAGCGTGAGGATCTTCTTTCTTTCTTCTCAGACTAAAGAGGGTAAGACAAAACTATAGCAGAAGGCACAAGCATCCTGAGCCTGGAGGAGATGAGCAAACGGGTACTTTTGCGGACTCATACACAGAATTAAAAACAAAATGCCTTTAACTGTCTACGGCAAATTATAACAGCATCTGGATGCTCAATTTATTTCCTTAGATGGTATGAAAATCATGGAATTCCAAATAGAAAAGTTTAAAAAGAGCCACAGGTGAAGAGTTTCTGAAAAGGCGTGGTGATGTCGATCGGCCGCAGCAGTCGGTGAAAGGAAGAACAGCTTTTTTTTTCTTTTTTTTTCTTTTTTTTTTTGTATACAATATCGAGGCTCGTGAAAGAGCGAACATTAATCACACAGAAAGACAAACCGACACATAAAACATATAACATAGGGAGCGGTAGACAAGATGGGGAGAGAGGGGGAAGGACACAAACACAACATTTGAGAGCAGGGACCGAGAGACATGGAGACATCGAGAGATCTGAGAGAGGGCGAGGGCTTTGGGGGGGGGGGGGGGCGTGGGAAGGGGGCAGTGGGAGAGGTATAAAACATATGGACACTGCCAGGACTTCCAGGAAAGAAGTTGGAATTTCAAACAAGGTGGATCTGGGGTGAATTAGCGGGGGTAGAAAAGATCAAGGTTTTGGATGGGGGAAGATAAGAGATGGTGGTGAACAGCTGTTTTAAAGACCTGGAGGGAGGAGTGGGATTGAAGGGAGTGAGGGAGTTTGTTCCAGAGGCGGGAGAAAAGAGGAATGAAAGAGTGAAGGTGAGCGGAGAGCCGAGATTTCGGCAGTTTAACCATCAGAGGGTTGCTGGCAGATCTTGTGCGACCTGTAGGAATATTTGGGGGACAGAGCACAGAGAGAGCTGGGGGTGCAAGGCCGGAGAGGAGTCGGTAGAAGACAGAAAGACCACCTACCTGCCTGCGGTGAGTGAGTGAAAGGCCCTCAGAGATAGCTTCATCGCGGGAGATTCCAATAATTCTGAAAGCTTTGGTTTCAACAGCGTGAAGCCGAGCTAGGTGTGAGGCAGGAGCACCGGCCCATAGGGGAGAACAGTATTCCATTGAGCTGCGGATGAAAGCCTTGTATGTGGTGAGGAGCTCAGGTGTGCCGAGGAAGGACTTCGCACGACGGAGGATGCCCAGTCGGCGACTGGCTTTGGAGGCCAGCTTGGAAATGTGGTTTTCCCAAGAAAGATCATGGCAGATAGTGAGACCCAAAATCTTGAGCGACAGAACTTCTTGGAGAGGATTGTTGAGAAAGTAGATGGGAGGGTTGTCCAGTCGATCTTTTCGGAGAGACATAGTAAGAGTGTGAGATTTGTCAGGATTGAAAGACATGTTCCACTTGTTTGACCAGTCTGTGATTTTGTCCAGGTCTTCAGAGAGTGAGGAGGCAGCAGACTGCCGATCTGAGGGAAGAGGAATGGAGCGGCAGAGAGTGGAGTCATCAGCAAAGAGATAGAGAGGATTTTCGAGAGAGTCAGAGAGATCATTGATGAAGACCAGAAAAAGCACGGGGCCCAGAACACTGCCTTGGGGAACTCCAGCCTGAACAGGAAGAGGAGATGAGAGAAACCCATTCAGGGCCACACGTTGACGACGACTAGAGAGGAAGTCCGCCAGCCATGCGTGGAGATTTCCATGGATACCAAAAGAGGAGAGTTTGGTGAGCAGAGCGGGGTGAGCAATCCGCACATTGACCTTCGGTCGAATAAAAGCTTCACGAAGAGTTGCATATTCGCAGCCATCATATGATGGACAATCTTTCCCTCTTCATTTCCAAGACTACGATGACATGAAGAACATGGTGCAGGAGGTCAAACAAGTTTAAAGAAGGATGAGTAATATGGAGAAGACTCGTTTTTATGTACGCGTACACTTGCGATCGGTATTGCGCATGGAAATGAGAAACGCCTTATTAACTCATCTTGTGAACAATGGTATCCGCACATTGACATTTTGGTGAAGAAGCTTAGATTTATGGGATTAAAAGGGTTACTTTGAGATTAAAATTGATTTTTATTTGGTTGATTAAATTTTAAAATTGTTTGATTAAATTAATTGATTAATTGAAATTAATTAGTTAAAAATTAATTGATTAAATTTTAAAATTGATTAAAATTTGATTAAAAGGGCTTTGTTGTTGTTGTTGTTGTTACGTGCAGATGAAGGGTACAAATTTGTTATATGGCAGGAAGATGTCTATGACCGTGGCCTCAAGCACTAACCCAATTCTCCTCTCTCCTTTTCAATTGCCTTGTCCATGCTTGCGGACGTAACACCTAAAGTTTTTCCTGGGAAATCAGGTACCAGATGCCTACCTACCTCACCCTCACCTTCGGTCGAATAAAGGCTTTTCATTCTTAACAAATACCTTGTTTTGAACACCTGCCATCACCATGATGTGTTGAGCTGTTTGTGCATCACACTACATTAATCATGATGTATTGTTTTTAGTATCACACTTTTTGAAAAAAAACTCTGTCTGTCTGTCCGTCCGTCATGCGTCATCTCTACAGTTGAGCAGAAATTCACCACATTTGGTAGTTATGATCACCATATGGCACGAAGGTGCAAGAGCAGTATCATTTGAACCATGGTGGGGTTAAAAGGTCAAATACCGAAAAATGCAATTACCGGAACATTTTAAAAACATTTTACAATGAAACATTGGATATGCAATCAACATTGGGAGATGCATGGAATATATGACGTCTTTTTTGGATTTGACCCCCGGTGCATGCCCCAAGGGGGTTGGGACTTGGGATCGCAGGGGTCAAACGGGAAAAAAATTTTAACTTAAAATTTGATATTGAGTCATTCCTGGTGGAACTTTTTGCCATTTTTCAACTTTACTTTAGGTGTGAAGCATGGGGATTTGCAACGGCATGCCATTGATTTCGCTCCAGTTATTATCATTATCCCCACCCTTTTTTAAAACAAATTGGGAGGATATTGTAATCGGCTCCTGTCTGTGTGTCCGTCCGTCCCTCACGCTATCTCCTTCCAAACGGTTGTGCATTCACCAAACTTGGTAGTTATGATCACCACATGGCACAAAGGTGCAGGAGCAGTATCATTTTGGCTCCTCCTCCTGAGGTGGGGTCAAAAGGTCATATACCAAAAAAATGCAATTACGGGCACATTTTTAAATGAAACTTTATGTATGCAATCAACACTGGGGTGCATGAAACATGTAACGAGTTTTTGGATTTGACCTCTGGTTTATGCCATAGTTGGTGGAGACTTACGGTCACAGGGGTCAAAACAGAAAATAAAAAATTAAACTCAAGATGTGATATTGGAACATTGCCAATGGAACCTTTTGCCATCTTTCAACCTTACGTTAGGTGGGAAGTGTGGGGATTTGAGATGCCGTGCCATAAACTTCACTCGAGTTATTATTATTATAATTATTAAGGGATTTTTGGGTGGCATTGTCTATAGGGTGATCCATAATTAAGTCCCCTTTTAAATATAGAAATATCATGATGTTAATATAAATAAAACACCAAAATATTTTCCCCCCGAGACACCATTTGTTGCATTTTTAATTCATGAACATCAAATTTCAACATCAGTTCCTGCGTCCTCAGAATATTTTTTCAATTGTTCGACAACATTTTCAACCGAATTCTCCAATGAACGTCAACGTCAATTTTGTGGTTGCGGCAATCTTCCACCGGTGACCTCGCTGTGGTATGTCTTCCTGAGCTACTTACATCCTTGACCGAACCAGCTTTTTTGGTGGCAGTCTTTCATCGCTTTTGGATCCAAAGTGGCATATCTTACTATTTCTTGGTGCCACCATCTTTGATTTCCAAACCTCATACCATACAGCCATTCATGCTCTTTCTCTTTTAAAATATATATTTTTAGTGTTGTATTTAAAATAGGGACTTGATCATGGATCACCCTGTATACTGGCAATACATATGCTTTACGAGACCAGGCGAATGTGGGGACCAGACAAATTTAGACAAAATACCAGTAGTTCACCTAAGATTTATAAGGCAAACAATTTTCTGAAGACACCTTATATACACCTCGACCCCTATACAGTTTGGGGATTCACAGCAGCTGCGCTTGGTACGAATCCTGCGCAGCACGGTGATGGTGCGCGTAGGTGGAGGCTGGATGGCCCTCGACGAATTCCTCGTAAAGAATGACCCGTGTCGAGGTAAGTGTGTTATTTAGAGCTTCGCCATTCGGTCCAGTTGATTTATGATGTCCGAGTGTGATGGGTTGTGATCATGTAATCATTTTAGTGGTGGCTTCCAGACGTGTTTGTTTATGATTTTGTTTTGGTCGAATCGCTTTCTTCACAACCGTACCATTGTTTTTATTTTATTTTTACTTGGCTTTATCTCCATCACTACCTGCATCATACCCCTTTCACCATTTATAACTGGGATTAATTTATTGCACCATTATTCCAGATCTAGAACCCTTATCCTTCCACTTTTTCTCTTCATTTTACCCTCTTTTTTTTTTTTACCTTAACAAACCACCATCTTTCCCTCTGTCACCCCCTTGCTGTTTGTCTTCCTCTTCCTCTCCCCTTCCAGTCCATCACTACGGGGTCAAACTCATCAACTGGGACAATAGCCCCACAAAAACTGGTCAAGTTTTAATAGGTTAGCACTTACCTGCCTCTACTTTTTTGTTGCGCACACTGTGCTTGCTGCTTCTGAAGGCCCATTGCTTGAGAACGACCAGAAGAGCAGATGATGGAAAGGTCGCATGATCATCTTTACAGGGATATTTAATTTCTATAATAATAATAACTGATTTGGAGCCATAAATTGTGTATGACTGCAGCTTTATAAAGGGGGCATTTATTGATGAAATTAAAATTGAAAACAAGGAGAATAAGGATGATATAGAGAAAGGGGGGTCGGAGGAGTTGGGTGGGAAGAGAAAGGAGGTTGGGGGAGATAAGGATAAAACGAAGGGAAGCAGACAGTAAGTATGCAGCACATCGGAGTTCATGGAGGTGTTGCTAATTCCACCATATTTACCTATGTAATGAGTAGATGGGCCCTTAATGGATTGTGTTTTAACTTTTTTATTTAATTATTAATATGCTGGTAGAAAATATTTTGCAAATATTTTGGAGAATTCCTTAATGGCTGCAAAGCCACTTTTAATTGGTTTTCTTTGAAAGGGATACATAACCCAAAGCTGCATGAAGCCAGTTACCGATGGAGAGACAGCTTCATGTTTGCCGACTCCATTTTGAGTGCATGTGCCTCGTTTTCATAATTCATTTGACAGTTGTTTCATCTGAGCTTTTGGGGCAGACGGAAAGTCAACCGAGACTTGGGGATGGCAACATGCATGATCCTCTTGGTCTGAAAACTGCGGGCATAATGATCTTTCAGACAAAGGATTTGGTCATAAACTTCCTGGTTACCAAAAATCCTTCACATTTTCTCATCTCAGACGCGTATGAATCGGCGTTAACGAATGCAACCATAAGCTCCATCATCAATAACTATTCTGTGCATCCGGGTTTCAAAAACCACTAGGCGAAGACCTTAAGGAATGGTGGAATATGCAATATAGGCCCATCCAATAAAATCGGCATCTTTTGACAGCCACCACCGTGTTGGTTCCTGTTGGTCTTTCGTTAAGGTCTTTGCCACAACTTTTTGTGATCACATGGACTGTGTGTCACCTTCGACTGAGTGATGGTGACACATAAATTCTGTCTATGTGCCACCATTTGGTCTACTTTGACCAAATGCACAACATTTTCTTTTTCATGAAGTATTCCCATGATGTTGGCCTGATCCAAAACTACTAATGCTCCAAATTTTGCAAAGTCTGACTGCATCGGACCTCAACCAATAGCAATGGTAGAATGCCAGGAGTTACATTGCTTTTCCAAACTGGGTATAAAGCAATCCAGCTTCCTTTATGGCAAATCCTCTCTATTTGCTACAAGTGATTGAACTCAAATGCCACAGAAACTTTGTCCATGTCATTGGATTGTCTCCTGGCAGTCATAGCAATGTAGTTATTACTGAGCTTCTCATTGTCACTGCCTCTTATTGCCTCTCAACATGCTTTTTAAAATGAGCAGAGCTCTTCACACAGTGCTTTTCGGAAGTTTCGTTCCTTTTCTTTCTCTTCTTTCATTCTCTCTTGAACTGGAGCCGCAGCCAGCCACAGCTGTTTTGTTTGCTGCCACCGCTTCATCCCACTGAATACCATGAAGGCTTGCCCGAATGGCCACGCTCTCCTCTTAGCCACGTTATAAGCCTGTTATTCCGGCACCGCCATTACTCAATACACCTCGTGTACATGCCGTTGTACACCTCACAGACACGCTCGTCGCATCTCACAGCATGTTAATTCTCGCAATTTCTCTACCTGCAGCCAGGGGCAGGACAAACCTGGAGCTTCGAGAGAAATTCATCCTTGGTGAGGGGATGAGTCAGTCTATGGCGCCGTTTAAGTCTAAAGGGCGGCGCTCCCGGCCCAACTCGCGGCCCACCTCGCCGACGCGCACCGCCACCAGTCCGAGCTACAGCAGCTATGCCACGGCCATTGCCACGACTGCTACCGTCACCTCTCCTGGAAACAACAACAACTCTGTCACCACAGCCTCTGCACCCAGCTCACCTGCCGTCACCAATGGCAACAAGGTTTGCTTGCACAATGCTTGTGATATGACCGTCTTCGTTTCTTCCTTAGTCTTTCTTATCCATCCGTACTGCAGACTTTGATCAATCTATAAGTTATGTCATTCGGAATCTATCCATGCCACATCCAAAACACTAGTAGACCCCATTTTAAGACCCCACACCCCCATACATTATCTTTTTGTGAAACCTCTTCCCCTCTTTTCCCCTCATGTCTCTTACCTATCCTTCCTCCTCTTCCTTTTCTCTATGTTACCCAATATAGACCTCCCTCTTCACATAAACTCCACCACTACTTGTGCACAATTAATAAATGGCTCTTTGTGACATGTTCTAACAGATTGAACCACCTTTAGAGGCCATTTTTCCCTGCAGAGCAGGGGTTGGCCTTTTTCGGGCACCATGGTCCCCTTTTTGAAGCAATGTTTTATGGCCGGATGCTCTTCCTGCCGCCAACCCTGTTCTTTGCCTCTTGCGACACACAGGGAATTACCAGTGAACTGGTACTCAATTTGCCGACCTCGGAAGGATGATAGGCTGAGTCAACCCCCATGGTGTTAATTCAGCGATCGACCGGGATTCGAACCCAGGATCCTAGGATCCCAAGCCGGCACCCTAACCGCTAAGCTGGCACCCTAACCGCTAAGCCGGCACCCTAACCGCTAAGCCAGCACCCTAACCGCTAAGCCAGCACCCAAACCGCTAAGCCAGCACCCAAACCGCTAAGCCAGCACCCAAACCGCTAAGCCAGCACCCAAACCGCTAAGCCAGCACCCAAACCGCTAAGCCAGCACCCAAACCGCTAAGCCAGCACCCTAACCGCTAAGCCGGCACCCAAACCGCTAAGCCGGCACCCAAACCGCTAAGCCGGCACCATAACCGTTAAGCCGACACCCTAACCGCTAAGCCGACACCCAAACCGCTAAGCCGGCACCCGAACCGCGAAGCCGGCACCCTAACCGCTAAGCCGGCACCCAAACCGCTAAGCCGGCACCCTAACTGCTAAGCCGGCACCATAACCGTTAAGCCGACACCCTAACCGCTAAGCCGACACCCTAACCGCTAAGCCGGCACCCGAACCGCGAAGCCGGCACCCTAACCGCTAAGCCGGCACCCTAACCGCTAAGCCGGCACCCTAACCGCTAAGCCGGCACCCGAACCGCTAAGCCGGCACCCGAACCGCTAAGCCGGCACCCGAACCGCTAAGCCGGCACCCGAACCGCTAAGCCGGCACCCGAACCGCTAAGCCGGCACCCGAACCGCTAAGCCGGCACCCGAACCGCTAAGCCGGCACCCGAACCGCTAAGCCGGCACCCGAACCGCTAAGCCGGCACCCGAACCGCTAAGCCGGCACCCGAACCGCTAAGCCGGCACCCGAACCGCTAAGCCGGCACCCGAACCGCTAAGCCGGCACCCGAACCGCTAAGCCGGCACCCGAACCGCTAAGCCGGCACCCGAACCGCTAAGCCGGCACCCGAACCGCTAAGCCGGCACCCGAACCGCTAAGCCGGCACCCGAACCGCTAAGCCGGCACCCGAACCGCTAAGCCGGCACCCTAACCGCTAAGCCGGCACCCTAACCGCTAAGCCGGCACCCTAACCGCTAAGCCGGCACCCTAACCGCTAAGCCGGCACCCTAACCGCTAAGCCGGCACCCTAACCGCTAAGCCGGCACCCGAACCGCTAAGCCGGCACCCGAACCGCTAAGCCGGCACCCGAACCGCTAGGCCGGCACCAGAACCGCTAAGCCCGCACCCGAACCGCTAAGCCGGCACCCTAACCGCTAAGCCGGCACCCTAACCGCTAAGCCGGCACCTTAACCGCTAAGCCGGCACCTGAACCGCTAAGCCGGCACCCGAACCGCTAAGCCGGCACCCTAACCGCTAAGCCAACATCAGGCTCATGTTCTATGATTGGAAATGACGATTGCCGTGACTATTCCCATCCACATAGTTTCTCATTCTTCCCCTCGCCCACTATTCCTCCAAGTGTTCCTCTGTTGTGTCCCTCCACCCCACTGTTGGTGTGTTTCCCCACTTTCCATTGTGTTCCTCGTGTTCTGTTCCATTCTGAGTTTCTCTCTCTTCCATGAACCTTGACTTTGCATATAAAATATTTTTTTAAATGGTTAAATCCATTGATCTTTGGATTATTGCATAGCGACTGATGATAATTCCATCACGTTGACCATCCTATTGCAGAGCACTCCAGTCCATGCGAGCAAGCTGAAACAACCAGGCTTCATCACAGGTATGGTGCATCCCATTACTCCCATTGTATCGACATGCATAGGTACTCATAGGAGTGGTTACAACACAACAACATGCATTTTAAGGCCATTTTCCCTGCGAGAGCGGGGGTTAGCCTTGCGGTCCCCATGACAATCTTCTCCATTTTGCCCTATTTTCTGCATCTCTCCTTGTTAACCCCCTTGCCCGCATTTCTTCTTCCACCATCTTTAGCCAAGTCTTTCTCGGTCTTCCCCATCCTCTACTTCCTTCTACATTCATTTCCATCACTGTTCTCAACCAGTCACTTTCATCCTTCCTCAACACATGACCAAACCATCTCAACCTGTTCCTCTGCACAGCATCAATCACAGGCTCTATTCCCATCATCTTTCGCAATTCATCATTTGTCTTCCTCGCTCTCTCAACGATACTCCGCACATCCACCGAACCATTCGCATTTCCACCCTTTCCAGCCTTCGTTGCTGCTCTACGTTCATTACCAATGTCTCGCTCCCATAAATCATAACACTTCTCACACATGCAGCATACACCTTTCCCTTCAGCATCAACGACACTCCCCTCCTCATCAGCACGCCACTCAGTTCCCGAAACTTCTTCCATGCACATCTCACTCCAGCAACCGTTGCCGAGTCTGATCCACCTTCTCCATTCAGCATGTCTCCGAGGTAGCAAAATGTTTTCACACCTTCCAGCTTCACGCCGTCTCCAAGATCCAACTCAACATTTCCTCCATCTGCAGCTCCCTCTGTGCACGCCTTACATTTGAATGTAGCTGCCACACTGGTTAATGACCCTCTCAGACCGCTACATTTTTGATGAACCCACTCAGCGCACATTGTACATTGAATGGAGTTCACTCTGACACCCTTCCTGCACACAGCACAGGGCCACTTCCCAGTTCTTTCCACCTCACCACATGCTTTACCACTTGCCATCACCTTCGTCTTTCCTATATTCACCTTCAGACCTTTTGTCTCCATACATTCCTTCCACTTGTTCATCTTTTCCTTCAGTCCATCCATACTTTCCGCAATCAACACCAGATCATCTGCATACAACTCCCACGGTAAACCCTCCTTTACGTTCTGAGCCAGCACCTCCATCACAGCTACAAATAGTAGTGGACTTCGTACCGACCCCTGATGCACTCCCACCTTCACCTCAAACTCACCACTGTTCCCGTCCTTCGTCCTTACAGCTGTGCGCGCTCTTTTGTACATTGCCATCATGACTCTGATCAACCATTCCTCCACTCCTAACTTCCTCAATGCCCATATCAATACTTCGCGTGGAACCCTATCGAATGCTTTCTCCAGATCAACAAACCCAAGAAACAACTTCTTCCTCTTCTCCATGTACTTCTCCTGCAACTGCCTCACAATAAAGAGCGCGTCTGTCGTTCCTCTTCCTGGCATAAATCCAAACTGCATTTCGTCGATCTTCACCTTCTTCCTTATCCTCCTCTCCACCACCCTTTCCAATACCTTCATTCCATGCTCCCATAACTTTATCGCTCGTTACGAGCCACACTCCAGAGGGTCACCTTTCCCCTTGTATAGAGGGACGAGGGTACTCAGTTCCCAATACACTGGAATGCGGCCTTCTTTCACCACCAGATTACAGATCTCTGTCATTCTCTTCACACCCCAACTTCCTGCTGCCTTCAACATATCTCCCACAACTCCCGTCAGCCCTCCCGCTTTCCGACTCTTCATTGCTTTTATCGCTTCCTCAACTTCCTTCTCAGTTATCTTCTCTGCCGGTTCTAAAACTGGGTTACTCTCTATGTTGCCATCCCAATCATTCTCTGTATTCAACAGCATTTCCATATATCTTTTCCATCTTCCTTTAATTCCATCTGGGTCCACAACGATTTGTCCCACTTCATCCTTCAAGCAGCTCACCCCCATCACATCACACCTCTCTTTCGCTGTCTGCTTTGCAATCCTGAATACCGCTCTCTGACCCTCTTCCGAATCCAAGCGTTCTCCGAACATTTTCCTACATGCCTCCTGCGCCATTGCTACCTCTTTTCCATTGCTACCTCTTTGCCTTTGCTACTCATAGGAGTGGTTGAGAGACATAAACGTGTGCGCCGTCCCTCAAACGGATTTTAAACATGGCGTCCCATACGCCGACATTAGTTGGTGGACGTTAAAGATCACATGGTGTCCTTCACGAAGAGGAGGCGAGCTATTGCCAACACCCTGAACAAATTCCAACTTCCTGCTCTAACCTACAGGGTACACACTGCATCAGTGGAACAGCTTCAGAACAGGTTCAGAACAGAACAGAACAGCTTCAAGCAGCTCACCCCCAGCATCCTTTTCAGACTCAATTTGAATTCCTTTCAGTGGCAAATGGCAATTGCATCTCATTTGCTTTGTAATATCCGTTAGAATATTGTGCACATAAAGTATTTTCCAAATTGCAGACTCAGATGATTATTTTTTCCTGTCCACTCGAATACCTACAGAATCTCTCAAGAAGAGCAGTCGACCGCCAAGCCGAGCTGGAAGTCAGGCCGGGAGCCGACCCGGAAGTCACGCGAGCAGTCGGCGCGGCAGCGATGCATCGGACATGGACGTGTCAGACATGTTGTCACACTACTCTGAGACAACGGAGACGAGCGTCGACACGCGTTCCGTCGGTCGACTCACTACACGCTCAAACGCAAGGGCTCCGGGAAAACCGTCCAAGATCCCAACGCCTTCCAAGGCCTCAAAAAACAACAGCACACCAATTCGTGGAAACCTCAAGAGATAATGGCGAGGCCAACGGTACAAAAATGCTCCCTTAGCAGTGGCCATTTTGAATTCTGCCAAAAGTGCCGCTCGTCCTGAATGATGGCGAAACGCGTTTGCATATAAATGCCGCCCGAGCCGTGAGGTGAAAATGGCGGCAAGCCTTGAAGGATTTGTTCTTATTGATATTTTGCTGAGGTAACTGTTTAATGCGTTTTTATCATTTTTGGTTCTTATTTAATACGTAGTCCTAACTGCTGGGGTAGCAAGTCACTCACGACAACCCACACAACCGTCGGTCCATACTTCTGCATACTACCACTTCCGTAACTTTACGAAGCTCCTGTGCATGAGTGTCGTAATAACCTTTACAGGCATCCGTCGGGTGCCCCGCATAAAGACCCCGTTATTGAAAATGGATGTGAATAATAAAAAGAATCAAGAGGCAAAAGGTATTGCTGTGCAATTGTAGCGGCTTATTTGTTTACTCGTCCAAGGCCCCGCAAGGCCGTAATCTGCAGCATGAGGCCTTCACTAAGGATCAGAGTAGTGACAACACGACTCCATATTTGAAAAAGGTCGACGGTGCAACAACTACCATGATCTGGGTCCTCCATATATATAGCTTCGTGCAATTCCTCGATTCCCATCCGAGGCGTTTGCTATCGTTTATTTCTTTTTGCATATTTTATTGCACCAACTGACTCGGAGAGGATTTACGAAATGATCATTTAAAGGTTAAGCTCATATTTTGAAGTTCAACGATGCAATGTGACTTGATGGATCTTGAGCAGTGGCGACACTAGCAATGTTGTAGTGTAGTGAGTGCTGAGCCGAGTCCGTGATTCCGTTCCAGGTTTTGGAGGTGTGGGGTGAAGCTGTAACTCCCATTCTTCATGCTGGTCCTCCACACTTCCTCTCCCCTCTCCCCCACCTATGGATGGAGTTATATTTGACCTGAACCTGACATAAATCCCCCAAGCGAAATTGCTGCAACTGCAACTTATTACAGCTGTGGCCAGTGTGGATTGCTTCTCAAAAATGACGTCACATTAAAAAAGAACGACGCATTTCCTGTGCTTTCCATTGGTGTTTCATTGCTGTCCTTATTTAAATTCCGATGTAAAAACCTCTTGTGTATCTTCGGAAGTTGAGAAGGGGTGTCATGTCGTCTATGCTGAGTTGTATTGCTTGAGTGACAAGTTTGGTAACAATTCCCCTATTTTTAATTGTAATTAAGTATTGCCATACAGTAAACTGACTTTGCTACCGAGGCACTTCCTGTCAGTTTGTTTGCTTTCTAAAGCTCACGAGCAGGAGTACCCAGCGTTGCCGGGGGGGGGGGGGGGTGGAGGGAGGAAGCAGGAGAGGGAGGGGGAGGAAGCAGGAGAGGGAGGGGTGAGGGAGGGAGTGGCAGGGTGAGGGGAGAGGGACGGGAGAGATATACTACATATACATGTCTTGGGAGGTGGGATGGCTTTGACAGGCCCCTCCGTTTTGGGGGAGGGTGGGAAGGGAAGGAGGAAAAAATTTCCCATGCAAAGAGTGCTTCATAACCTCAGTGTTGCACAGGTTAAAAAACAAGTACAAAAAGTTTTAATTAAAACAAAAGCCGCATCGATGTTACACAATGCCTAGATGCAGCTGTGCCTATAACGTCGATGTTATAGGCACAGGACATTCCTATTGATTCGATTACTTGATGTTATTTTTGTGCAAAGTGAAAATATATCTCGGCATTTTCCCGTCTGTTATTTCAGGCGGTGTATGACTGACCATGCCGCGATTTAAAAAAATATATATCTTGGCAATTTCCCGTGTGTGGCGACACGTGAACGAAGCTATGCTCCTCTCTCCACATTATTGTGACGACGTATAAATTAAATATTTCATCGTGACGATTGTCATCAAATGGACGAATTTTTAATATATCTCGGCATTTTCCCGTCTGTTATTTTGGGCGGTGTATGACTGACCATGCCGCGATTTAAACAAAATATATATATCTCGGCATTTTCCCGTCTGTTATTTCGGGCGGTGTATGACTGACCATGCCGCGATTTAAAAAAAAAAAAATCTCAATGGACTTGAAGTTACAGGCCTTTGAGAATTCATTTCGTTCTATAAAGGGCAACTTTCATCGGATTTTCTTCCCGTTTTTTTTCAACCGAGTCTAAAACTATGTTAGCGACTGTGAAAAATGAAATGATATATCGAATTTGATTTGAAATAAAACTGTGTGAGAGAGGAAGACACCACGGGCCTACAAAACAGCCCTCAAAGCTATGCGAGTTAATAAAATGGTGGATATTTGTTTATATGAAGGCTCTCCCAGAATGGGTGGAGCTATGGTTCCCAGAATGGGTGGAGCTTTGAGGTTTTGTCTTCTCTGCAAGAACAAGAAGAACAAGAAGAACAACAACAACAACAGCAGAGGGCACTCTATTAGCAGCGTCTGCGACGCGGCTAAAAAAAGGAAATTACAATACCCTCTGCGACCATCACCAGGTGGCGCTACACGGTACACATTTACATAGATAATTTACGCCCCTCTCCCAGTCCCCTACACCCCCGAATGAGGCCGCGGCCACATAGCCTATGTTACCCCCCAGACAAAGTTGTATTTGTATTTGGACCCCGAGTAAAGTATAAAAGCGTTTATAGCTGGAGTACCCGGCGTTGCTCAAGCGAAAAATAAACATTAACATATTTGAAATTAGGGCAAATATAAGGGAAAAGCATTTACATCCAAATTAGAATCTATCACAAATGTCAAATCATCATTTTACCTTTTTGTTGAATATATGCTGGTGAATGTGTCGTTCATCACGTTTCTGAGTTATAATGACGTTCAGGAGGAAGAAGAAGCCTTACCACCAACTTCGACCACTTCTGGAATGGTTTTATTATTTGTGTTCAAATGTCTGGGGATTGTTTTGTATTTGTTTATGCGAATGTGTACTTGTATATAACTGTCATTAATCAAAAAGGCTTAGGTACTGTAGAGCGGCCGATTGAAAATATATATATATATATATATGCTTCTTTTTTTTTTTTTCAAACTTTTTTTGTTTTGCCTAAAGCATTCCCAAGCACTCACTGATGAACCTCTGAATGTTTAACGAAGATCCGTTTTGCCATCTCTGAGAAAAATGGCGACACACAGACCAACGGCTCTCTTGTATAGTAGATATTAATTAATTATGCAAAAGGAATCTCCAAAATAATAATCGATTAGCGAAAAGAAAATGTCACGAAAGATGTTCTTTCTGTGATACTCGAGACATCACTAAACAGAAGTTGAATCGCAAACCACTCGATCGGCATAGCTTGACATTCGAGCGGCCATTGCACCGCCATGTCATGTCACCCCATTCTTGCCAAAATCTTTATTACCCCCATTAACTCTACATAACCCAAATTTCCCTGTAGAATACTCTGGCTGTCAGTCACTCAATGTGACGGTGTGGCTTTGAACACAGCCATCCAGTGCTTCAGACGAGGTGTCTTTCAGGCCGATGACCGCCTATAAGGGTGCTGCCATCGAGAGATAGAGAGAGACAGAGAGACAGAGAAAAAAAAAAAAAAGAGAGAAAAAGAAAGAAAGGGAAAAAAAGAGAAGAGCTTTACTTTGGACTGGAGAGAACTTCGCCTTGATTTGGGTGCGAAGAGATAGAGATAGATATCTCGGTATAGTACAGTAGAAATTAACATGAAAATAACCGTTTTGGGTGCTAAATGTTTTATGTGATTGTCCTGTATCCGCAGAAAAAAATTCACACATGGGGAACCTTGTTTTTTATTAGGTCAAAGTATATGACCCGTTACAAAACTGTAAATAATGTATTTTCCAGGTTTAGATGATTATTCACAAATACCCTTATTTATAGTATAAAATGTTCATACTTTCTGAAAATATAAAATATAATTAACCTGATGGTATTCATAGAATACTTACCCTGCACAGTCAACTTGGTGCGAGCCAACTCTTCTGTTTTTGAAGTTTTTTTTTCTTTGATCCAATATGGTTTCCAGAACACGTGAGCGATGACATCATAAATTTATATTCTCTAATATAATTGCTGCGTAAATCACGCTCAAGAAATTTCATACTGCTCTGACTAAACGTTGTCCCTGTCGAATTATGAAGTCATAATTAAGGCACCAATGACGTCATCGTTAACGCTTATTCCCCATGTGGAGTTCTTTGCAATGAGCCACGTTAATTTTTTTCCATGGAGTGGTTTTGGAGATATAGAGGTGCAACGTTTTTTCGGTTTTTCCAAGATGGTGCCTGTACCACGTGACCCATGACATCATAATTGTCATTAAAATATTCTACAGGAGGAGGCACTTCTATGGTTAAAATTTCGCGTCCATTTGACCATTAGTTGCAGAGAAAAAAAAAATCATACTGATCGGATGAAGCGTTATACTTGTCGAATTATGACCATAAATAAGGCAGCAATGACATCATCATTAACATATCTTATTGCCCATGGCGAGTACTTGACAATGCACCATGTTTCAATTTTTTTCCATGGAGCGGTTTCAAAGATATAGAGGTGCAACGTTTTTCGATTTTTCCAAAATGGCATCCATACCACGTGACCTTGACATCATCATTTTCAAACTATATGCAACAGTGCTTTTAGATGATGCCCGCAAACATAATGCCTCCGGCGACTTTGTCGGCGGAGGCATAAACAAAATTCTACAGGCAGAGCCTATTTGCAGGCGTATGCATCCAAATGCCTAACCCTGCTTTTCGCTTTGCGAAAACCAATGGTGGAAACGGACAATCGGGCAGGTTGGAAACAGTTTGCAAACGAGGTAAAGGCACGTATTTACAAGAACAAGTATTTACAGAATGCAGTGTCACAAGGACAAGGCCAAGGCCAAACTTGAGCACAGAAGAACTCTTTGCACATTCCGATCTTGATTCTTCACACAAGACAGGCACACCAGTCACTCCAGGGAAATTAGAGAGAAAGAGCGATATGTTGTTTGATGTATCTGATCGTCTTGGTTAGTGGCAAAAGAAAAAGTCCCACATGGAATAGGAAAAGTCCCACATGGAATAGGAAAAGTCCCACGTGGAATAGAAAAAGTCCCACATGGAATAGAAAAAGTCCCACGTGGAATAGAAAAAGACCCACGTAGAATAGAAAAAGTCCCACGTGGAATAGAAAAAGTCCCACGTGGAATAGAAATATACCCACGTGGAATAGAAAAAGTCCCACATGGAATAGGAAAAGTCCTACGTGGAATAGAAAAAGTCCCACATGGAATAGAGAAAGTCCCACGTGGAATAGAAAAAGTCCCACGTGGAATAGAAAAAGACCCACGTGGAATAGAAAAAGTCCCACGTGGAATAGAAAAAGTCCCACGTGGAATAGAAATATACCCAAGTGGAATAGAAAAAGTCCCACATGGAATAGGAAAAGTCCCACATGGAATAGAAAAAGTCCCACGTGGAATAGAAAAAGACCCACGTGGAATAGGAAAAGTCCCACGTGGAATAGGAAAAGTCCCACGTGGAATAGAAAAAGTCCCACGTGGAATAGGAAAAGTCCCACGTGGAATAGAAAAAGTCCCACATGGAATAGGAAAAGTCCCACGTGGAATAGGAAAAGTCCCACGTGGAATAGAAAAAGTCCCACGTGGAATAGAAAAAGACCCACGTGGAATAGGAAAAGTCCCACGTGGAATAGAAAAAGTCCCACGTGGAATAGAAATATACCCACGTGGAATAGAGAAAGTCCCACGTGGAATAGAAAAAGTCCCACGTGGAATAGAAAAAGACCCACGTGGAATAGAAAAAGTCCCACGTGGAATAGAAAAAGTCCCACGTGGAATAGAAAAAGTCCCACGTGGAATAGAAAAAGTCCCACGTGGAATAGAAAAAGTCCCACGTGGAATAGAAAAAGTCCCACGTGGAATAGAAAAAGTCCCACGTGGAATAGAAAAAGTCCCACGTGGAATAGAAAAAGTCCCACGTGGAATAGAAAAAGTCCCACGTGGAATAGAAAAAGTCCCACGTGGAATAGAAAAAGATCCACGTGGAATAGAGAAAGTCCCACGTGGAATAGAAAAAGACCCACGTGGAATAGAAAAAGTCCCACGTGGAATAGAAAAAGATCCACGTGGAATAGAGAAAGTCCCACGTGGAATAGAAAAAGTCCCACGTGGAATAGAAAAAGACCCATGTGGAATAGAGAAAGTCCCACGTGGAATAGAGAAAGTCCCACGTGGAATAGAGAAAGTCCCACGTGGAATAGAGAAAGTCCCACGTGGAATAGAGAAAGTCCCACGTGGAATAGAAAAAGTCCCACGTGGAATAGAGAAAGTCCCACGTGGAATAGAGAAAGTCCCACGTGGAATAGAAAAAGTCCCACGTGGAATAGAAAAAGTCCCACGTGGAATAGAAAAAGTCCCACATGGAATAGAGAAAGTCCCACGTGGAATAGAAAAAGTCCCACGTGGAATAGAAAAAGACCCACGTGGAATAGAGAAAGTCCCACGTGGAATAGAAAAAGACCCACGTGGAATAGAGAAAGTCCCACGTGGAATAGAAAAAGACCCACGTGGAATAGAGAAAGTCCCACGTGGAATAGAAAAAGACCCACGTGGAATAGAGAAAGTCCCACGTGGAATAGAAAAAGACCCACGTGGAATAGAGAAAGTCCCACGTGGAAGAGAAAAAGACCCACGTGGAATAGAGAAAGTCCCACATGGAATAGAAAAAGACCCACGTGGAATAGAGAAAGTTCCACGTGGAAGAGAAAAAGACCCACGTGGATTAGAGAAAGTCCCCCATGGAATAGAAAAAGGACCACGTCACAAAGAGAAAATGATCATTTTATCCCAATTATAATCAAATGAGATATTTACCTCCGCTACCAAAGGTGGATGGAGGTTCTGTTTTCACCCATGTCTGTCTGTTTGTCTGTCTGTTTGTTTGTCCGTTTGTGAACAAAACATCTCAAAAAAGTTGTGTACGGATTCGGACGAAATTTGGCAGAGATGTAGCTTTTGTGACAAGGACGAAATGAGTAGATTTTGGTGAAGATCTGGATTCTGATCCGGATAGTACAATTTTAAAGTAATTGTTCACCATTGGGAGATAGGGCCAAAAACGATACATAGCAGGATATCTCAAAACGTTGTGGACAGATTTGGACGAAACTTTGTGGACCGGTATTATAAATCCTCTGACAATGACGATTCGATTCGATTTTGGTAAAGATCTGAATATGGATTCGGATATGAGAGTTATTTAATTTTTAAGTGATTCTTCACCATTGAGTGATATGGCCAACCAGGCGGAGATATGCTCTCTACTGAGTGCCGTTCTAGCTCGTTTTAGCTCACGTAGCATGTTCTCGCTGTAGTTATTGCCAAACCTCAGGAACTTTTCAAGATATCAGGTTGAAACGTGCACAGCTTATCTGTATGCATATATGTATCCTACGTGTATAAAATCTCGTCAAAATTGGTCAAGGGTCAAGGTCCTTGACCCATTAGACCACAAGAAGAAAATGTATCAACCAAATTTGTTATCCATAACATTCCATTCTGGCGGACACAAAAGCCCACTGGCGTGGTGACATCATTCCACGCACCAAGTGGGCGGTGGCCACGTCCGAGGGGTAGGCGTGGCCTCATGAGAGACACCGGGCGCCCAGCCCGGAGCGGTACAGTGTTACAGTGTAGTCTTGAATAAAGGCGTTTATATGTTACCGCTTGTCCGCTTCCTCCTTGCTCACAAGCAGCGCGCGTAACGCTGCGCTTTATTGGTGACCCTCGACGTTGGATCTGCCGGAGCGATCCTTCCACACGCGACGCCATCGCCATGGCCGCCTTCGTCAAACTTCCGGAATTTTGGGAGGCTCAGGCCGAAGTCTGGTTCGTCCAGGCCGAAGCCCAATTTCAGCTTCGGCACCTCACCGGCGATGACACGCGCTACTGCCACGTCGTCGCCTCCCTCGGGCCCGGCACGGCCGCTCGAGTTGTGTCCGTCCTTCGCCACCCACCGGACGGCCACAAGTACGAGGCACTCAAGCGGCTACTCCTAGCCACGTTCAGACTCACGGACGACGCACGGGCCGACCGCCTCCTGGATCTCCCCGAGCTCGGTGAGACGCGCCCGTCGGTCCGAATGGACCATATGCTGTCACTGTTGGGCGACGAAGCCCCCGGTTCGCTATTCCGGGCGCTTTTCCGTCGCCAACTTCCAGCGCAGGTTCGCCTCGCGTTGGCCGGGACCGGGCTAACGGAACCCCGAGCATTGGCGGCCGAGGCGGACAAGTACTTCGCCGCTTCGGACACGCGGGCGAGCGTTGGCGTGGCCGTCACGGCCTTCGACGCTGCTGTTCCACAGCATCATCTTCTACAGCACGCTGATGTTCCACAGCATCATCTTCTACAGCACGCTGATGTTCCACAGCATCATCTTCTACAGCACGCTGATGTTCCACAGCATCATCTTCTACAGCACGCTGTGGTTCAGCAGCATGCTGATACGCACCTTGTGAACGCCGCCACGCCCCGCCCACCGCCGCGGCGAAAACCGCCACCGCGGGGAAACCCGTCGACTCCACCGGCCTGGCGGAGCCAGCCGCGCTCCTCCAGCTCCACCACCTGGTGCTGGTTCCACGCCAAGTTCGGCCACGAAGCTCGGCGGTGTCATCCGCCGTGCTCCTTCAACGGGTCGGGAAACGCCCGGGCCGGCGCTCAATTGTGGCGATGAGCGCCGGCCGTTCGAGCAGCCTGCTGTTCATAACGGACACCTTCTCCGGGCGCCGTTACCTGTGCGACACGGGAGCACAGGTGAGTGTCATTCCCGCCGGCATGTCAGACAAGCACGCCGCGGGTGGGGGCCCCGCGCTGCTTGCCGCGAACGGGACGCCCATCCGTACGTACGGAAAACGCTGCCTCTCTCTGCGGTTTGGAGGGCAGGTTTTCCGATGGACGTTCGTCACCGCCGACGTGCCCATGGCACTGCTTGGCGCGGACTTCCTGTGCGCTAATGGGCTCCTGGTCGACGTCAAGCGCAGACGGCTTGTCCAGGCCGAGACGTTCAGCTCGCTCGCATGTGCGTTGCCCAGCTCAACGAGCGGCTTGCCAAGCGGCTTGCCGAACGATTCGGTTCCGGCCACGTTGGTCTGTACGCTTCCGGCAGCGGACGCATTCACCCGCCTCCTCGCCGGTTTCCCGGCCCTCACGCGGCCCACCTTCTCGGCGGGGGCCGTCAAGCACGGGGTGGCCCATCACATCCCCACCGTCGGGCCACCGGTCTACGCCCGGGCACGCCGCCTCGAGCCGACGAAGCTGGCGGTGGCAAAAGCGGAGTTCGCTACCCTGGAGCGACTCGGCATCGTTCGGCGCTCAGAGAGCGCTTGGGCGTCGCCGCTGCACATCGTGCCGAAGCCCGGCGGGGGATGGCGACCGTGCGGGGACTATCGCCGTCTCAATGACGCCACGACTCCCGACCGCTACCCCGTCCCCCACATTCAGGACTTTTCCGCCCGTTTGGCGGGCAGGTCCTTCTTCTCGAAGGTGGACCTCATACGCGGCTACCATCAGGTCCCCGTCAGGCCGGAGGACGTCCCGAAGACGGCGGTCATCACGCCATTCGGACTCTTCGAGTTCCTGCGCATGCCCTTCGGTCTGAAGAATGCGGCTCAGGCGTTCCAGCGACTGATGGACAGCGTCCTGCGCGACTTGGATTTTGTCTACGTCTACCTGGACGATATCCTCGTCGCCAGCGCGTCCCGCGAAGAGCACCTACGCCACCTCCGCACGCTCTTCGAACGCCTGGGCCAGCATGGCCTGATTGTGAACCCCGCAAAGTGCCGGTTCGGCGCCGCCACAATCGATTTTCTGGGGCACCGTGTCACCAGGCACGGAGCCGTCCCCCTGCCGGCCAAGGTGGAGGCGGTGAAGGGGTTTCCGCGCCCCCGCACGATCAGAGGGCTGCAGGAGTTCCTGGGCATGGTGAACTTTTACCATCGGTTCCTGCCCCGTATCGCCCAGCTCCTGCGCCCCCTGCACGAAGCTCTCCGAGGTAAGCCGGGCAAAGGCGACGTTACCTGGACCGAGCAGATGCACACGGCGTTCACGGGCGCGAAGCTCGCCTTGGCTAACGCCACCATGCTCGCGCACCCGGCGCCCGATGCACCGATCGCCCTCACCACCGATGCCTCGGACTACGCGGTGGGCGCGGTGCACGAGCAATGGGTGCGTGGAGCTTGGCAACCGCTGGCGTTCTTTAGCCGGCAGCTTCGCCCGCCCGAACGCCGTTACAGTACCTTCGACCGCGAGTTGCTCGGACTTCACTTGGCGGTCAGGCACTTCCGCCATCTGCTCGAGGGCCGGGCGTTCACTGCCTTCGTCGACCACAAGCCGCTGATCTTCGCGATGGGCAAGGTCACCGAGCCGTGGTCGGCCCGGCAGCAGCGTCACCTCTCGGCCGTGTCCGAGTACACGACGGACATCCAGCACGTCGCGGGGAAGGACAACCCGGTGGCGGATTGCCTTTCCCGGGCCGTCGCCCACGCAGTCCACCTCGGCATCGACTATGCCCGGATGGCAGCGGACCAGGCCGCTGACCCCGACGTCCAGGCCTTGCGGACCGCCGTCACGGGCCTCCGCGTCACCGAGGTGCCGTTCGACGGCGCGGGCACGGCCCTCTTGTGCGACGTCTCCCTCGGGCGTCCTCGCCCCATTGTGCCCGCGGGCTGGCAGCGCCAGGTGTTTGACGCCATCCACGGCCTGTCCCACCCGGGCGCGAGGGCCTCCCAAAGGCTGATCGCCGACAAGTTCGTCTGGCATGGCCTCCGGAAGGCCGTCCGCGGCTGGGCCAGGACATGCCTCGCGTGCCAGCGCGCCAAGGTGCACCGGCACACCCAGGCCCCGTTGGCCCCGTTCACGGTGCCGGAACGCCGGTTTGACCACGTCCACGTGGACCTGGTGGGACCTCTGCCCCCCTCGCGGGGTTTCACCCACGTCCTCACCATGGTGGACCGCACCACCCGGTGGCCGGAGGCCGTGCCCTTGGCGTCGACAACGGCGGCCGATGTCGCGCAGGCTTTCATCGCCACCTGGGTCGCCCGGTTCGGCGCCCCCTCAGACATCTCATCCGACCGCGGCCCCCAGTTCACCTCGGAGCTCTGGGGGGCGGTTGCGCAGGGGCTCGGGGTCCGGCTGCACCGAACCACGGCCTACCACCCCCAGGCTAACGGCCTGTGTGAGCGATTTCACCGCTCATTGAAGGCCACGCTCCGGGCCACCCTCCGCGACGGCGGCTGGGTCGACAGGCTCCCCTGGGTCCTGCTGGGCCTCCGGACGGCGCCCAAGGAGGACCTGCGCGCATCCGCGGCGGAGTTGGTCTTCGGGCAACCGCTGCGGGTGCCGGGCGAGTTCCTCCCCGACTCCACGGCACCATGGTCCGCGGCACAGCAGCGCTCCGCTCTGCAAGAGACCGCCCAGAGGTTCGCCCCGGTGCCAACGGCATGCCACGGGCACCCACCGAAGCACGTCGCCCCGGAGCTTCGCACGGCGGAGTACGTCTTCGTCCGCCACGATGCCCATCGGACACCACTGCGGCCCCCGTACGATGGGCCTTTCCGCGTGCTGGAGACCGGGGCGAAGCACTTCACCCTGGACATCGGCGGTACTCCTGACCGCGTTTCGGTAGACCGCCTCAAGCCGGCCCACCTCGATGTGGACCATCCACCGCCAGTGGCCCGACCCCCACGTCGGGGCCGCCCTCCTGCGGGCGGACCCCCGGCACCGCCCAGCCCCGCCGCCACGCCGCCCCCCGGTCCTGCACCCATCCCAGGAGCAGCCAGGGGCATCCCACCTGGCATCCCTGCACCCCGGACGCCGCCGATCGCCAGGGGGCGCTTCGGCCGGGTCATTCGTCTGCCCCGCAAACTGGCCCTCCAGGTGCGCGGGAATTCTGGGGGGGCGCGTGTGGCGGACACAAAAGCCCACTGGCGTGGTGACATCATTCCACGCACCAAGTGGGCGGTGGCCACGTCCGAGGGGTAGGCGTGGCCTCATGAGAGACACCGGGCGCCCAGCCCGGAGCGGTACAGTGTTACAGTGTAGTCTTGAATAAAGGCGTTTATATGTTACCGCTTGTCCGCTTCCTCCTTGCTCACAAGCAGCGCGCGTAACGCCGCGCTTTACCATCATCATACTAAAATATGCCATTTCGTGTCTGTCTGTCCGTCTGTCTGATGCATTTTTGACGCCAATACAATCCGTCGTTACTTATCCAATCTCAACCAAACTTGACAGGATGACGAATGGTTACATGATGAAGGTTGTAGCGCATTCATTTCACCCCTCCCCAAGTGGGTTTTCTCCCCCGATCGGGTTTTCTCCGCCATTGCCGTCAATGGGTTGCGTGTTGAGGTGTATAGACATATTAAGTTAGCTTTATCGTGGCGTTTGTCCAATGAAGAAGATTTATCGTGGCGTTTTTTCAAAGACGCTTTTAATAACAAAATTAATGATAATCGCATATTGTTAATGTTTTTACAAAACAATATTAATACTAATAATGTCCCACTTCCCCCAATGGGTTTTTCTTGCAGTGATAATGTGTATAAATCCCTTATATTTATAATGACGTTTCCGTGGGAGCAACGGCTTCTGCTTCTTGGAGGAACCTGTCTTATTTAAACCTCATGCATTTAGTTTGGTTTGCTCTTTGTTGTTGAAGTGTGTGGCGTCACAATGCCAAGATCAAAAGAGCTCTCTGAGGCCTTCAGAAAGAAGGTTATAGATGTCTACAAGTTTGGGAAGGGATTTAAAAAGATCTCCAAACAATTTGAAATCAATCATTCGACTGTCCGGAAGATCATCTACAAGTGGAGAAGATTCCAAACAACTGCCAACTTGTTCAGGCCAGGCCGCCCCAGCAAGTTCAGCGCGAGAGCAGACCGCACGATGCTGAAAGCAGTCTCGAAGAACCCCAGAATGTCATCACGGGACCTACAGGTAGCTCTTGCCACTGTTGATGTCAAAGTGCACAAATCCACCATTAGAAAGAGGCTGCACAAATTTGATCGACATGGGAGGTGTGCCTGGAGGAAACCTTTGCTGTCCAGAAAGAACATCAAGGCAAGACTAAAGTTTACCAATGAACACCAAGGCAAAGACCAGCACTTCTGGAACAATGTGCTCTGGACAGATGAGTCAAAGGTAGAGCTATTTGGCCACAGTATCAGAAGACATGTTTGGCGAAAACCAAATACAGCATTTGACCACAAGAACCTGATACCAACTGTAAAGCATGGTGGTGGAAATATTATGGTTTGGGGCAGCTTTGCTGCATCAGGGCCTGAGCAGCTCACCATCATAGAATCCACTATGAATTCTTCATTGTACCAGAGGGTGCTTGAGGATAATGTGAGGCCATCTGTCGGAAAGTTGAAGCTCAACCGAGGGTGGACCTTGCAACATGACAATGACCCTAAACATACCAGTAAATCCACCAAGGAATGGCTGAAAAGAAATAAATGGAGGGTTCTGGAATGGCCAAGTCAAAGCCCGGATCTAAATCCCATCGAGATGTTGTGGGGGGATTTGAAACGAGCTGTGCATGCAAGAAACCCCTCACACATCGCACAGCTGAAAGAATTCTGCCTGGAGGAGTGGGCAAAAATTTCTCCCAGTCGATGTCAGAGACTGGTAGACAGTTATAAGAAACGCCTACTTGAGGTTGTTTCTGCCAAAGGGGGCAATACCACCTATTAGAGCCAAGGGTGTACTTACTTTTTCCACATGCGAAATTTGCATTTATGTTTATTTAAATTATACAATGGACTACAAAATGTAAATGTTTCATGATATTTGTTATATTATATCACCTTTAGCTGTCAATATTGTTGAAATGAAGATCAAATAGCTGTATGTTGAAATATGTTGAAAAAGTCAAAACTTTACATGGGGTGTACTTACTTTTTCACGTGACTGTATATCCATGTTAAGTTAGCTTTATCGTGGTGCTTTTCCAAGGCCGCTTCGAATCACAAAACTAACAATAATAGCATAATATTAATGTTATTACAAAAGAATATTAATACCAATAAAATTCCACCTCCCCAAGGGGTTTTTCCTTCTTGAACAAACATCTAGTCAACGCTTATAATATCTTATCATGGCGTTTTTGTGGGAGCAACGGCCTCTACCGGAAGTAAAAAATATTATAAACCACAAACACGCATGGTTAGCTTTTTAAACAGTCGCTAATGCTCTTTATAACACGAAATGAAGAAATTTGGAAGAATCCCCACATCAGTGAAGTCAGGTTTACTTACAGAACTGAGCGAAGATCTACTGTACTCTATATACTTCCACAAGGATTGGGTTAATTACATGGCCCTTCTTGGCACTAACGCTGCGTTTTTCGTAGCGAACTTTTGAAACTCGCTCCTGCTCTTTAATACGAAACTGAAAGGGAGGAAGACCGTGATGTGCAACATTTACCAAGCAGCTAGCTAGTGCTTGCCTAGCCAGCCGTTCCTTAAGGGTTTTGAATGGAGTGCTTGCTCCAATGCTTAAACCACTTGGCGATCTCTCCACAAGAAACTTGGTAAATGAACACACACCCGATGTGCTTGAGACCCGTCCATAGATCGATAGTAATCTATATACCCCAAAGAGGAATGACCCTTTCTGCAGCTGCCGTCGTGAGCGGGTGTACTTGTCAGGTAAAACACTTCATACATCAAAGTTTCCGAATTACTAAATTGCAGTTTCCATGGCAACTATTGTTTATTTGGATTTCGCAAGTATCGTGCTATGCACTACATCGTTCTTGTCTGTCTGTCTGTCTGTCTGTCTGTCTGTCTGTAGTTTGTGAGTCTGTTTGTCAGCAGGATATCTCAAAAAGTAGTTGACTGGGTGTGTGTGTGAAAAGCACCAAATTCTACGATGGTGAAGATTTGAATCTGGTTCCGGATATTAGAATTTCTAGCGTGATTCTTCACCATTGAGTAATAGGGACAAAAACGTCAAACGTTTCAAAACGTCGTAAACAAAAACATCATAAAATAAAACAGCATATCAGTCGACTAAAATATAACATTGTGGTGCTGTGCACACACGACTCGATTGCCAGAGAGGTAGGCCACAACGCGTTGATACAACAAGAGTCTTTATTCAGAGCTCGCACTTCAGCACTGTGCGGCTCGAGCTTAGAGTCCGCATATATGTCCCGAGGCCACGCCTTGCCCCCGGGCGTGGCCGATCGGTCGAAAGGCGGGGCATGCATTTTAGTTCCCCGCCTGGACGTTCGCGCCACCCACTGGTGCACGGAATTATTGCCCCTTGTGCCCGCCACACGCGCCCCCCCAGAATTCCCGCGCACCTGAAGGGTGAGCTTGCGGGGAAGCCGGATGACCCGGCCGAAACGCCCCCTGGCGATGCGTGCAGGGCTGGGGGGTAGCGGGACGGCGGGGCTGGGGGGTGCCGGGGGGCGGCCTCAACGCGGAGGCAGAGCTGCTTGCGGGGGGTGGTCCAGATCGAGGTGGGCCGGCTTGAGGCGGCCCACTGAGATACGATCCGGGGCACTGCCGGTGTCGACGGTGAAATATTTGTCCCCGGTCTCCGGCACGCGGAAGGGCCCGTCGTACGGGAGCCATAGCGGTGCCCGGTGGGCGTCGTGCCGGACGAAGACGTACTCCGCCGTGCGAAGCTCCGGGGCGATGTGGGAGGACGGGCAACCGTGGTGTGCCGTCGGCACCGGAGCGAACCTCCGGGCGGACTCCTGCAGGGTGGAGCGCTGTTGCGCCGCGAACCAAGGAGCCGTGGAGTCGGGGATAAATTCGCCCGGTACCCGCAGTGGTTGCCCGAAGACCAGCTCCGCCGATGACGCGCGCATGTCGTCCTTGGGCGCTGTCCTGAGGCCCAGCAGGACCCAGGGGAGCCTGTCGGCCCAGCTGCCATCGCGGAGGCTGGCCCGGAGCGCGGCCTTCATCGAGCGATGAAAGCGCTCACACAGGCCATTGGCCTGGGGGTGGTAGGCCGTGGTGCGGTGCAGTTGGACGCCGAGCCCTTGCGTCACCGCGCCCCAGAGCTCCGAGGTGAACTGGGGGCCGCGGTCGGATGAGATGTCCGAGGGGGCACCGAACCGGGCAACCCAAGTGGCGATGAAGGCTTGCGCCACATCAGCCGCAGACGTCGTCGCCAATGGCACGGCCTCCGGCCACCGTGTGGTGCGGTCCACCATGGTGAGGAGTTGGGTGAACCCCCGCGAGGGGGCAGAGGTCCCACCAAGTCGACGTGGACATGGTCGAACCGACGCTCGGGCACCGTAAACGGGGCCAACGGGGCCTGGGTGTGGCGGTGGACCTTTGCGCGCTGGCACGCGAGGCACGTCCTGGCCCAGTCGTGGACGTCCTTCCTGAGGCCATGCCAGACGAACTTCGCCGCGACGAGTTTCTGGGAGGCCTTCGTGCCCGGGTGGGACAGGCCGTGGATGGCGTCGAAAACCGTGCGCTGCCAGCTAGCGGGCACGATGGGGCGAGGCCGGCCGAGGGAGACGTCGCACAGGAGGGCCGCGCCCGCGACGTCGAACGGCACCTCGGTGACGCGGAGGCCCATGACGGCGGTCCGCAAGGCCTGGATGCCGGGGTCGTCGGTCTGGTCCTCCGCCATCCGGGTATAGTCGACCCCGAGGTGGACCGCGTGCACGACGGACCGGGAAGGCAATCCGCCACAGGGTTGTCTTTACCCGCCATGTGATGGATGTCCGTCGTGTACTCGGACACGGCAGAGAGGTGACGCTGCTGCCGTGCCGACCATGGCTCGGCGACCTTGGCCATCGCGAACACAAGGGGCTTGTGGTCGATGAAAGCCGTGAACGGGCGGCTCTCCAGCAGATGGCGGAAGTGTCGGACCGCCAAGTGGAGCCCGAGCAGCTCGCGGTCGAAGGTGCTACAGCGGCGTTCGTGCGGGTGAAGCTGCCGGCTATAAAACGCCAGCGGTTGCCAAGCACCACGCACCCACTGCTCGTGCACCGCGCCCACCGCGTAGTCTGACGCGTCGGTGGTGAGGGCGATCGGTGCATCGGGCGCCGGGTGCGCCAGCATGGTGGCGTCGGCCAGGGCCAGCTTTGCGCCCGCAAACGCTGCGGCCATCGGCTCCGACCAGGCGATGTCACCTTTGCCCGGCTTGCCCCGGAGGGCCTCGTGCAAGGGGTGGAGGAGCTGGGCGACGTGGGGCACGAAGCGGTGGTAAAAATTTACCATGCCCATGAACTCCTGGAGCCCCTTGATCGTGCAGGGCCGCGGGAAATCCCTGACCGCCTCCACCTTGGCCGGTAAAGGGACGGCCCCGTGTCTGGTGATGCGGTGCCCCAAGAAGTCGATGGTGGCGACGCCGAAACGGCACTTGGCGGGGTTGATGATTAGGCCATGCTGGCCCAGGCGTTCGAAAAGCGTGCGGAGGTGGAGCAGGTGCTCCTCCCGGGACGCGCTCGCGACTAGGATGTCGTCCAGGTAGACAAAGAGGAAAGGTAAGTCGCGCAAGACGCTGTCCATAAGCCGTTGGAACGCCTGGGCCACATTCTTCAACCCGAAAGGCATTCTCAGGAACTCGAAGAGGCCGAAAGGGCTGATGACGGCCGTCTTTGGGACATTGTCCGGTTGGACGGGGACCTGGTGGTAGCCCCGGATGAGGTCCACCTTGGAAAACACGGTCGTGTTTGCCAACCAGGCGGAAAAGTCCTGGATATGCGGGACCGGGTAGCGGTCGGGGGTGGTGGCATCATTGAGCCGGCGGTAGTCACCGCACGGCCGCCATCCTCCACCGGGCTTCGGCACAATGTGCAGAGGAGAAGCCCAAGCGCTGTTGGAGCGCCGTACGATCCCCAGCCGCTCCAGCGTGGCGAACTCCGCTTTCGCCACGGCGAGCTTCGTGGGTTCGAGTCGGCGTGCCCGGGCATAGACCGGCGGCCTGACTGTGGGTATATGGTGCTCCACCCCGTGCTTAACGGCCACCGCTGAGAAGGTGGGCCGCGTGAGGGCCGGGAAACTTGCGAGGAGGCGGGTAAAGTCGTCCGCTGCCGGAAGCGTGCAAACTAAACTCGCCGGGAGGGAACCTTCCAGCAAGCCGTTTGGCAAGCCGCTCGGTGAGCCGCTCAGTGAGCCGCCCAGCGAACAAGCGAGCGAGCTGAAGGTTTCGGCCTGGACGAGCCGTCTGCACTTCACGTCGACCAACAGCACATTCGCGCATAGGAAGTCCGCACCGAGCAGTGCCATTGGCACGCTGGCGGTCACGAACGACCATTGAAAGCGCTGCCCTCCGAACCGCAGTGAGAGGCAACGCTTCCCGAATGTGGGGATGGGTGTACCGTTGGCGGCAAGCAAAGCGGGGCCCCGGCCCGCGGTTTGCTTGTCGGACGTGGAGGCGGGGAGGACGCTTACCTGCGCTCCTGTGTCGCAAAGGAAACGGCGCCCGGACAAGGTGTCCGTGATGAACAGGAGGCTGCCGGAATGGCCGACGCTCATGGCCGCAAGTGTGCGCCGGTCGTTTCCCGACCCGTCAAAAGAGCACACCGGGCGACACGTTTTAGCCTGGTGGCCAAACCTGGCATGGTAGTAGCACCACTGCACCAGGTTTGCGGCGGTAACGGCCGTGGCGGCCGTGCCGGCGGCGGTGGTGGTGGCGGCGGCGGTAGTGGACGGGGCGTAGCAGCGGCCACGAGGGAAGCTGGGGGCGCTGGAGCCTCCGCGCCGGGATCCACTACGGCAGCACCGTACACCGACCGCATGTCGCAGGCCACGAAATACTTGTCGGCCTCTCCAGCCAGGGCGCGGGGTTCCTTTATTTTGGAACCGGCCAGCGCGAGGCGTACCTGTGCAGGTAGCTGGCATAGGAAAAGCGCCCGGAATAAGAAATCCGTGGGGCTGGTCTCCAAGCAGGGACAGCATGGAATCCATCCGGACGGATGGTCGTGTGTCGCCGAGGGCGGGAAGGTCCAGGAGGCGGTCGGCCCGTTCGATCTCCGTGAGCCCGAACGTGGCGATGAGGAGACATTTGAGCGCCTCGTACTTGTTGTCGCCCGGCGGGCGCCGAAGGATGGACACGACTCGGGCGGCAGTGCCGGGCCCGAGGGCGGCGACCACGTGGTAGTCCCGGGTCTCGTCCGCCGTTATGCCTCGGAGTTGGAATTGAGCTTCGGCTTGCAAAAACCAAACGTCGGCTTGCGCTTCCCAAAACTCCGGGAGTTTGACTGCGACGGCATTGGTAGCCATGGCTCGTTCGGTGGTCAGCAACGGCTGAACCAATCGGGGTCACCAGTGTAGTGCTGTGCACACACGACTCGATTGCCAGAGAGGTAGGCCACAATGCATTGGTACATGCAAAGAGCCTTTATTAAGAGCTCGCACTTCAGCACTGGGCGGGCTCGAGCTTAGAGCCCGCATTTATGTCCCGAGGCCACGCCTTGCCCCCGGGCATGGCCGATCGGCCGATAGGCGGGGCATGCATTACAGTTCCCCGCCTGGACGTTCGCGCCATCTGCTGGTGCGCTGAATTCTTGTCCCTCGTGTCCGCCACAACGTCATAAATCGACATGGACAACGCCAAGTCTGATCAGTTTGAAATTGATTGAGCGTGATCTATGCAACAATTATTTAGAGAATATAAATTGATGATGTCATCGCTCACGTGGTCTGGCAGCCATATTGGATCAAAAAAAAGAAACGTTCAAAAACAGAAGAGTTGGCTCACATCAAGTTGACTGCGCAGGGTAAGTATTCTATGAATACCATCTAGCTTTCACCGGTAATGGATGTTGTTCTTTCTCAAGCACATTCATGTGAATTGCATCATTGGCTGATTGTGGAAGGGCTGTTGTGCTGACGCTACTGAAGCAAGAATTTGGAATGAGTTCAGGATGCCGGCGATAAGCTCACCCATTGTTCGCGAAGGATATCTTGGGATCTTTCACGTCCACCAACTAATGCCGACAGACGGGACAACAAGTTTAGCGTCCATTCGAGGGCCGGCACACCACATTGAATTGGAATTGGGTCCTCCTCGACTCTCCACCTCCCCTCAGTCCTCGACCCCCCACTCAATTTTGACCTCCTCGACCCTTCCCCCCCATCCAATCGCATTCTGTTCTGGACCCCAGTACCAATGTCCTCCTTGCCCCACCCCCTACCTCGGTCCACATCGACTGTCCCGCTTGCCTTGCCTGCAGGATAAGAGGATGACAGTTGGTAAATAGGGGGAACCCAAGTGATCTGACAGCTCAAAAGCAAATAGACGTTTTATTCAAGATTGGTCAAAAGAAAAAAAAAGAAAAAAAAGAAGAAGAAAAAAACATTTGAGGTTATTCTGGAGCACTTGTCAAATAGAAGCAGTTTTGACACAAAAGTGCACGTTTGTTTGGTTGCAAGTTGCCATTCTCATGCAGAAAGATGTGTGTTACGTCAAATAGTGTGTTTATGCTTCTTTACATAAAAAAACACATATTTGACAACAAAGCTTTTTGGAGCAACTTATTGTCTGTCCCCGCTCTGTTGCAACAATCGTCCACCATAACACCAACAATCGTCCACCATAACACCAACAATCGTCCACCATAACACCAACAATCGTCCACCATAACACCAACAATCGTCCACCATAACACCAACAATCGTCCACCATAACACCAACAATCGTCCACCATAACACCAACAATCGTCCACCATAACACCAACAATCGCCCACCATAACGCCAACAATCGTCCACCATAACGCCAACAATCGTCCACCATAACGCCAACAATCGCCCACCATAACGCCAACAATCGTCCACCATAACGCCAACAATCGTCCACCATAACGCCAACAATCGTCCACCATAACGCCAACAATCGTCCACCATAACGCCAACAATCGTCCACCATAACGCCAACAATCGTCCACCATAACGCCAACAATCGTCCACCATAACGCCAACAATCGTCCACCATAACGCCAACAATCGTCCACCATAACGCCAACAATCGTCCACCATAACGCCAACAATCGTCCACCATATCGCCAACAATCGTCCACCATAACGCCAACAATCGTCCACCATAACGCCAACAATCGTCCACCATAACGCCAACAATCGCCCACCATAACGCCAACAATCGTCCACCATAACGCCAACAATCGTCCACCATAACGCCAACAATCGTCCACCATAACGCCAACAATCGTCCACCATAACGCCAACAATCGTCCACCATAACGCCAACAATCGTCCACCATAACGCCAACAATCGTCCACCATAACACCAACAATCGTCCACCATAACGCCAACAATCGTCCACCATAACGCCAACAATCGTCCACCATAACGCCAACAATCGTCCACCATAACGCCAACAATCGTCCACCATAACGCCAACAATCGTCCACCATAACGCCAACAATCCTCCACCATAACGCCAACAATCGTCCACCATAACGCCAACAATCGTCCACCATAACGCCAACAATCGTCCACCATAACACCAACAATCGTCCACCATAACACCAACAATCGTCCACCATAACACCAACAATCGTCCACCATAATACCAACAATCGTCCACCATATCACCAACAATCGTCCACCATAACACCAACAATCGTCCACCATAACACCAAATATCGTCCACCATAACACCAACAATCGTCCATCATAACACCAACAATCGTCCACCATAACACCAACAATCGTCCACCATAACACCAACAATCGTCCACCATAACACCAACAATCGTCCACCATAACGCCAACAATCGTCGTCCACCATAACGCCAACAATCGTCCACCATAACGCCAACAATCGTCCACCATAACGCCAACAATCGTCCACCATATCACCAACAATCGTCCACCATAACACCAACAATCGTCCACCATAACACCAACAATCGTCCACCATAACACCAACAATCGTCCACCATAACGCCAACAATCGTCCACCATAACGCCAACAATCGTCCACCATAACGCCAACAATCGTCCACCATAACACCAACAATCGTCCACCATAACACCAACAATCGTCCACCATAACACCAACAATCGTCCACCATAACACCAACAATCGTCCACCATAACACCAACAATCGTCCACCATAACACCAACAATCGTCCACCATAACGCCAACAATCGCCCACCATAACGCCAACAATCGCCCACCATAACGCCAACAATCGTCCACCATAACGCCAACAATCGTCCACCATAACGCCAACAATCGTCCACCATAACACCAACAATCGTCCACCATAACACCAACAATCGTCCACCATAATACCAACAATCGTCCACCATAACACCAACAATCGTCCACCATAATACCAACAATCGTCCACCATATCACCAACAATCGTCCACCATAACACCAACAATCGTCCACCATAACACCAACAATCGTCCATCATAACACCAACAATCGTCCACCATAACACCGTCCACCATAACACCAACAATCGTCCACCATAACGCCAACAATCGTCCACCATAACGCCAACAATCGTCCACCATAACGCCAACAATCGTCCACCATAACGCCAACAATCGTCCACCATAACACCAACAATAGTCCACCATAACACCAACAATTGTCCACCATAACACCAACAATCGGACACCATAACACCAACAATCGACCACCATAACACCAATAATCGACCACCATAACACCAACACCTTCAGCAAGTGAACTGAAAGTTCGTGGTCGCGCAATGCATTCTGGACTGCACTATATGCAAGGACAGATGGGAATACTTCTGCTGTTTTACATCCCACGTGTTTCTGCTGCTTCATCACCATGACGACGAGACGCCTCCCGCGAGTTCCCGGAACGTTGTCCAATCCGTGCACAGCTCACGACACCACGTGAGTGTGTGACCAATGAATTTTCATAACTAGTTCATCTCTCGGGCCCCGGCCATGTTCACAGCACTGGACCCAAACACTCGTCCCAATGGCTGCTGCTATCACGTGTTCGCAGCAACCTTTCGAGTTTGGACCTTGAAACACCCCCATGACTGATTGGCTGTACTTTAAGCCACTGCCACTCCTCCGTTATTGATTGGTGGAGTTGTCGCAGCGTCCCTTTCCACGAATTGTGCTCCACATTAAGAGTGTGGGGTCTTGTTTCCTTATTCCTCACAGATTCCCCACGCAGCTTGGACGAGGCAGGAAAAGCTCGAGAAATGGCGGCGATTGTGCGGCGAATCATTAACACAAGCCGGGCTCCGGCGGCCATCGGCCCATACAGGTGCAGTTCCGAGCCACGTGTTTTGATTGATTCCAAGCCTCTGATAGTTGATTAGTTCTCATCCCCATATTTCTCTGTGTCCTTTGCACTTTGCTGGTTTATTTCCTCCTCCACCGCCCTGCAAATATGGACAGAATGGTTCAAACAAAACTTCTGTGCACGACTCCCTTCTTCCAAATTCCAATCCACCAACTCCGCTCCACCCACATCGACCACTTCCCTCCCCTCTTTCCTCCTCGACCCCCCCCCCCTCACGCCTGTCCTCCTCGACCTCCTCCCCCCACCTTCACCTCAGTCCGAATCGACACTCTCCTTCCACTCAGTCGGTCCTCCTCGACTCCTCCCCCCCCTCACCTCAGTCCTCCCCCCTCACCTCAGTCCTAGACTACCCCCCCTCCCCTCGCCTCATTCCTCTTAGACTCCCTCCCCCCTCTCCTCATTCCTCTTAGACTCCCTCCCCCCTCCCCTCATTCCTCTTAGACTCCCTCCCCCCTCCCCTCATAGACTCCTTCCCCCCCCCTCCCCTCATTCCTCTGACTTCCTCCCCTTCTCCCCTCACCTCATTCCTCTTAGACTCCCTCCCCCCTCCCCTCGCCTCATAGACTCCCTCCCCTCATTCCTCTTAAACTCCCCCCCCCTCATTCCTCTTAGACTCCCTCCCCCCCTTCCCTCGCCTCATTCCTCTTAGACTCCCCCCCTCGCCTCATTCCTCCCCTCGCTTCATTCCTCCCCTCATTCCTCTTAGACTCCCTCCCCTCCCCTCATGCCTCTTAGACTCCCTCCCCTCCTCTCTCCTCCCCTCATTCCTCTTAGACTCCCTCCCTCCCCCTCCCCTCCCCTCATTCCTCTTAGACTCCCTCCCCCCTCCCCATTCCTCTTAGACTCCCTCCCCCCTCCCCTCATAGACTCCTTCCCCCCCCCTCCCCTCATTCCTCTGACTTCCTCCCCCCCTCCCCTCACCTCATTCCTCTTAGACTCCCTCCCCCCCTCCCCTCATAGACTCCCTCCCCCCCTCCCCTCACCTCATTCCTCTTAGACTCCCTCCCCCCCCTCCCCTCGCCTCATAGACTCCCTCCCCCCTCCCCTTGCCTCATTCCTCTTAGACTCCCTCCCCCCTCCCCTTGCCTCATTCCTCTTAGACTCCCTCCCCTCGCCTCATTCCTCTTAGACTTCCTCCCCCCTCCCCATTCCTCTTAGAATCCCTCCCCCCCTCCACTCCCCTCATTCCTCTTAGACTCCCTCCATCCTCTTAGACTCCCTCCTCCCCTCCCCTCATTCCTCTTAGACTCCCCCCCTCCCCTCGCCTCATTCCTCTTACTCATTCCTCGCCTCAGTCCTCCTGGACTCCCCCTTGCCTCAGTCCTCCTGGACTCCCCCTCGCCTCAGTCCTCCCCCTCGCCTCAGTCCTCCCCCTCGCCTCAGTCCTCCTGGACTCCCCCTCGCCTCAGTCCTCCTAGACTCCCCCGCCTCATTCCTACTGGACTCCCCTCGCCTCAATCCTCCTGGACTCCCCTCTCATCTCAGTCCTCCTCCCCTCGCCTCATTCCTCACCTCAGTCCTCCTGGACTCCCACTCGCCTCATCCCTCCTGGACTCTTCCCTCGCCTCATTCCTCCTGGACTCTTCCCTCACCTCATTCCTCCTGGACTCTTCCCTCGCCTCATTCCTCCTGGACTCTTCCCTCGCCTCATTCCTCCTGGACTCTTCCCTCACCTCAATCCTCCCGGACTCTACCCTCCCTCAGTCCTCCTGGACTCTACCCTCCCTCAGTCCTCCTGGACTCTTCCCTCGCCTCAGTCCTCCTGGACTCTTCCCTCGCCTCAGTCCTCCTGGACTCTTCCCTCGCCTCAGTCCTCCTGGACTCTTCCCTCGCCCCAGTCCTCCTGGACTCTTCCCTCACCTCAGTCCTCTTCCCTTGCCTCATTCCTCCTAGACTCGCCCCTCCCCTCAGTCCTCTAAGACTCAACCTCACCTTTGTTCACCTCGACCTCCCCCTCCCCCTCCCCCTTGCCTTTGCGCTCCTCGACCTCCCTCCCCTCGGTCCGTTTCGCCTCCCCGCTCCATCCCCCAACCTAAGGTCCATCTCCTCTCCCACACCCCCAGCTCCACTTTCTTCCTTTCCTCAGCCCCACTTCCCCTCTCTCCTCCACCCCCTCCCCCCCCCCCATCTCTTAACACTACTTTATCCCCACCGCCACTCCTTCCCCCTTTCTGTCTCCCCTCTGCATCCGATATAATAAAATAACCACCTTTAGAGGCCATTTTTCCCCGCAAAGCGGGGGTTGGCCTTTTTCGAGAACCGTGGTTGTTGTTGTTTTTTGGTCCCCTTTTTGAAGCAATGTTTTACGGCCGGATGCCCTTCCTGACGCCAACCCTTTTTGCCGCCTTTAACGACAAACGGGGAATTACCAGTGAACTGGTACTCAATTAGCCGACCTCGGAAGGATGACAGGCTGAGTCAACCCCCCTGGCGTTAATTCAGCGATCGACCGGGATTCGAACCTAGGATCCTAAGCTGGCACCCTAGCCGCTAGCCCAACACCAGGGTTCTGGTGGCGATGGCCCCTCTGCATCCGATAACCATCGTAAATTGGGACAGTTCACGGAAAGAATGATTTCGAGGAGGAGGAGGAGGAGGAGGAGGAGGAGTAGTAGGACCAAGTGGTGTAGAATGACAATCTGATTTATTTGTTTAAAAGTTGTGAAAACGAGTTTAGAATCACCTTCAATGTTATTTACAGAGAGAGCTTCATGATGTTCCGTTACTTTACACATAGGAATAAAGCTCGTTATGCTGTAACATTCGGTTTAGCAATGAAGTTGTATCATGTGGGGATAGATGTGTGTTGTGAATATGAGTTAGACCAAGTTCATGTTCTTTCCTTTAACTTTCACATTTCGCACCAAACGTACTTGTTACTGCTTTGATACTGCTTTGTTCCAACAACTTGGCCCTCTGTTCTCTCTCCGAAACCTCTTCCACACAGACATCAACTCTACTCAGATGCTTCTTCTTCACTTTCCGAATTGTTCTCTTTCATTCCTGGACATTCGTCCCGTCTTGCTAACCCTTTCCATTTCTTTCTTTCGGACTTTTTCACACGAAATGCACCTCGTGCTCAGCGTGCCTTCACTTAACCCGGTCGTCGCCACGCTACCAAAGGTCTCTGCCTCACCTCAAACATCTCATGAGATTCCTGATATGTGACACAGACGTATTATCGTATTTGGCTCATGAACCTCCAGCATTTCCCCCACACGATCGGGGGCACTACCACAGTGGAGGAAGAAGTCCGGATTGAGACAAGCCAAAACCACAAAGCAGTGGGTCACTGCAGCCTCGACCAAGGAATACCCCACACTTCATCTTTCTCACACTCAATTTCTCAACCCCTCTTCCCAAACACTCTCTTCTTCCTTCGGATGTCTGGATCCATTTAATGTGTAGGTGGCAAGTTATTCTTACAAGGCATCCAAGGGGGGTGGGGGGGTGGGGGGGGAGGGGGTCTCTTGCGTAAGGGATAAGGGGAATGTACACAGCTTGCAAAAGTATTCACCCCCTCCAAGGTTTTCACATTTTCATGCCACCTGAGCTTATTTCATGATTCTTTCAAATCAAACTGAATATATAGCGTCTTCACAAACTGCTCCAAAGTGATAAATCCAAAAAATGCAGATAAAATGTGAATAAGTTAGATTAATAGAGAAAATCACATGATTCCCAGTTGCATAAGCATTCAAACACTTTAGTTCACACACAGTTCGATAAAACAGTGGTGCATATTTAGTGTGTTGGTTCGATTGGCCAACTCCGCAGTCACAGGCACGGTTCCCCATCTGTTCCATCCATCTCTCAGGTACGGTAAACCGACACTGGGCACAAAGATCCGGCCAGAGGTAAGTGCTGTAGTGTAGATTGTGCTGGTGATATTTTTATAGACTAGTTGGGTTTCAGAGTTATCTGACCCATGACTGTCACAGTGGTGAGGTGTGGGATTTGGAATTCCCCAACGACCGTTTGTTTGGAATCGTCTTCAATGTTATTTGCAGAGCTTGATGATGTTCCTGTGCTTTGGCTCTCATGTTTGGTGTATGATCTACAATGTGAACAATGATAGATGGATAAACTGGCTCTGGCTGTGTGAACCTAGTTGGGTTAACTATTTCAGCTCCAAAACTGACTGACTGTGGTGTTGACCCATATTTATTGTACAGGGTCCGGCTGGGAGGTGACGATTTTCAGAAAACTCGTACACAGCTATTTTTAGTCGAATTTCAATTTTTATATTTGTTAAAGACTACATATATAATGCCATTTAATACACTGTAACAAAGACATTTTAAAAATGTAATTCATGTTTGAATTGGGTATAACAATGCAAGTGGGGGGTCTAGTGCATGCGTGATGGCTGTTGGTTACTCGTTGTTAGGCGCCATTTCAGTAGCCATGGAGCTGTGGACGATTGAACATCGCGTCTTTGTTGTTGAGACGTTTATTCAAACGGGTAGTTCGGTGGTGCTTACACAGCGCAGATTTCGTACTCACTTCAATGTTGGTCGACGTGGCGCCGTTCCGTCTTGAAACACAATATATTGGGTATAACAATACTTCAGGGTAAAACTTCAGGCCGTCAGGCTTCAGGCGTCAGGCTTCAGGCTTCAGGGTGGGTAAAAAACTTCAGGACAACTGGATCTGTGAGGCCGGGAGCAGCTCGGGGAGGTGATCGAACCGTTAGGACCCCGGAAAACATCGAAAGGGTTCGACAAGCTGTGGAGGCCAGCCCTCGTCGGTCAGCGGTACGGCACGCTCGCGCTCTACGGATGTCAGACAGATCAGTTCATCGAATTTTGCACTTGGACCTTCATTATCACGCATACAAAATCATGGTGGTTCAAGAACTGCAGCAGAACGATTTCGTACGGCGGTTTACATTCGCAGAAAGAATGCTGGAACTGCTGAGGGATGCTGCTGTGCTGAGAAATGCTGGAACTTTTCCGCGCGTCTGCAAGAATGCTTGGACAAGAACGGCCGCCATTTAGATGATGTCATTTTTCAAACATGAATTACATTTTTAAAATGTCTTTGTTACAGTGTATTACATGGCATTATATATGTAGTCTTAAAAAATAATAAAAATTGAAATTCGACTAAAAATAACTGTGTACGAGTTTTCTGAAAATCGTCACACCTCCCTGACGGACCCTGTATTTGTGGAACCTGACCTGATCTGATTTCTGATTTTTATGTCTAACATTGTGAAATACATCTGGACAACTATGTTCTGCAGTAACCTTAGCATCAGGTGACTGCTCGCTATTGTTTTTCTTTCTGCATGCAGCCAGGCGGTGCTGGTGGATCGTACGTTGTACATATCGGGGCAGCTTGGCTTGGACCCTTGTACGGGCAATCTAGTGACAGGAGGGGTCCAATCGCAGGCCCAGAAGGTATGGCTTTGTCCGAATCCAATCTAAATGCCAGGGATTGTGGTTTTGAATCTCGAATGCTGTGTTGACTCGCTTTTGGTGGTGGAGAACCCCTCCCTGTCTGCTTATGAGACAGTTTAAAAAAATCTTCATATAGGTCTGTCTCGTTTTTGTTTGTATGTTTGGCTGAGTGTGATAACTCGTGAATTGTTTCAGCTATCTTCTTCAAACTTTACCAGAAGATTCTGAAGGAAAAAAGTGAGGTCGTCAATGTTATTTGACTAAATAGGTCAAAGATGAAGGAGACAGTGACGATTTTCATCATACCTATCAGGCTACTGCCTGACGCCTTCTTATTGTACACCGCTCCTTTCCTATGCCATCTCCAGGCGCTGCATGACGTCATTGCCGGGCACCGAAGGGGGCCCGGCAATGACGCGCGCTGAGAGGGAGTACTCGGTTTTCATTCCGGTTTCTTGGTTTCTTGTTTGTTTGTTTGGGCGATATCTCAGCCATCTTTGAGCTAGGAAGCTGAAATTTCGGCAAATGTGAGAAAATAGTGAGCAAATGCTTTGGCAAAAACAGTATTTTTGTTGTTCGATTTATCAATTAATTACTTAATTAATCGATCAATTAAGTACTTATTTATTTCCTTTTTCTTCTGGGCATTATCTCAGGCACCTTTTGAGTTAGAAAGCAAGTTATAGATGCAGATGAAACGGTGGTAGCTTAGGTATTATATTAGCCAATTGATTAATTATATTTTACGATTATTATTTACTAGCAAAGTTATGCAGCGTTTCCCGGAAAATAAATAGTCATGCAATTTAGTTTTTATATTCTGTTTATTATACCCTTCTGTTAAGCAACACAATATTCTTTCAGCACTTCATGATAAACTACATTTTTTGTTCTTATGCAAGCTGCATGGACAATTTATAGTCAGAGGAAACCACACCCCTTGGGCATGCCCTAGTCTAAATCTGATGCACCCATGTTTTTTCTCGTGAAAAGTTACCCCCCATGTGCTCCCTCTTCCTTCTCCAAGTCACTTTCTTAGGCTATCCATGAGGCACAACCGAACAAGCAGACGTTCACAAATAGGGATAGGTTGGTGGAGGTATGTTCTCTACTGAGTGCTGTTCTAGTTGGTGTTGTGGCTGTGTGGTTGTTTATGTGCTCCTTCTGTGTACTATTGTAAATTGTTCTTAGGAGTTAATAAATGCTTAATAGAGCATAAAGTAATTGTTCTTTTAGATATGCATCGCTAATTCGTATCGTTCGAAATGTGAAACTCACCCGATTCTCTAAAATTCCTCATTCCTGCGAGCCTTTATATGAAAGCGCGGCGTTACGCGCGCTGCTTGCGAGCAAGGAGGAAGCGGACAAGCGGTAACCTATAAGCGTCTTTATTTCATGAGCTCACTGTAACACTGGCGCGCTCCGGGGCTGCGCGCCCAGTGTATATCATGAGGCCACGCCTACCCCTCGGGCGTGGCCACCGCCCACTTGGTGCGCGGAATGATGTCACCACGCCAGTGGGCTTTTGTGTCCGCCACACGCGCCCCCCCCAGAATTCCCGCGCACCTGGAGGGCCAGTTTGCGGGGCAGACGAATGACCCGGCCGAAGCGCCCCCTGGCGATCGGCGGCGTCCGGGGTGCAGGGATGCCAGGTGGGATGCCCCTGGCTGCCCCTGGGATGGGTGCAGGACCGGGGGGCGGCGGGGCTGGGCGGTGCCGGGGGTCCGCCCGCAGGGGGGCGGCCCCGACGTGGGGGTCGGGCCACTGGCGGTGGATGGTCCACGTCGAGGTGGGCCGGCTTGAGGCGGTCTACCGAAACGTGGTCAGGAGTACCGCCGATGTCCAGGGTGAAGTGCTTCGCCCCGGTCTCCAGCACGCGGAAAGGCCCGTCGTATGGGGGCCGCAGTGGTGTCCGGTGGGCATCGTGGCGGACGAAGACGTACTCCGCCGTGCGAAGCTCCGCGGCGACGTGCGTCGGTGGGTGCCCGTGGCATGCCGTTGGCACCGGGGCGAACCTCTGGGCGGTCTCTTGCAGAGCGGAGCGCTGCTGTGCCGCGGACCATGGTGCCGTGGAGTCGGGGAGGAACTCGCCCGGCACCCGCAGCGGTTGCCCGAAGACCAACTCCGCCGCGGATGCGCGCAGGTCCTCCTTGGGCGCCGTCCGGAGGCCCAGCAGGACCCAGGGGAGCCTGTCGACCCAGCCGCCGTCGCGGAGGGTGGCCCGGAGGGCGGCCTTCAATGAGCGGTGAAATCGCTCACACAGGCCGTTAGCCTGGGGGTGGTAGGCCGTGGTTCGGTGCAGCCGGACCCCGAGCCCCTGCGCGACCGCCCCCCAGAGCTCCGAGGTGAACTGGGGGCCGCGGTCGGACGAGATGTCTGAGGGGGCGCCGAACCGGGCGACCCAGGTGGCGATGAAAGCCTGCGCGACATCGGCCGCCGTTGTCGACGCCAAGGGCACGGCCTCCGGCCACCGGGTGGTGCGGTCCACCATGGTGAGGACGTAGGTGAAACCCCGCGAGGGGGGCAGAGGTCCCACCAGGTCCACGTGGACGTGGTCAAACCGGCGTTCCGGCACCGTGAACGGGGCCAATGGGGCCTGGGTGTGCCGGTGCACCTTGGCGCGCTGGCACGCGAGGCACGTCCTGGCCCAGCCGCGGACGGCCTTCCGGAGGCCATGCCAGACGAACTTGTCGGCGATCAGCCTTTGGGAGGCCCTCGCGCCCGGGTGGGACAGGCCGTGGATGGCGTCAAACACCTGGCGCTGCCAGCCCGCGGGCACGATGGGGTGAGGACGCCCGAGGGAGACGTCGCACAAGAGGGCCGCGCCCGCGCCATCGAACGCCACCTCGGTGACGCGGAGGCCCGTGACGGCGGTCCGCAAGGCCTGGACGTCGGGGTCAGCGGCCTGGTCCGCTGCCATCCGGGCATAGTCGATGCCGAGGTGGACTGCGTGGGCGACGGCCCGGGAAAGGCAATCCGCCACCGGGTTGTCCTTCCCCGCGACGTGCTGGATGTCCGTCGTGTACTCGGACACGGCCGAGAAGTGACGCTGCTGCCGGGCCGACCACGGCTCGGTGACCTTGCCCATCGCGAAGATCAGCGGCTTGTGGTCGACGAAGGCAGTGAACGCACGGCCCTCGAGCAGATGGCGGAAGTGCCTGACCGCCAAGTGAAGCCCGAGCAACTCGCGGTTGAAGGTACTGTAACGGCGTTCGGGCGGGCGAAGCTGCCGGCTAAAGAATGCCAGCGGTTGCCAAGCTCCACGCACCCATTGCTCGTGCACCGCGCCCACCGCGTAGTCCGAGGCATCGGGGGTGAGGGCGATCGGTGCATTGGGCGCCGGGTGCATGAGCATGGTGGCGTTAGCCAAGGCGAGCTTCGCGCCCGTGAACGCCGTGTCCATCTGCTCAGTCCAGGTAACGTCGCCTTTGCCCGGCTTACCTCGGAGAGCTTCGTGCAGGGGGCGCAGGAGCTGGGCGATACGGGGCAGGAACCGATGGTAAAAGTTCACCATGCCCAGGAACTCCTGCAGCCCTCTGATCGTGCGGGGGCGCGGAAACCCCTTCACCGCCTCCACCTTGGCCGGCAGGGGGACGGCTCCATGCCTGGTGACACGGTGCCCCAGAAAATCGATTATGGTGGCGCCGAACCGGCACTTTGCGGGGTTCACAATCAGGCCATGCTGGCCCAGGCGTTCGAAGAGCGTGCGGAGGTGGCGTAGGTGCTCTTCGTGGGACGCGCTGGCGACGAGGATATCGTCCAGGTAGACGTAGACAAAATCCAAGTCACGCAGGACGCTGTCCATCAGTCGCTGGAACGCCTGAGCCGCATTCTTCAGACCGAAGGGCATGCGCAGGAACTCGAAGAGTCCGAATGGCGTGATGACCGCCGTCTTCGGGACGTCCTCCGGCCTGACGGGGACCTGATGGTAGCCGCGTATGAGGTCCACCTTCGAGAAGAAGGACATGCCCGCCAAACGGGCGGAAAAGTCCTGAATGTGGGGGACGGGGTAGCGGTCGGGAGTCGTGGCGTCATTGAGACGGCGATAGTCCCCGCACGGTCGCCATCCCCCGCCGGGCTTCGGCACGATGTGCAGCGGCGACGCCCAAGCGCTCTCTGAGCGCCGAACGATGCCGAGTCGCTCCAGGGTAGCGAACCCCGCTTTTGCCACCGCCAGCTTCGTTGGCTCGAGGCGGCGTGCCCGGGCGTAGACCGGTGGCCCGACGGTGGGGATGTGATGGGCCAACCCGTGCTTGACGGTCCCCGCCGAGAAGGTGGGCCGCGTGAGGGCCGGGAAGCCGGCGAGGAGGCGGGTGAATGCGTCCGCTGCCGGACGCGTACAGACCAACATGGCCGGAACCGAACCGTTCGGCAAGCCGCTTGGCAAGCCGCTCGTTGAGCTGGGCAACGCACAAGCGAGCGAGCTGAACGTCTCGGCCTGGACAAGATGTCTGCGCTTGACGTCGACCAGGAGCCCATTAGCGCACAGGAAATCCGCGCCAAGCAGTGCCATGGGCACGTCGTCGGTGACGAACGTCCATCGGAAAACCTGCCCTCCGAACCGCAGAGAGAGGCAGCGTTTTCCGTACGTACGGATGGGTGTCCCGTTCGCGGCAAGCAGCGCGGGGCCCCCACCCGCGGCGTGCTTGTCTGACGTGCCGGCGGGAACGACACTCACCTGCGCTCCCGTGTCGCACAGGTAACGGCGCCCGGAGAAGGTGTCCGTTATGAACAGCAGGCTGCTCGAACGGCCGGCGCTCATCGCCACTATTGAGCGCCGGCCCAGGCGTTTCCCGACCTGTTGAAGGAGCATGGCGGATGACACTGCCGAGCTTCATGGCCGAACTTGGCGTGGAACCAGCACCAGGTGGTGGAGCTGGAGGAGCGCGGCTGGCTCCGCCAGGCCGGTGGAGTTGGCGGGTTTCCCCGCGGTGGCGGTTTTCGCCGCGGCGGTGGGCGGGGTGTGGCGGCGGTCACGAGGTGCGTATCAGCATGCTGCGTATGCTGTGTAAGCTGATGCTGTGGATCAGCAGCATCAGCAGCAGCATCAGCAGCATCAGCCACGAGGGCCGTGACGGCCACGCCGACTCTCGCCCGCGTGTCCGAAGCGGCGAAGTACTTGTCCGCCTCGGCTGCCAATGCTCGGGGTTCCGTTAGCCCGGTCCCGGCCAACGCGAGGCGAACCTGCGCTGGAAGTTGGCGACGGAAAAGCACCCGGAATAGAGAACCGGGGGCTTCGTCGCCCAACAGTGACAGCATATGGTCCATTCAGACCGACGGGCGCGTGTCACCGAGCTCGGGGAGATCCAGGAGGCGGTCGGCCCGTGCGTCGTCCGTGAGGCCGAACGTGGCTAGGAGTAGCCGCTTGAGTGCCTCGTACTTGTGGCCGTCCGGTGGGTGGCGAAGGACGGACACAACTCGAGCGGCCGTGCCGGGCCCGAGGGAGGCGACGACGTGGCAATAGCGCGTGTCATCGCCGGTGAGGCGCCGAAGCTGAAATTGGGCTTCGGCCTGGACGAACCAGACTTCGGCCTGAGCCTCCCAAAATTCTGGAAGTTTGATGAAGTTGGCCATGGCAATGGCGTCGCGTGTGGAAGGATCGCTCCGGCAGATCCAACGTCAAGGGGGTCACCAGTAAAGCGCGGCGTTACGCGCGCTGCTTGCGAGCAAGGAGGAAGCGGACAAGCGGTAACTTATAAGCGTCTTTATTTCAGGAGCTCACTGTAACACTGGCGCGCTCCGGGCTGCGCGCCCGGTGTATATCATGAGGCCACGCCTACCCCTCGGGCGTGGCCACCGCCCACTTGGTGCGCGGAATGATGTCACCACGCCAGTGGGCTTTTGTGTCCGCCACAATATGATGTTTTATTCCTCTGTTTTTTTTGTCTAAATTTGCCCTTTTTTGCTGGATTAGGCCATTTCCTCAGGTTTAAGTGGGAAAAAGTGGTCATCGTAGAGACACCGTCGTCACCAAGACAGGCCTGGATCAGAGCCATAGAATACCAGAATTTGGCGAACTTGGTTTGAGCGAAAACTATCGTGATTGGAGGATACGTGATCACAAGACCGCAAGGTGCCATTTTGTTACTCATCTTCACCGAGTGAAGCGCTACATTGTGTGCATCTTTGTAGACTCTGTCATATTTACATCTCGTCGTCATTATTTTTCATTCTGAAGTCGGTTTTGGGGTGTAAAATATTCCGTGCTCTTCACAATGGGACAGTTCCAATTGATCAGACAGAGGATGGAAGATGCATCTTTATCCTCATGATCCAGAAAGGAGGAAAATATGGTAAAGTAAAAGTTCATCGTGCGGAATGGAGAGCCAGCAACGTCTCGTTTCTGTGTGCAGTGGGTTGAGAATAATTACGTTGCTGTTAAAACGAGCTGAGTATAGAATCAGGACAAATAAAAAGTAAATAACTTAAATGTTGATTGATCAGCGATGAGGGGAATTCCCTTTTACAGATTCCCTCTCATGGCAGATCAATTACTATTTAAAATATTTATTTCTTATTTGTTTTGAAAAATATTACCATTTAAAGTATGCTAATTTTCCTACCCGAGCAGTATGCTAATTTTGTCCTGAAATGATTGATTACATGCCAAATATAATCAGGAGTGATTTTGAGGGGTTAAAGTATCAATGTATCAATTAAAGTATCAAGAGACTCTGCTCACCTTGACTCCTTCATTCCTCTTTTCTCCTGCCTCTGGAACAAACTCCCTCACTCTCTTCAATCCCACTCCTCCCTCCAGGTCTTTAAAACAGCTGTTCACCACCATCTCTTATCTTCCCCCATCCAAAACCTTGATCTTTTCTACCCCCGCTAATTTCACCCAAATCCACTTTTTTGAAATACCAACTTCTTTCCTGGAAGTCCTTGGTGTCCTTGTGTTTATACTTCTCCCTTGCCCCTCCCCCTTCCCACGCCGCCTCCCCCCAAGCCCTCTCCCTCCCACATATTCCCGATGTCCCTGCTCTCAAATGTTGTGTTTATGTGCTTCCCCTTCTCTCCCCATCTTGTCTACCGCTCCCCTTTTTATATACTTTGTTTGTTTGTCTGTGTGATTTGTTTGTGTGATAAATGTTAGCTCTTTCACGAGCCTCGATTCTGTTTACAAAAAATAAAATAAAATAAATAAATAAATAAAAACCCTGGAAGTGCTGAGCTGAAAGCTGAGCCCTGGAACGAGCTCAGAGAGGAGGAAGCTAAGCCCTGTCCTGCCGGCATCACGCACACTCCATCGGGCTGTGTCACTCCCCCCACACACCCTGCCTGGACAATTACATCTGAACTGGGCATTCTCCTCGTGAGCAATTTACCGGGTTTGGCCTAGGAATTCTACTGTCTTGTGGCTTCCTTTGTCTTGTATTGTGTGTGTCTTGAGAGGCAAAGGCAGAGGATAATTCAGGTTCCCGTTCGTATAGTGGGTGCATATGAGGTAGTGGGTAATTTGAGATTATTAATTGTTTGCATTTGCACAGATGTGCCATTACACAATACACTTTATAAACCTGGCTCGGTCTCTGGCTCATTATGCTTGCTCGTGACGGTTTCATCAGGTGCCTCCAATCTAGTGCTGTTAAAGGCAGATTGATTGGTTGAAGAGATGAGACTGCATCACGTGATTTGGTAAGCTCATCCAAAGGTGAGATCTGTCACGTGATTTCCAAGGCACAGGCACTCATCCGGTGCATGACTTCAATCGGCATGGTAACGTGGCTCTGGATGTGGGATCTGGTGGGAGGTCTCTGTAACTGGGAACTGACATGGTCGATCAACGACTCACCGGATTCGAACCTGAGCAACCAGGTCGGACCGTGTGACCATTAGAATATTTTCCTATTCCTTTGAGGAAGTTTTTCCGATTATTGGCCTATCACTTCGCCATCGCCAACGGGTCACTGGTCTCTATGCCTTCTTCCGCCTCATTTCTGGTGTTGCACCCTCTGCCTCGCCATGCTCTGTCCCTCCTCCACTCCCTCCCAAGTATCTGCTGGATGCATGTGATCCACTCGCAACCCCCTCTTAGTGAAACTGCCTAAATCCAGAACCACTGCTCACCTCCACTCATGTATTCCTCTCTTTTCTTGCCTGTGGAACAGCCTTCTACACTCTCTTCGATCCAATTATTCCCTTCAAGACATCTGGTCACCAGAATCCAAAGCCATGATCTTTTCTACAACTGTTAAACCACCCCCACCTCCACAGAATTTTGCTTATGTATTGTCGCGTTCCCGGGATTAACACCCCTGGGGATGGATAGCCGATCGAGCTTTACACTCCAAGGCGTTCAATCCAATGGCGCTGTGAATATGCACGGGCGATGAGGGTAGCGAAGCCCTTACCTGTACAGATCCCACTGGACGTCCTCGACCCTGGTAATAAATTCAAAAGCTTTTTTTCCGACAACTTCTGTGATAGAAATTAGTACTATTTGGGTCGTGGACAAAAAGGTTTGGGAACCACTCTTCGAAAAAGTTCTTATTGTAATACTGATATTCTGAAAGAACCGTGATATAAAACTCCAGGGCCTTCTTCTATCCTGGAAAGACGACCTTTTCAAACGGGCATTTTAATGATTAGACAAATTTCGATGATTAGCAATTATTATCTTCAACAACAAAAATCGATTATTAGCTTTCCAATCAAGTAAATCGATTAGTAGCTTTCCCACGGTACCATTCGGATTATTTTACAACAGCAAGAACCCTTTGGTATAAAGTGCAGTCAGTCAGTCAGACACACACACACACACACACACACACACACACACACACACACACACACACACACACACACACACACACACACACACACACACACACACACACACACACACACACACCATCAAAATTGTACCAGTGATAATTGGAGCAACAGGAGTTATAAAGAAGAACCTCACTGAGATTTTGAAAACCATCCCCGGGAATATCACCACAAATGAACTACAATTGGTGACGATCCTGAAAAGAGCCCTTGGAAAAAAAAACTCTGACAAACTTCAACAGCTTGGTCCATGAAATGTGATTCCTTACTGAAGCGGAGGTGGATACTTTGGGTCTTGGGAGGACTACATTCCACCTCCAGAAGCCCACAAATGGAGATAACAACCAACGACATATACACACACATACACTTCTCCTTTTGGTAATATATTTGGTTACAAAGCTTTTCACTACAACCACTCAATGTCAGCCCCAACCTTAACCCTTTTTGGGTGTGGATGTGACGCCTCACTTCCTGCTTCCCTCATAGGCACAAGGCAATATTATTACTGTGTTTATATAAAGACTGCTCTTTCTATTCATGTGTTGCTCTTTAATTTGTACTCCCCACCCCCCCCCCCTACCCCCCACCCTTGTCTTTCCAGGCTCTGGAAAATATGGGGGAGATCCTAAAGGAATCAAATGCAAGTTTTAGCAATGGTAAATTATTCGACATTACAAAATGAACAACATTCCTTGCTACCAAGCTGCCTTCCATTTGAAACTAACCCCCTCTCCATCGCGTTCACTGCAGTTGTGAAGACCACGGTGCTTCTGGCAAACATTGACGACTTTGTAGCTGTCAATGATGTATACAAAAAATGTAAGTGCATTTATTCGTCTCGTGTCGAAGGGGTTGAGAGACTATTGTAACGCCCGTCTGTTTGTCCACGTCTATATATTTCGCTTAAAAATTTTCCCTTCACAACCACTAATCCGATTGATGCAAAACTTTAATCATAGGAGGAGCTCCCCATGGAGAATATTTTATTGATGATTCTGACGTCACATGTCAGGGCAGCCATGTTGGATCAAAAGAAAAAATTTGGACATCTCCAAAAACACTGAATATGAATGAATGATCGTTTTAAGGCCATTTTCCCCGCTAGAGCGGGGGTTAGCCTTGCGGGCCCCATGACAATCATGGTTCCCTGTTTGAGGCAATGTTTTTATGGCCGGATGCCCTTCCTGACGCCAACCCTTGGTCGCCTCTTACGATCGATACGCAGGGATACGGTGTACCTATTCTAAACCGGGGTACACACCGGGATCATTCATCCCAGCAAGCTGGTACTCAATTTGCCGACCTCGGAAGGATGACAGGCTGAGTCAACCCCCCGGCGTTAATTCAGCGATCGATCGGGATTCGAACTCAGGATCCTAGGATCCCAAGCCGGCACCCTAACCGCTAAGCCAACACCAGGGCTTTGGAACTTGGAACTTTGGAATCTCCAAAAACACTCAACAAAAAATATTGGAACTTGGGATATCTAATCAACTCCTCAGGAATATATAGGATGATAACGATAATGTCCTCGGTGAAGTGTTATTCCACCCATAATTGGTTGAAAAAAAACAACAACAAAAAACCCACCCAGGGTTTGAACTGCCGACCTCGCAGATTCTGAGGAGACGCTCCAACCATTACACCAATACACCATGGAGTCTGGTTAAATTGAAACTTCATATGTCTGATCTATGACCCGATGTGAGTGAAGAATTCAATTGATATCATCGGTCACATAGTCTAGTGGCCATATTGGATTGAAAATAAAAACAAAGTCTTCTCCAGAACAGCTCAACAGATTGATCTGAAACTCCATACATATGATAGACTAGCCATGGGGAGGGAATATGTTTGTTTGTCTGTAAATAGGATATCTCAAAAAGCTGTGGACGGATTCGGATGAATCTTCGTGGACAGGTTGGGTATGTGCCGAGGACAAATAAATTCTATCTTGGTGAAGATCCGAATAATGATCCGGATACAAGTATGCATACTGATGCAAAGATGAGCTGGTTAAATGTTGGGGTCAAGAGGTCAAAGGTTATGTCAGGTAAAATGTGATGCTTGAGAACGGCTGAAGTGATTTAAATCAAACTTGGTACAAGTGGTAAAGTAATGTGTGTGTGGAGGCATATCAGGTAGCATCGAAGAGTGCCATTATAATTTTAATCTCCAAGTGATTCTTCACCATTGAGTGATCGGGCCAAAAACGATACATAGCATGTTATTTCAAAAAGTTGCCGACACATTATGACAAAACTCGGTGGATTGGTTGCTTACACGGCAAGAACAGGCCGATTAGATGTTGGCTCCATTCTAAATCCAGATCCGGCCGACCGGTGGGATACAAAACCCAAACTATTCAGCCTGGTGGAGGTGTGCGCCCTACCGAGTGCCATTTTAATTGTTGGATGTTTTTCTAACACTGAGTTTCCATGAGTTTGTATCGCGTGTATCGCGTTTGTATCGCATGCGTGCTCGCTGCTCCCACACCCCACACATGTTCACACACTTTCTCCCCCCTCCCTCCTTCCCCCCTTCCCTCCCCCCCCCCCCCCCACCACGCATTCACCCCCCTCACTATCACCACGTGCATTCTCCCTCCCTCCCCCATCCCCCCGCCACTTCACCGCCCACCACACACCACCCGCATTAGACTTCCCCACTCTCCCCAGCATGCCTTCGGCAGCCCCACTCTCCCCAACCCCACCGCATGCATGCTGACCGACATGTTTGTGGAGGGCACTACCTGTACATTAACATTCAATGACTTTGCCACCTGTTTATTGGAAGCCTTTCCTGCTCAAGCTTAAAATGCTTGTTTTTGTGTTAATTAAATAATGGATTGTTTCCTTGTGCATTCTTCAGTTTTCAGCTCCCAGTTTCCTGCCCGTGCAGCCTATCAAGTGGCAGCGCTTCCAAAGGTCAGTCTCGTGGCCTGTGATGCATTTGATTGGATTTTATTGTTGTGGACTCATGGCTTACAGGAGTGCCTGCCATTTTGTCTCCTCCCATTCCCATGTTCCTGCCAGGGTGCGAGTGTAGAGATTGAGGCGATAGCCATTGTAGGTGAAGTAGTCGACAAGCCCTTTGGACACAAACTTTGATTTATTTTGAACATGGTGATTGTGAAATGGTGACTGACTCGATTTGAATAACCCACACATCATTTAGTGACATCGCCTAACGTGAGGAGCGAAGAACTGCAATTCGGTGTTTGAGGCCGAATGGCTGCCGTTTGTCCTTTATTAAGCTGAAGAGGTTTACCATTGCAGACCTGATTACCTTTGACTGATGATTTAAGGACCGCTTGTGGTGAGTTCTGCACATTCGATAAAATACTGCATAATAAAAGGTAAAAATTCATTTTAAGCCTTTGTTTTGTTATAAATACAGAATAAATTCCCACCCCCATCCCACTTCCCACGCCTCCTCCCCCAAGCCCCCTCCCTCCGACAGATCTCTCGAGGGCCCTGCTCTCAAATGTTGTACTTGTGTGCTTCCCCCTCTCTCCCCATCTTGTCTCCCGCTCCCTTTATTTTGTCTTATATGTCCGTTTGGTTTTTTTTGTCATTAATGTTAGCTCTTACATGAGCCTCGATCTTGTATAGAAAAAAAAAAAAAAAAAAAAAAAAAAATGAAAAGAAATATTTCTCAACATTCAGATGGTCTTGAAAAAGGCAGATTTTCATCCAAAAAAAAGACCATCGGTGTCATTTCATTTTACCACAAAATAAAGACCGTCGTCATTGAATTATTCCCAATAGCCTTGCATTAGGCTGGAGAAATTGAGGTCATGCTAACGTCAACACAATGTACACGCAATCAAACCTCTATAAGACGGAGCTGTGACAAAGCGGGCACGTGGAAAAGGAGGAAATGTCGAGCCGGCCAGCACAATGTTTACACGCGCTGCACATCCACAACTCATAATCCGTGAGGAGACGGCCAGTCACCACGCACACAGGAGGTTTCTCTTCTGGGAAAATTCTGTGGCACAGGAACCGGTCAGAAGTTAGCACTTAGGAACTTGATCATAAATCTGTCCCTTTCTTTCAATAATCTGTTGGACCACCAGCTTCTAATGCGCATCAACTAAATGTGTACCTCTCCATTACTCTATCATTGTGAACAACTACACTCTTTCCCTCCCAACTCCTACAATTTGACCCATCCAAGCAATGCACGTTCCCCTATTCATCTCTTCCTTCTGCCCTCCACCCTTTATGCCACAGGTGAGAGAAAATGGGGTCCCATGGAGGAGTGGGAGGGGGGGCCAGTGTTAGAGAGCACACTGAGGGGGGGGGAGGGAAGGCTAGCAAGAGTGCACGGGCATGCGCAAGGTTGGATCAGAGGAGTGCGAGCACTTGGGAGTGTGGGGAATTGCATGCGTGTTCAAGGAAGGTGAGGTCGAACGCTGGGGCACTCATCCTCCTAGGGCATGGGGGCGCTCGCACCGGGCTTCTCAGAGGGAGACGTGAGTGTCCGAGCGCTCCCTCAGGGAAGGAGAGGGGCAAGAGTGCGAAAGCACTCCCCCTAAGAGGGGAGGTGGTATGAACTCCAGGACGATCCCCTATGGGGGGGGGGGGGGCACAAGCATGTGGGATGACTGGAGTCCACAAACACTTGGATGCCAGGAACTTGGTAGCATGGGCAAGCATGCATACCCAGGAAGTTCGTTCTCAAGTGCACTGGAGAAATGCTGGAAGCAATGCTTGAGCTGCGGAATGAGTGTGCAAGCAGGGAAAGCTCAGAAGCTACCTGCAGTGCCTGCACTGGGTAAGCCAGGAAGCTACCGGACAGGATACAAGGAGGGACGGAGCACTAGAATTGGCGAACATGGTGGGGGATCGTGTGCTCTGTGGAGTCACGTTGAGCGGCGTGTTAAAGCAGTGTGGTTTCTCCACTCACCCTTCCAATATCTCTGATTGTGATTCCTCGCTTTTCGAAGTATCGTAAGGTTTGTGCTTGGTGAATACTTCCAAGGCACATTGTTCATAAGCTCGTTTTTCTTTTTCGGATAACCCAGGCATTGTCTCAAGGCGCAGGAAGGCTCGTGAGGCTGTTTTGAAGGCGCCACTTTTGCAGGCGAATAGGGCCAACAAAGAGTAGATATCCTCTGGAGGGATTATATCTTCGTAATCAACGAGGACTTTTGCTGTTGGAGGAAAGTGGGTTTGGATGAAGCTACCAAGATAACACAAACTTTGTTTTGCACCAATAGGTAAAGTAAATGAAGACTTGGACTGATAAAAAAGACTAAATGGGGACTTCAAAGAAATATCTGTTCATTTACTTTAAACATTTCATTTGTTTTGTTAAAAGGCCCATTAAAAAAATCAAACAAGGATAAGTCCAAAATCGAAGTTCAAACTCTAAATGGTGTTTTGCACTGGCATGTCTTTGAAAGAACTGATGGTATCCCACAGCCATGTACTGCATATGAACAGTGATGACAGCACAGTAGCTAATCTTGCAAGATTCTTCTCATGAAAATACTTCTAAAGCCTCAGATGACCAGTTTAACATCATGTGACCCCTGCTGGCAAATCAACAATTCTGAGCAAGGTTTGCACACTCTGAGCAACGTTAAGGTTTGCACACTCTGAGCAACGTTAAAGTGCATTTATTAATCAAACAATGTAACAGTTATTTTCTAAGGGACTTCGGCAAAATTTTCATCCTAACACTATAAAGCACTTTTGATGAAGATGTGGCAATGGAAAAACTTGTATAAACAAAACAGACGAGTTTAAAGGTCTTTTTAAGAACAAGGTCCTTGGTGAACAAAGTGAATGTGCAACATGTGACAATCTGAAATATAAAAGGTCACGACTTTTGTTGAGCTTTCAAAAGTAGGCCCACAGTTTCTAATGGTACATATTACATACCATTGAGGTAACCCTACTGGGTACTTGTGAGTAAGACTATACTTGGCAAACATATTTGTTTACCAAACATGACTTCCTTTACCTGTGGCAGTTGCAGTTTCAGGCTGCCCACTGTAGAACTGCCTCTGTGCCAGTAGGTAAAAGTGATAAGCCTCAGCACCACGCCAGGGCAAGTCTACCATCAATCCTCCAGCCGTCGCATCTTCCTCAAGTAAGCCCACAAGTGCAGAGGCCGCCTTTGAGAACACACCAAAAATCATAATCAGTGGCAGCACAAAGCACTTCAGTTTTGGTCGTTTCTCTCATTTGGATAAACTAGTGCACACACACTCACTACGGGCGGCAGCGGATTTTGTTATTCTCATTATTATTGCCAATTATTATTACTATTACTTATCTATATATATAAAACACAGTGTGTGTGTGTGTGTGTGTGTGTGTGTGTGTGTGTGTGTGTGTGTGTGTGTGTGTGTGTGTGTGTGTGTGTGTGTGTGTGTGTGTGTGTGTGTGATGTTACCGATGGACTCCTAAACGGAGAGGCTCACGTACTTGATATTTGGCACAGACATGGCCATAGAGCCTGGGAAGAACATGGCCGACCTAAAAAAAAAAATTTCATAATATTTTTTTACCATATTTTTACCTCAGCGCATTTCAGCGAGGAATATTATGCACGGAATCTGACCGGTGGCAGAGCAGCGCGCTGATTCGCTCAGAGCGATCACGTGATGTTCCTTGCCGCCATTAACTCAGTTACGCGTTCGCACGTATTTCAGAGCGAAAAGCGATTGCGTTTTTTCACATTTCAGCGAGGAACACCCCCCTCCCCCCTCCCCCTCCCCCTCCCCCTCCCCACCACCCCCTCCCCCTCCCCACCACCCCCTCCCCCTCCCCACCACCCCCTCCCCCTCCCCTCTCCCACCCCTCTCCTCTCCCATCCCTCCCCCTCCTCTCCACCCCTCCCCCTCCCCCCTCTTCTCCCTCACGTTTATACACGGAACGCCGGGTACTTCCCCCCCTCTTCTCCCCTCCCCCCCCTCTTCTCCCCTCCCCCCCCCCCCGTTCCCCTCCCCTCCTCTTCCCCCTCCCCTCCCCCGCCCGGCAATGCCGGGTACTTCTGCTAGTGTTAGATATTATGTGGTCTGATGAGACGAAAATAGAATTATTTGGCCTAAATGCAAAGTACTACGTCTATCAGAAACCGAGCACAGCTCATCACTCATCTAACACCATCCCTACCGTGATGCATGGTGGTGGCAGCATCATGCTATGGGGATGCTTTTCAGCAGCAGAGACTGAGACTTGAAAGGACAGAAGGAACAATGAATGGAGCCAAAGTCAGTCTAATCCTTGAGGAGAACCTACTTCAAAGTGCAAAATAACTTGGAGATTTACATTCCAACAGGACAATGACCCCAAGCATGCAGCCAAAGCCACACTGGAATGGCTTCAGCTCAAGAACGTGAAAGTCCTCAAGTGGCCCAGCCAAAGCCCAGATTTGAATCCCATTGAGAATCTGTGAAAAGGCTTAAAGATTGCTGTTCACCGATGCTCCCCATCCAGCTTGACAGAGCTTGAGCAAATCTACAAGGAAGAACGGGAGAAACTCCCCAAATCTAGATGTGCAAACCTGCGACAGACATCCCCAAGAAGACTCAAAGTTGTAATAGCTGCCAAAGTCTCTTCTACGAAGTACTGACTCAGTGGGTTGAATACTTATTTAAATTAGATATTTCTGTATTTAATTTTCAATATACAGTGGTACCTCGGCTTACGAGTGCCCCAACGTACGAGTTTTTCGGGATACGAGCCGTCGCTCGGGCGGTTTGTTGCTTTGGGATACGAGCCGAGATCCGATGTACGAGCTCAAAAAATTTATTTTTTTGAATTTTCCGGTTGTGGCTTCCGGTTCCGGTCACGTGGTTATCTTGCCGTGAAAGCATCTCTGCTTGGATATAAAACACGCAATCGTCGAAATACATGAGCGAGGAATCTCCTTGCTCCAGCCGGTGACGTCATCGGCGGGGATCCCCGCCTCCAGAGTGGCTGGTCACGTGACCGCCAAAGCGTGTCGCGCGTGCGGGTATAATGAGCTACACCTGTGGATCACGTGACCACGGAAGCACGCCTCGCTTGAGAGGCATGGCTTTCGGTTTGCGTTTTGCTTTATAAGGCGCGATAAATGGGCTTTTGAGTGTTAGCGGTTCATGGCGTTGACGGTTCATGACGGTTCATGACGGTTCATGACGGTTCATGACGGTTCATGGCATTGACGGTCAAAAACCCATTACATCAATTTTACCAGGCACTGTACAGTAAGTACAGTGGACACTAAATGCACGGTGGAAGGCTAGAAGTAGAAGATCGTCCAAGACAAGTGAGAATAAGCCATACTTTGGAGATGACGTCATTCGCTGGTCCGATAACCAAAGATGTGGTATAAAAAACCAGGTGAGCTAACAATGCAGCAATGAAGGAATTCGGCCAAGGCACCGGCACACAACGACCTACCTACATCGAAAGACTCAATGCCAATGGTGACAGAAGCCAAGACGGCCGGCTTAAACACCGCCGAAAGACCACGGTGTACCAACTTACGATGCAGAACATCTTGCACTTAATATGATGACAACAGGTGCCATCCTCTGACGTACCATTACAGGTACAGGTGCAGTACACGTGAGCACAGAGCAAAAGTTCACTGAAACCGAGATTAAGAAAAAAGAAAAAACACCTCGTGGTCCGTGCTCGATATCCGAGTTTCAATCTTTTCAAACACATGATGCTCTCGGTCACGGTATCTCCTGCGAGCTGCTTCTCCTTCAACCACACAAACAACAACTTCTCCATATCTTCATGGATAGAGGTCCGGAGCTTTGAAATAATCGTAACGCCCTTGGCTGGCGTTATAGCCTTTATGGACTCCTTCTGCTTCAAAATCGTACATATCGTAGAAGGAGTACGATCGTACTGCCTCGCCAAGTCGACAACACGCACACCTCACCTGGCATGCTCTTCTCCTCTGCTTAATAAAACCAGTTTATTTCTTTACATTCTCTTGTATTATGTACAGTATATACGAGGTCGTGCTTGTTTATACATTATTTGTTATTTATAAAGTACATTTTTGTTATTTAAAAGCACCTAACAAAAAAAATTGGTGTTTTTTTTTTGAGGCTGGAACGGATTAATAGCATTTCAATGCATTTGAATGGGAAAATTTGCTTTGACTTACGAGCGATTTGGCTTACGAGCTCCGTCACGGAACGGATTAAACTCGTAAGCCGAGGTACCACTGTACTGTACTTTTTAAAATCTCTAAAAACATGCCTTTACTTTATCATTATGGGGTATTTTGGGTATATCTGTGACAATTTGTTTTCATTCAATCCATTTTACATTCAGGCTGTAACACAACAAAACGTGAAACAGTCAATGGTGTGAATACTTTCTGAATGGACTGTATACTGTATAGCATGATATTTCAAGAAGTTATGGATGGATTATGACAAAACTAGGTGGATGAGTTGGTTAGGTGACAAGAACAAGCCGATTAGATTTTGGTTCAGGTCCGAATCCAGATCCGACCCACCAGTGGGATACAAAAGGTAAACTGTTCAACCTGGCGGAGGCATATGCTCTCTACCGAGTGTCGTTCTAGCTGTTAGTTACTTTTGTTATTAGAAACGGCCTTGGAAAAACGATATGATAAGCGCCTTAACATGGTATGGTGTTTGTCCAAGGAGGAATTAATTCCCCTTGGGGAGGAGGGACAGCGGCCTTGTAAAAATGGCACCTTATAAAATATAAGTTATTTATACACCTTAACAAAACATTATAATATCTGGTGTGACCTGTGACTGAACACACCCTGGGTTTCCTCACTTTGTTTAGTGTTACTGTTAAACAGCTTTAGAGACTGTTTCAAAAGGTAATCATATGTGTTTGTGGTTTATAATATTTTTACTTCTGGTAGGGGTGCTCCCACGAAAACGGAAAGGTTTATTGCTGTTTATACAGCTATTTTAACAGGGAATTTGTCAATGGAGGAAACACCCCTTGGGGAGAGGGGAAAGACTCACCAGTAAAGCAGATTATTAGCATTAATATCGTTTTGTAATAACATTACTATTGTGCTATTGTCAGCGTGGTTATTAGTCCCCTACCGTTGTACACCGGAGGGGACTATAGGTTTGCACTCCGTCCCTCCGTCTGTCCGTCCGTCAGTCCATCAGTCCGTCACACAAAGAACAGTTTTCCGGACATTTTTTCTAAACTCTTAATGCTAATGATTTCAAACTTGGTACATGGTTTCCTCATGATAAGTTACAGATCAAGTTCGAACTTCACGACGTTTCGATCATTTTTGACAAAGTTATGGCACTTTGAACTTTGGTAATTTCCCCAACAGTTTTCCGGACTATAATTTGGAGTGCGGTAAGTCAAAGCTGTTAATATTCCTTGTTTTAACTCCAATTTACATTCTGTTTCCACTTTTAGTGAGAAGTACGGGTCTGTGCAACCATTCATAAACTTTATTTGGTGCAATTTGGATAATTTTTAGCCGAGTTACCTCAGACCGTGAGTTGGTAATTATATAATTCACACATAGTTGAATACGTGCCGGCCGCTCCACGGAGCGACCTTGCGGGCTTATCAACGAGGCGAGGCGTGACACACATGTGTCTCAGCATACCTCAGAGCAAGTTTGAAAACCAGCATCAACCGTGCATAAATTTGCATATTCGATCATTTTTGACAAAGTTATGGCACTTTGAACTTTGGTAGGGGACATGTGTTGCAGTGCAATACTCAGAATGCTTGTTACTTTTGTGGTTAGAAGTGGCCTTAGAAAAATGCCTTGACAAAGCTATCTTAACACGGTTATACACCTCAACTCAGAGTTCACCCAAGATGGACAACCCCCTTGGGGAGGAGGGCAAATTAAGTCGCTACCAACCTCCATCGTGTGACCCTCCCTCCTCCTGTCAAGTTTAGTTGAAATTGAATAAGTAACGACATAATGTATTGCGGTCATAAAAATCAGTCGGACAGACAGACACCAAATTGCGTATTTTAGTATGATGATTCCTTTGTAAGGTATGTCCTGGATTTTAAAAAACAAAATCAGGATTAAGAATAGAAGATGAAGCTGTTGCAATAAACTCATGGTGGAAGGAAAGGGCCGAAAGGATGTCATAAAATGGTATGGATCGAAACTGGCAAGAAAGAAGTGGAACGTTTGGGTTTCAAAAAAAAAAACAATTACAGTGGATAAATCCATATGGAGCCATCATTCGACCAACCCCCTGAAAAAGGGGAAAATGGTAATAAAACATTTGTTAGCCCGTCCCCCGCGCAGCGACAGATGGGGTTTTGCAATCACGTTTGTCTGTCTGTCTGTCTGTCTGTGTGTATCCGGGCCATAACTTTTTTACCATTTGAGCTTTTGTCATGAAATTTCAACAAAGCTTTATTATGATATGGAGAAGTCAAATTAATAATCTGGTCAAAAGGTCAAAGTTCAGCATCACATAAAATCGACAATTGTCATCCAATTGACCTGAAATTTTAAGAATTTGCATATTTGGTCACTGAATTGGTTCACCAATCAAAAGCTAGAATTTTTTTTTTTTTTTTAAGATTAAAAGGTCAAGGTTGCATAAAATTGTCAAATTTTTATTTTTATTTTTTTGCTGCTTTCATCATGGTTATCATACCGAGGAAAAAGAAGAAGAAAAATAAGATGTCTGAATACAAAGCGGATGTGGGGCTTTGTATTTTAAGATACTTTCTAGTTATTGTTTTGATAATATACTCCAGATTTGCAATTGCTCACTGGCTTCGACACCAACATAAATTTTATTACAGACCCTATACATCAAAAAGCTACATATATCGAACAAACAGTTTCAAATGGAGCACCTCACTGCAATTAGAGCCTTTTAATTGCATCAGATGTGGCATTAAATGTGAATGTTTGCTCCCAGCTTGCTGGCTCAATGCCAGAAGAAGCCATTTGCATTTTGATACCTCTATACCTACTCCATTTAGACTCCCGTGCAGGCACGGGCAACTTGATAGTATTGTCGCGTCCCCAGGGTCAAGACCCCTGGGTGACAGATGGCCGACCGAGCTTTAACGTTTTAACGACTAACTTTAACGACCCCCCCCCCCCCCCCCCCCGAGCTTTAAAAGTGTTTACCCAAAACTATGGCGGTGTTATCTCTTTATGGCGGTGCAAGGGAAATGGAGGTCCCTGGTCTTATTTGAACGGACGGCCATGACGAGGGTTTTCCGAACCCACGAACAAATAAACGTACAAGGCAAATCAACAATACAACAAATGAAATGCAACAAATAATGGTTTAATGAAAATAAATGCAATACGATAAAAATAATGTTGAGGTAAAATAAATCCGACAGTGAGACATCTCCACTCAGACCCATGAAACAGACACGGGGAAAACTTAAAGAAATAAAATAATGTTTCTGCCAGCCGACACCTAACTCTGGTCTCGACGAGCACCTGGCGGGGTCGCCTCGAACCACTGCGCAGGAAACACACAAGATGGCGTGGAGCCACGCCGGTAGCCAGCCGGCCAGACAGGATAGTCTCCTTACGATGGGAGTTGTCCACAAAAACTCCCCCACCGCTTTGATGTTCCTCCCAGGCGCACACGGCACGAAGCGCAGCTGTCACGAAGCCAGTTCAGGAAAAAGCCAAAAATGTGCCTGCTCGCCATGCAGCCAGCACCAGAGAGAGCGAAAGAATGCGTCTGCCTGCTATGAACACTGGAACCGAGAGAGGCCAAAATGGCGCTTGCTTCTCCTTTTCTTTCCCCATCCTGGAAAGTTCCCTCTGATGTCACGCGCGCTCAAATCACCAAGTGCCACTCCATCGTCCCATCGTTCCCCACCCAATCGTCCTTCGGGGCGTGGCCTCACGGCCATTCTTGAGGCCCATCGAGAAGGTTCGGCTGGGCGGGGTAGTAGTGTCTGGGTACCGTCGGCGATCGGGTCGGTTTCAATTATGTGCCGAGTGCATGACTGGCCGGGTAAATGTCATAAGAACAAAGGGTAAAATCACAGGGCAATTATACACTGGGCATTTATCCTAATGCCCTACCTAATTAGCATAGCTTTACCCTTCACATGGAGACATACAAATGCTTACACAGACATTTGGCCCTAACTTAAATACATGAAGGTTCTTCTTCGCGACATTCGGGGCATGCTAATTTATACAATTCTACCTCGACTAAGGTATTTCATTACCTACCCCCACACACGTAAGAGTATGTATCAACAATTAGTCCAAAGTGTTCTTGACGTGGTTTCTCCTAGCTGTGATTTCTCCCAAAGAAGTAGAAACCCCTAGTATTAAAATAAAAAAGAGTTGTGAAATAATAACACCACATATTTCCTTGTTGTCTCAATACTTTTAGTTAAATAAAATGTACACATCTCATTCCTTTGCACTTAGCAGCAAACACCCGAAATAGTCACTCGTTACTTCCCACCTCCGTTTTGTCCTTTTTCTGGCTTCTCTTCATCTCATGGTAGCTTTCCACCTCCAAAGCAGCCAGAACGAAGATTTTTTTCGCAAGTAAAGGCTTCCGTCTCATCTTTGCCTCCTTGTCCGCCAGCTGCGTAGAAGGGAACACAATGCATTTAAATGATCGGTTGAGGCAGATACTCCGATTTGCATCTCCACGGGATTTTGGGTGATGCAAAAGTACAACAGATGCGTGCCGCAAAAGCAGCGCTTTAGTTGAAGACCTCACCTGAAACAGCAGTTGAGCTGCCTCAAGGTGGCAATGTGCGATGCGGTAAAGCTCCACGGCTTCCAGCTGCTGCCCATTTTCTAACAGACGGGCCACATATTTGGCAAGAAGGGGTCGCACCTCATGCACATTGTGGAACTGTGCCAATTCCACCGCCTGTTTCCACTGTCCAAAACAAATCGATCATTTTCTCACAAATCTAATTATATTTATTGAACAGTAACATCAATTCCTAAAGTGCTATATCAACATTTAAGGATGTCAAATTGGAAATAATAATTCTACAACACCCTATACATACCTTTATGTTCATTGCAAATGTCGATTTTTTTTTTCACCTAAACGTATTAACTGGTAAGCAATCGGTATCGATTTTCCGACTGCTTGGAATTCCGATTAATAACTAACCCTATCCCTAACAGGGCTCGGATATTCATGGAGGTTTCGACTCTTTCAGCCAATATCCTTTCCCAACGGTGAGTTAATTAATCTGTTACCACACAAACAAACCATGCTGGGTACTTAAACTGTGCTTGCACAGTGTAACCATCTGCTCCATAGTAAACATATTGTTTAATATTAGCAGCTATCCCCACGAAAAAATAAACAAAAATCATATCATAGCTCCTGTTCTTTGTGGTACACAGGCCTCGAAGTGGGTCGTTTTGACATCATGGGGAGCTTACCTTGTTGAGCTCCACGCAGGCGTTGATTGCAAGCTTTGGCTGGTTGTTTCTAAGAAATGCGTCAATGGCCTCCTGGCACATCCCAACTGACAAAAACACCTGGCCAAGCTTCTGCGGTCACAAAGGTACAGTAAGTGGATCTCCTAAGGTTGGCACAAGAGAACTATGCATGTTTACCCTGACAATGCAAAGTGAAAAAAGGGATTAAGCAATTGGTTCATGTCTGTCTATCCTTCTGTTTGTCGACAAATGTCAGTTTATGATCGAGGAATAAGTTATTTAAATTGAATGCAATATTTTGAACACGAATCGGAAACCGAACCCGCCGTTTAACAGTACTTTGTCTCCGAATCCGTCCTGATTGCACATGCGCAGAAAGGAGGAGAAGGATAATAATTTCACTCTGTCTGTCTGCCTGGCAGTAAAACAAAATTGATAATCATTCCAAACAGGAAACTTACTGTGTTCAGGGATGTCATAAAGGATACATACAACAGGCAAGAAAAACTAATGTAGCGTGCTAGATAGGGTGGTGTAATAGCAACAACACAACATGCATTTTAAGGCCATTTTCCCTGCTAGAGTGGGGGTTAGCCTTGCGGTCCCCATGACAATCTTCTCCATTTTGCCCTATTTTCTGCATCTCTCCTTGTTAACCCCCTTGCCCGCATTTCTTCTTCCACCATCTTTAGCCAAGTCTTTCTCGGTCTTCCCCGTCCTCTACTCCCTTCTACATTCATTTCCATCACTCTTCTCAACCAGTCACTTTCATCCTTCCTCAACACATGACCAAACCATCTCAACCTGTTCCTCTTCACAGCATTAATCACAGGCTCTATTCTCATCATCTTTCGCAATTCATCATTTGTCTTCCTCTCTCTCAATGATACTCCGCACGTCCACCGAACCATTCGCATTTCCACCCTTTCCAGCCTTCGTTGCTGCTCTACGTTCATTTCCCATGACTCGCTCCCATAAATCATAACACTTCTCACACATGCAGCATACACATTTCCCTTCAGCTTCAACGACACTCCCCTCCTCATCAGCATGCCACTCAGTTCCCGAAACTTCTTCCATGCACATCTCACTCAAGCAACCGTTGCCGAGTCTGATCCACCATCTCCATTCAGCATGTCTCTGAGGTAGCAAAATGTTTTCACACCTTCCAGCTTCACGCCGTCTCCAAGATCCAACTCAACATTTCCTCCATCTGCAGCTCCCTCTGTGCACACCTTACATTTGAATGTAGCTGCCACACTGGTTAATGACCCTCTCAGACCACTACATTTTTGATGAACCCACTCGGTGCACATTGTACATTGAATGGAGTTCACTCCGACACCCTTCCTGCACACAGCACATGGCCACTTCCCAGTTCTTTCCACCTTACCACATGCTTTACCACTTGCCATCACCTTCGCCTTTCCTATATTCACCTTCAGACCTTTTGTCTCCACACATTCCTTCCAATTGTTCATCTTTTCCTTCAGTCCATCCATACTTTCCACAATCAACACCAGATCAACTGCATACAACAACTCCCACGGTAAACCCTCCTTTACGTTCTGAGCCAGCACCTCCATCACAGCTACAAATAGTAGTGGACTTAGTACCGACCCCTGATGCACTCCCACCTTCACCTCAAACTCACCACTGTTCCCGTCCTTCGTCTTTACAGCTGTGCGCGCTCTTTTGTACATTGCCATCACTACTCGGATCAACCATTCCTCCACTCCTAACTTCCTCAATGCCCATGTCAATACTTCGCGTGGAACCCGATTGAATGCTTTCTCTAGATCAACAAACCCAAGAAACAACCTCTTCCTCTTCTCCATGTACTTCTCCTGCAACTGCCTCACAATAAAGAGCGCGTCTGTCGTTCCTCTTCCTGGCATAAATCCAAACTGCATTTTGTCGATCTTCACCTTCTTCCTTATCCTCCTCTCCAACACCCTTTCCAATACCTTTATTCCATGCTCCAATAACTTTATCGCTCGGTACGAGCCACACTCCAGAGGGTCACCTTTCCCCTTGTATAGAGGGACGAGGGTACTCAGTTCCCAATCCACTGGAATGCGGCCTTCTTTCACCACCAGATTACAGCTCTCTGTCATTCTCTTCACACCCCAACTTCCTGCTGCCTTCAACATATCTCCCACAACTCCCGTCGGCCCTCCCGCTTTTCTACTCTTCATTGCTTTTATCACTTCCTCAACTTCCTTCTCAGTTATCTTCTCTGCCGGTCCTAAAACTGGGTTACTCTCTATGTTGCCATCCCATTCATTCTCTGTATTCAACAGCATTCCCATATATCTTTTCCATCTTCCTTTAATTCCATCTGGGTCCACAACGATTTGTCCCACTTCATCCTTCAAGCAACTCACCCCCATCACATTACACCTCTCTTTCGCTATCTGCTTTGCAATCCTGAATACCGCTCTCTGACCCTCTTCCGAATCCAAGCGTTCTCCGAACATTTTCCTACATGCCTCCTGCGCCTTTGCTACCTCTTTCTTTGCAGCCTTCTTGACTGCCTTATAACTTTCATGCTCTGCCTTTTCTGCTCCCGTACCCTTCGCCTTCTGCCACTCCTTGTACTTCTTCCTCTTCTCGTCAATCCTCTTTCCAACTTCATCATCCCACCACCATGTTTCCGAGTGCCTCGGTGGTCCTTTTGTCCATCCACATACCTCACCAACAGCTCCCAACAGACTATCTTTCATTGACATCCAACCATGTTCAAGCTCAACCACATCATCCTCTACCCTACTCAGCCTCTCTTTTAATGCCTCCCTTACTGTCACCTCTTTGAACCTCCACACCTTCATTCCCGGTTGGTACTTCACCCGCCGAGCTCTCCTCGCACCTTTCACCCTTATGTCGCAGACAACCAAGTGGTGCTGTGAAACAGCCTCCTCCCCCGGGATCACCTTTGTGTCCCGGAGGTGCCCCCTATCTCGCCTATGCACCATCAGGTAGTCAACGGTTGTCGTCGACCCACCTGGCGTGTATGTAACAAGCTTATTATCCTCTTTCTGGAACTGAGTATTACAAATCAACAAATCAGCTCCATCAGCAAACTCCAAAATCCTTTCACCTTCTCCATTTCTCACACCATATCCGTAACCCCCATGAACTCCGTCAAAACCATCCATACTCCTTCCCACATGTCCATTTAGGTCTCCTCCTACCACAACAACTTCCTCATCTTTCACGTTTTCCATCAGCTTCTCTATCGCACACCAGAACTTGTCCTTCTCTTCATCGCTCCGACCAACCTGCGGAGCATATCCCGAGATGACGTTCACCAAGAGCTTTCCAATCATCATTTTCACCATCATCAACCTATCACTCATTCGAGTCACACTCACCACACTGTCTAGAAACTCCTCAGAAAACAGGACACCAACACCATTCACGCCCTCCGGGCACCCTTGCCACGCAAACTTGTATTTCTGTCCCTGCCTCCCCTTCATCATTCTCACACCACTTCCCTTCCATCTCGTCTCTTGCACACAACATATGTCCACTCTTCTTCTGACCAATACTTCCACCACTTCTCCTGATCTCCCTGTCATTGTCCCTACATTCCATGTCCCAAACCTCAGAAACCGATCTCCACTTCGGGCTGTTCCCTGCCTATATGTAGTTGTAATTGTCATGGTTCTCTTTTTGAGGCAATGTTTTTATGGCCGGATGCCCTTCCTGTCGCCAACCCTCTTCGTCGCCTCTTACGACACGCAGGGATACGGTGTACCTATTGTTACGGATTCGTCACTTCCGTTGTTGTGGTTTTCATCCACTGTAAATATTTTTGATTCCATGTGCTATTATTGTTTTCAAAAGGTTTATTGTTTATGAAATGTTTTCAAAAGGTGAAAAAGTTAGAGTTAAAAGAAACCGAAAACCGGATCGGGAATCGGACGACGACAAAGAGGAAGAAGAGAAAAAGAAGGCGGAGCGAGTGGAGTCGGACAAGAAGCATAGTTGCTTTGCAGTATTGGGAACAATAGGTACACCGTATCCCTTTGCAGTCTGGAGCGAACGTTGGTGAGCAAGAGTCACGAGTGAGCTTTGGGTTTCCCAGGAAAGGGATTCCTGCGACAGAGTTGTTATCGCTGTGACAGAAAAACCTGCATGTCAGGTTTTGCGGTCGATTCCGAAGAGAATCGGTGGACTGCCGTTACGTCTCGAGTACGGCCGTCGGTCATTTTGACTCGCGCGCTTGGCGCGCCGAGCAAGGTTTCTTTGCTTCGCTTCAGCCTTTGCGCGTCGCGCAAGGTTTTTCTTTGCTTCCTGTCAGCCGTTTTCACCGCAGTCAGACGTCTCTGGTGTGTGTGTGTGCAATGCGGATTTTGAAGGTAAATCTGAGGTTTGCCGACTGTGAGCCTTGGAACGTCTATACCAGAGGGTGTGATTTCCCAGTCGCCTGGAGGGCGCCTTTGGATTTCCCAGTCGCCTTGAGAGCGCCTTTACGCAGCTTTGGCCGCGTGACTGTGACTATCATCTGAACAGGATTCTGGTCTCGATTAGACATCGTTCTGACAATCGCTGGAGCGGATCGACTTTGGCTTGAAGCCGGAATCAACAACTTTGGGTTTGAAGCCGGGAAAGAGACATTGGGAATGTTCTTGGTTCACTCACTTGGAGCACAGTGAGTTATATGTTACAAAACTGATGGTACTATCATAGGATATATTGATTGTACTTTTGATTACTATTATTGTTGTACTGTTGTTCTTGTGTGATCTTAATACAATATTTGTTTGTTGGTAACAATTGGTGTGGCTTCACCATTGATCTTTGACATACAGAATAACACATTTTTCTGCCGTGACTCCTCTCAGGGCTCGGAGGTACACCGTGACCAGGGAGTCGGGGAGGAGCACGTAACACTATTCTAACTAGGGTACACACCAGGTGCAATCGACCCTGTAAAAATGGAATTAATATATTTACATGACTTTTTCAATGTTTAGTTTATTTAAGTTGAATTATATACTTGAACACTGTAGAACACCAATCGCCTTCATAATACTTCCAAAAACCTCCAGTTTTGCACTACCTGGAATGTTCTATAGGATAGTGTATACTGTACAAGACTATTTCAATAGCACTAAACTTCCGGATTTAAAAAAAACTATCTTTAAAAGCATCGTTTTATTAAAATTATAGACTTAAACACTGCGTGGGGTATCCGGCTCTATGAACTCTTCATCTCATGGTAGCTTTCCACCTCCAAAGCAGCCAGAACATAGATTTTTAGTTCTGTGATGCAGCACATCATACAAAACAGACTTTTAAAAAACAAAGTTTCCCCACATACTCTTTGGTCCAAAAGCAACCTTGGTATTGCTCCAATGCAGGGAAACTAACTTAAATACATGAAGTTGCAAACTTAAATACATGAAGTTGCAAACTTAAATACATGAAGTTGCATTCCCAGTTGCAAACGGCTGTGATCGGTAAGTGAGAATTGTACACCGCTCCTTTCCTATGCCATCTCCAGGCGTTGCATGGCGTCATCGCCGGGCCGGCAATGACAATGAATGAAGGGGGCCGGCAATGACGCACGCTGAAAGGGAGTACTCAGTTTTCACTCCGGTTTCTTGCTGTCTTGTTTGTTTGTTTTCTTGTTTGTTTGTCCGGGCGATATCTCAGCCATCCTTTGAGCTAGGAAGCTGAACATTTGGCACAATGGTGGGGAAGTACTTTGGCAAAATGGTATTTTTTGCTTTTTAATTAATCAATTAATTGATGAATTACTTAATTATAGCGGTTAATCAAGTACTTATTTATTTCCTTTCTCACCTGGGCAATATCTCAGGCACCTTTTGAGCTATGAAGCTGATATTTGGACATGACAATGACCAAGTGATTTGACTGCAAAGGCTATTTTTTATTTATTGATTAATCAATTAATCGATTAATTATTTAATTATTCGATTAATGACTTCATTGATTAATTTTTTTAAAGTTACATTTTCGGATGAAACGGTGGTGGTTTAGGTATTCTATTAGCCAATTGATTAATAATTTAATTATTGTACCATTTTTTCATTTTTTTTCATTATTAATCACTTATTTATTTTCTTTCTCATCGGGGCAATATCTCAGGCACGTTTTGAGTTAGGAAGCTGATATTTGGACATGACAGTGACCAAGTGATGTGGCTATAAAGGATATTTTTGATTTATTGATTGATCAATTAATCGATTAATCAATTCTTTTTTCTTTTTTTTCCGATTGATGACTTATATAATTAATTTTCAAAAGGTTACCTCTTCGGATGAAAGGTTACCCCTCAACCACTGGTGGTTGAGGTATGTTATTAACCAATTGATGAAGAAATTATTTTACGATTATTTATATATATTGATTTTAATTACCCAATTAATCAATCATTTATTGTACACCTCTCCCTCCCAATACCGTCTCTCTGTGCTGCACGGTGGTATGGCTGGACGCCCAAGGCGCCCCGGCAATGCCGCGCGCAAGAGGATGTTATTTATTTGGTATGGGGGCGGTGTACTTTGAATGTATCTGTACATGTTTTAGTTTAAAGCTGCCGTAATATGTGGGGTCGATAAATTATTAATTCATTTGTCCGGTTTAACACATTCATCAAATCGACTCACCGGTAGTAGCTTGTGCTGCTCTGGGAGTGAACTTGCCAGCTCGGAGAGCTTCTCGTAGTCCTCCAGCATGATGTAGCACTCAGCCAGTTGTTCCATATTATGAGCCTCCATGTAGTACTTCACTGAGCTAGACCTTGAGAGTGGAGAAAGTATCAACAAAAAGTGTTAAAATGTCCTCAACAAACTGCTAAACTGTAAATCCTAAAACAGAGAATAAGTAAAAGGCAGATGTCACGTGCCATTTCTTCCTTTCAGCATAGTACTCTCCGATGCTGTTGTTTGCCTGCTCTTTGAGTGCATCATCTGCATTGCCAGCAGTGGTACTAAGCAGTTGGAGTACCCGAAACCAATCACCCAGCTTGGTGCGCAGCTTCAGCGCAAGGTCTCTGCTCCCATACAGTGTTTGGAGTAAAGGGTTTCAAAGGTATGGCATAATCAGAGTGCAAAGGAACTGGTACATGTCATTTCATACTAAAAGCGATTTTTATCCCTCACCATTATGAAAAAAAAATAAATATATATATATATATATATATATATATATATATATATATATATGTATGTATATATGTATATGTATGTATATATGTATATGTATGTATATATGTATATGTATATATATATATATATGTATATATATATATATGTATATATATATATATATGTATATATATATATATATGTATATATATATATATATATATATATATATATATATATATATATATATATATATATATATTGTGAGAAACCACCGGTGAAACCACCTGTTCTCACCCAGATTTGGTGCCCCGCCCACCGCGTGACGTGGCCTCCTTGGAGCCTCACGCGATCGGGAGGCGATTCGGCACGTGATTGGTGGAGAGTCGAGAGAGGCGGTCGCCATCTTGTGCAACGGACGCGGCTCGAAGGCTCCGAGTGGGAAATCTCAAAAGGGCTTTCCTTGAATCCTCACGACAGCCGAGTTGGGCTGGTCGATTACAGTTTGGTATTTTACGAGCGAGTAACTCCGGAAGAAAACGAGTGATTCCCGGATCTCGTAGATTGGAACCGCGAGTGATTGCCTGCTTCGTGTTGGAGCTGCTGGCCGACCGTTCCTGCCGGCCTTGTGCGGTGAATTCCATCCTGTTACCCTCCGAGTCCCGGAGATCGTCGATTGGAACCGCGAGTGATCTTACCTGCGTCCTGTTTGGAGCGTCTGTTGCCGACAGTTCCTGCAGGCTTTGTGCAGTTTATTCCATTCTGTTACCATTTATGGTTTTTGTGATCGAGCCAATAAAGCATCGTGCCTTACCCCTAGAAGGCCGATTAAAACACAATTGTGTTTATTGAGTTCTCTCTGTCCACTCCGTGGACTACTTGATTGTGTGCGTCACTGGGATGAATGATCACGGTGTGTACCCCGATTTAGAATAGGTACACGGTATCCCTGCGCATCGTAAGAGGCGACCAAGGGTTGGCGTCAGGAAGGGCATCCGGCCATAAAAACATTGCCTCAAACAGGGAACCATGATTGTCATGGGGCCTGCAAGGCTAACCCCCGCTCTCGCGGGGAAAATGGCTTTAAAACGATCATTCATTCATTCATTCATTACCATTATGAAATTACTGGTTTGGCCAAACCGTTCACCAATAAACAGCAAAGTGTGCCAGCACTATTTCCTCAAATATCTGATGCTATATACAAAACTTCACCGAGAACCTTGCATTTCAAACGGAGCGTCTCAGCCAACTACGTAGTAGCAAAATCAATCTTCATATCTCCACTGCTGTGCAGCTTAAGCCCTGAACCACTGCTCTCCACCCTATCCGATATTGGGCTAGATGTGCTTCCTCCATATTAATTCCATTTTCCATTTGATCCTTCCATACCGCTTGCTAACATCTGGTTCCTGGTCTACACACTAAAAAATCAATATTAAACTTTAGTATTTAAAATGTTGCGTGCACCAAATCAAAACGAAAGAGGAGCTTTATAGGCAATAGAAAATGGGAATGGGTTACCTGACTTGGGCTGTGGCAACAGGCACACATTTCCTCACCGAATGAACTTGTCAGTTTCATCACCATCATGTACCAAGCTCCATATGAAGCATTGGATGTACCGAAGCAGTTTCTTGGCAAGTGTACAATCCTGGACAGAGCATTACAGTCTCCGACACAAGGTACTCGACTGAGTGTACAGGAACCTGGAATTTGTTTAGGATGCTGGCAATAGCTCGCCGATTCTTCACGAAGAACACCTTGGGATCTTCCATTAACTAATGGTGGCAGGTGGAGCACCAAGTTTAACGTCCATCTAAGTGATGGCACAACTATTAATGCCTCACCATGCCTGCAAAATGCCAGAATGAGAGTTCACAGCTGGGTTGAGATTTGAATCTTGCTGGTCGAGATTCAATCTCATTTGATTGCGCATTCCTCCAGACTGCTGCCGGCACCATCCGCTATATAATTGGACTCATTTATTTTGGCAAACAGTGAGGACTGTATTACATGCATGGTGCACTTGTACATCCAAATTTCTGGAATGCATTTTCATTTTAAAGATCAAATGAACCCTCTGTTATGGCAGTTTGTACGAGCCTGATTTATGTAACAATATGAGCATAAAATAAGACTCTTTCTTCATACTCGTAAATCTAGCCAACGTGGATCAGCAACTAATCTGCATTTCCACCGTCATCCTTGCCCTGTGCTTCGAGGAGCAATCGATGATCATTTGCTTCAATAGAACTCTACCAAAGTCTTGGAAACAGATAAGAGAATCGAAATGGGAGTTTCAAAATACAAAGCATTAAACTGTCTTAGTAGCTCAGAGCAAAAAATAGGAAAATTATTTTGAGCATTTAGGGACCTTTATAGGCCTCAGAATGTGTCATCAAAGATGACTTCCTGTCAAACAATTAAGGTTTCCACTGCGGCCTACTACCGAGACTTTGCAAAATGACTTTTTAATATTTTTGTATACAAGATCGAGGTTCGTGTAATAGCTAACATCAATCACAAAAAAAAAAAACGGACACACAAAACATACAATAAAGGGAGCGGTTGACAAGATGGGTAGAGAGAGGGAAGCACACAAGTACAACAGTAGAGAACAGGGACATCGGGAGATCTGTGGGAGGGAGAAGGCTTGGGAGGAGGGGGCATGGGAAGGGGGAGGGTGGGAGAGGTATAACACACATGGACACTGCTAGATGATGACTTAAAGGGTCAGTGAAATAAAACAGCAGTGCCTGGCCATGCCCATCACAGATGAACCAGATGGCACCTTAAACTCGATAACCAATGGACAAAATGTATCCGATGAAGCTACCTCCCGAGCTGTGGGCATACAAACACAATGAAATAAACGAACAGGATTATGACTAATTAATTGACATATTGCCCCCAATGGTGTTTATAATAGCAGACATGGATTTGTCCTGCAATTGGAAGAAGACCCTCTCGTGTTCAGGCCTTTGGTATTCCTATGGTTGGCAACGAGCGCCCCGGAAGCATTGACGGAAACAGTGGCAATCATATGTGTGGGAAAATTGCATGCTCGGTCAGGGTCACCCGGATAGCTCAGATGGCAGACCACTGGTACGGTTTTCCAGTGGACCTGGGTTCGATTCCTGGTCTGGGCGTGCAATTTTCCCCACATATCAATTTTATTATTTAATCCTGTTCATTCATCTAATTGCTTCACTACGCCCCCAGTGGTGTTTATAATAGAGGCCATGGATTTGTCCCCACATTGGAGGAAGACCCTCTCGTGTTCAGACCGTTATTGCTCCTATGGTTGGCAGCGAGCGCCCCGGAAGCATTGACGGAAAGAGTGGCAATCATATGTGTGGGAAAATTACATGCTCAGTCAGGGTCACCCAGATAGCTCAGATGGTAGACCACTGGTACGGTTCTCCAGAGGACCTGGGTTCGATTCCTGGTCTGGGCATGTAACCTTCCCACATATTAGTAAGGGCATTTTATGAGATATTTCACAAATCTGTTAACTAAATTGTTACCAAAAAATTTCTTCACCAATATGTTTGTAAAGGTGTGTAATAACATGTGTTAAAATGTTGAAGTTCAACTCCCGTGGGAAACCCAGATAAAAAGCTGTTGAATTCGGGTACCGAAAAATTATTTTCGAGAATTTTTATTTTTTTTAATCGGCCCTTAAGTAACTTATGAGGGGTCAAATAAGGGTTTTTCATGATTCTGAGTTGATTGTTAACATTTATATTTTCACTTTTACATTTACACACAAAGTAGCTTTTATTTCACATACATATATAATACTCAAGAGTTATTTCTCATTCACGCTCCTCCTCAGTGAAGGCAAGTTTCATGATGTGTTGATAGATGGCTGCATCGATGATTAGGTGAACACGGATTGCCTTGTCAAAACATCCTCCATCCATGATGTGGTTGGCTGTCGTACTTCCAGGATAGATCAACTGGATCACATCTAGTAGTCCAGAATCTTCCATGATGTTACCCATTGATCCAAGATAAGACTTCAGCAGGTGAAAACCACCCAACCTTGGAGTGACGGGTAGATTTGCCTGCTTTATTATATTCACAGCCTTCAGCCAAATCGGAAGATCAAAGGTCACTATAGCGACCCCAGCGCGCCGTATGCACTCTTTCAGAGTGGTGAAGATGGTGTTGAGGTCATTAGGGTCTCCTTCAATAACTGGGAGGAACTCGATCTGTGTGCTCTGCTTTGCATCATTAGCATGGATTCTCTTCATCCAGCCATTCCAGTTGGAGTGTGGGAACTCAGGATCGTTGGCTTTGATCACCCACCCCGCTGCCCAGAGTGTGTCACCTGGAGTGAGGAGTGGCTGATCATGAGCCAGGGAGGAGGAAAGCTCAGCGAGGGGGAGAAACATGATCGCGTTCGTTCCTATCTGTTTCCTGTTCGTAAATGGAATAATCTTTACTTCAGTTCCTCTCAGGATCTTAGCTTTGTCGAGTGCCTTCAACTTCACCCGGGGGAAAGCTGCTGTTGTCTGTGGATCTGGCAAAGGTGGTGCCGGAGAGGTGACTTCGATCCAACCCATTGAGTGAAAGGGAGTGTTTCCGTGAATAGAGACAATGTTTAAATCTATATTGTCTCCAACAAACTGAGTGACTGCATTGTTTGTTTCCCCAACCTCCATAAAGACCACCTGATCATTACTTGACAATTCACTTTCACTGGCTGGCACTTTGGCTGTCATCACTGATTGATCCTCAAGCGCATCATCAACCGCAACCTCATCATTGATCTGTTCATCGGTTTCCTCCACAATGGTGTCAAGAGTGCCAGAAGTATCTGGAACATCATCTCCACTCCTACTATTAAGGAAGCAGTATTTGTAGTTTTGTGTCTCCGTGTAAGACTCGGTGTATCCCAGCCGGTGGAACTTGTTGAGCATCCATTTTGACCCAAATCTATGATCAAGTTGTATGGCAAGCCCCATTTGGTGTGGCAATACTCCAGACCGAGGTCGACAGGCCTTAATAAAATTCTGCCCCCAAACGGCAACTCTTTCGTCTGTCTTGACAATCGGTCTCAAGAACATCTGAAGGCTTGCAGGAACAAGTGTCAGCTGACTATCGATGTCAGTCATACTGTGTGTGGTGGGGTATGACTTTGGACCTAAATCAATCAAGGCAATATCATTGGATATGAACTTGAGTTCCGTCTTTATGATCTGAGTCTTCTCATCTCCATGGTCAAGATTAGCATGATGCTCTCGCAGAATATTGTCGGTGCCATCTTTGAGACAGAGTACATCTGCCCTTCTTTCCTGTGTTGTGAAATACAAGGTGTCTTCGTATTTCTCTAGAAGTTTTATCTTTAGCCAATGCTTTGAATAAGAAAGGCTCTTCTCTGGTGACTGATCAAACTCCTGCAGCTTTTCATGGACTTGGTCCATGTTCATTACCCCATGCTCTAATTCTGAGTCTAACCATTCGCAGAATTCAATAAAAACTGCCTCTTGCTCCTCATCAATACTCCTCTGTCCTCTCTTCCTTTTTCCTTCCTCATCAGTCTTGGACAAACTGTCACCTCTCGCAAACATAAGTTTGCATCGCAAATGGTACAGTGTTTCTTCTGCTACCAAGTCGTTGATCCCTTCCAGGCGTCCAGTGACTTCAGTGCCCCAGTCATCCCCGCGACTCCGTGCTGTCTTCAGCAAGCTTGCCTTCAGTGTATCTGCAGTCAAATTATCTGGCACTCTGTATTTCTTTCTAGCTTGTGCTGGATTATTTTTGTAGGGCTGGGCTGGTTGGTTGCAAAGAATGCATACATCCTTATACAGGAGGTCAACTGACTGTGATCTTCTAGAACTGCAGCCAGTTGATGAACTGAACTCACAAGTAGTGCGTCTTCTCTTCAACTTTGATGACTCTTTCTCTGCCTTTGATGCTTGAGCTGACTTCTTGGTGGTTGCAACAAAGTTGTTGTACAGATCATTTTTACACTTCTGGTGGTACCTCAGTTTTCCTTCCTTTTGAGCCTCCTTCATACATTCCACAACAGTAACATTTTCGACAGTTTCTGCTTGTTTCAATAAAGTTGAGTATCCCTTTGGAGTTGCCTGTATGAGCCTTTCAGCTGGTGTATCCGAGCGTGCACAGATGAAGCAATTGAGCACAGGTGGAGTAACGTCTTCATCCATATTGCTAGACTCCATGTCCTGCAAAGTAGAAAATGAGATATATTTAGAAATTATTTTTCCACAAAGGAGTGTCTGTGGTGAAATATAAATGTTAACAATCAACTCAGAATCATGAAAAACCCTTATTTGACCCCTCATAAGTTACTTAAGGGCCGATTTAAAAAAATATAAATTCTCGAAAATAATTTTTCGGTACCCGAATTCAACAGCTTTTTTTCTGGGTTTCCCACGGGAGTTGACCTTCAACATTTTAACACATGTTATTACACACCTTTACAAACATATTGGTGAAGAAATTTTTTGGTAACAATTTAGTTAACAGATTTTCATATGTTTCCCTTACTATATGTCAATTAATGTGTTATAAACCTGTTCATTTATTTAACTGTGTAGTCTATTTAGATTGTGTTGACCTGTTTGGCTCTTCAACTTAAATAAATAGGTCTTAATGCCTAGCTCCCAATGTACCGATGTTATTGTAATTTACGTGCAGGTTCAACGTTCTCATCATCTGTCATCTGATGTTATTGATTGTCATGCGTGCAATTTATGTACAAAGCTCCTTCATGAACCTTACACCGCTGTTGAAATAAAAGCAGATGGTGAACCATCTCAAGGCTGGGAAAGAGTACTTACTTTACAAAAAACAATTAAGGTTCATTAAATAAAAGAATGATGAGCATAATGAAACTCGAGTAAACATACCCACCCACTGTAATGCATGGTTATGCATCCTCCTCCCACCCATCTCCAGCATAACAATTACTACTTTTGAACAGCACATCCCATCTCTGATAACACCCAACAGAAGTTTGCTGCAATGGATTTCCTCTCCTCCCTTCCACTATGACCAGCAAATTGTCACAATCAAACAAACATGTGTGGAACACGTTACGCAGGTCTGCGTCTTGTCTTCCGCAGCCAACCGTGACAATAAAGCAACTGTACCAAATAGAGACCATATTGCAGGTGAACAGCACCAGTCTCATCATTGATCGGACCTACTACTTGAAATATTTGCAATTCAATGCAATTCCCATTTCTATAAACAACACACTTTACAACACTTACAACGTTAGTGCCAATCACACAAAAAACCCCACCATAACTGACATTAAACTAAAACGGTACTCGGTGGAGGGTAGAGCGAATACCTCCACCAGGCTGAACAGTTTTTTTTGTATCCAACCGATAGGCCGGATCTAGATTCAGACCTGAACCAAAATCTTATCGGCTTGTTCTTGTCACCGAAACAACTCATCCACCAAGTTTATTCCTAACTCGTCCATAACTTTTTAAAATATCATGTTATATATCGCTTTTCGCCCGATCTCTCAATCGTGAAGAATCGCTTGGAATTAAATAATTCTCGTATCCGAATCCATATTCAGATCTTCACCAAAATCGAATATATTCTTCCTTGTCACACACACAACCTCTCCACCAAGTTTCGTCCAAATCCGTCCTTAACCTTTTGAGATATCCTGCTATATATCGGTTTTGGTTCTATCACTCAATAGTGAAGAATCACTTTTAAAATTCTAGTAGCCGGATCCGAATCCGGATCTTCACCAAAAATCTAATCATTTCGTCCTTGTCGCATACCCAACCTCTCTACCAGATTTCGTCCGAATCAGTCCACAACTTTTTGAGATATTTTTTTCACAAACAAACGAACAGAAAGACAGACAGACAGGGATGAAAACATAACCTCCATCCACCTTTGGTTGTGGAGGTATTAATGTGGCCTATGGCTACCTTTTTATTGTGGGGCAGTATTCCAAAAGATAAATAAGTAATTACCTCCTCTACCGAAGGTGGATGGACGTTATGTTATCACCCCTTTCTGTTTGTTTGTCTGTAAACAAGATATCTCAAAAAATTGTGGACCGATCCAGACAAAATGTGGCGGAGATGTAGCATATGTGACAAGGACAAAATGATTCGATTTAGGTGAAGATCCGGATCCGGCTACTAGAATCTTTAAAGTGATTCTTCACCATTCGGAGATCGGGCCAAAAGCGATACAAAGCAGGATATCTCAAACGGTTGTGGACGGATTTGGACGAAACTTGGTGGACCGGTTGGGTGTCTGACAAGGACAAATAGATTCGATTTTTGTGAAGATCTGAATATGGATTCGGATACGAGAATTATTTAATTTTTAAGTCATTCTTCACCATTGAGAGATCGAGCCAAAAACGACACATAGCAGGATATCTCAAAAAAGTTATGGGCGAGTTATGACTAAACTTGGTGGACCAATAATATGAAATTAGATTTTTGTTCAGGTCCGAATCCAGATCCGGCCTATCAGTGGGATACAAAACGTAAACTGTTCAGCCTGGCGGAGGTATGCTCTCTACCGAGTGCCGTTCTATAGTTAAGTTTGAGTCACACTCATCCAGATATCATCATCATCCTTACAAGAGGGATGTATTGACAAAATAAAAATGCACAAGAGGGATGTTTCAAAATATAAATTACCTGCGATCCATGGAAAGGTAGAGCTCCTCTGCCTCCTCAAAGCGGCCAAAATAGGCTGCCACTTCAGCCTGTTTCAGCTTCTGTCCCGTTAAGCTGTGAAGTCGCTTGATGAGCTGAAGACCGGGATAATCATGGCATCGTGCAAATGCGTGATCCGCCACCTCCAATTGCAGCTGCTCCAGTGCCGCTCCAGCTAGCAGCCGCCTAGAACACACGTCCTTTACACTAACCCTGTACGAACCACCATCACCACACACACACCCCATCCCCTTCTCCTATTTCAGACAGTACCAGAGCCGAGGGTGTGGATTACGTTCAACAAACTGTTGGGCATCCGGAAGTCCCACACTCTCCACCAGTGTGTGACAGTCACGTAGAAAACGAGCTTCAAAGGTCACCACAAGCTCATCCTTTGGATTTTCAGGTTCCTACAACCAATCAATCAATCACTTTCTTATATAGCACTTTTTATTTAACAACAAACTACAAGAGGTCTTTACAAAGAAGGACAAGGAACAAAAGGTGCAGAAGAAGGAGAAGGAACTGTAAAAAAGATGCATTTTGAGAGGTTTATAAAGCGTAAATGAGGATGCCGTGCGAATTTTAAAAGCGTTTTAGTACCACATGGGGGGGGGGGGGGAGGGGGCACATCAAATGCTCAATTGCCAATAGTCTTCGTCCTAAGTGTGAAGAGTGAACAGCAGATACCCGTTGTTAGCCCGTGGTTTTCTTGCAGGGTGTGGTTGTCAGAAAATCAGGCAGGAACAAAGTTTACATTTGGTTAAAAGACTAATGGGCATTTACAAAAAGCGATACATTAAAAGCCAATCAAGTCTTTTGATGACAGGAAAGTTTTTTTTTTTTAAGGACTAATGAGGCGCCAAGGACCAGCATGTCAGTCTTAACAGCACCCAGTTTAAGAAGGCTCATAGACATCTATGTTGGGATTTCAGTGGAGCACAAGAGACAGCACATAATCAAGTTCAACTCACAGGTAGATCTGGGTATACTCCACCCTTCCACCCACCCCACTTGGAAGAATAGTTATTGTTACGGATTCGTCACTTCCGTTGTGGTGGTTTTCATCCACTGTAAACATTTCTGATCCCATGTATTATTATTGTTGTCATTTAAAGGAAATAGATATTTCTATTTTCAAAAGTTAAAAGTTAATGTTTTAAATAAAACCGGAACAGGACGGCGAAGAGGAAGATGAGGAAAAGAAGGCGGAGCGAGTGCGTCGGACAAGAAGGAGCCGAGCTATTTGCGGTCTGGAGCGAACGTTGGCGAACAACAGTCACTAGCGAACTTTCAGGTTTCCCAGGAAAGGGATTCCTGCGACAGAGTGGTTATCGCTGTGACAGATTAACCTGCGTGTCAGGTTTTGTGATCGATTCAGGAGAGAATCATCGTCGTGCCATTGCGCCACGAGACGGGGCCGTCGGCCATTTTGACTCGCGCAGGACTTGCACTTCGCTCACGGTTTCGTCTCGTTTCGACCATTTTCACCACATTCAGACGTCGATCTGGGGTGTGTGTGTGACGTGGCTTTTGAGTGGAAAGTCTGCGTGTCGCCGACTGTGAGCTGTGGAATGTCCATACCCGAGGGTGTGATTTCCCCGTCGCCTGGAGGGCGCCTTTAGATTTCCCAGTTGCCTTGAGGGCGCCTTTGCACAGCTTTGGCCGCGTGACTGTGACTATCATCCGAGCGGGATTCTCGTCTCGATTGGACATTGATCTGTCGATCGCTGGAGCGGATCGACGTTGGCTTGAAGCCGGGGATTTTTTTTTTGATTTTGTTTTGTATACTGAATCGAGGCTCGTGAAAGAGCTAACATTTACTTCACAAACAAATCAACCAGACAAACAAAATATATAAAAAGAGGGAGCGGAAGACAAGATAGGGAGAGAAGGTGGAAGCACACAAACACAACATTTGAGAGCAGGGAGATGTGTTGGAGGGAGAGGGCTTGGGGGAGGAGGCGTGGGAAGGGGGGGGGGGGGGTGGGAGAAGTATAAAACACAAGGACACCAAGGACTTCCCAGACAGAAGTTGGTATTTCAAAAAAGTGGAATTGGGGTGAAATTAGCGGGGGTAGAAAAGATCAAGGTTTTGGATGGGGGAAGATAAGAGATGGTGGTGAACAGCTGTTTTAAAGACCTGGAGGGTGGAGTGGGATTGAAGAGAGTGAGGGAGTTTGTTCCAGAGGCGGGAGAAAAGAGGAATGAAGGAGTGAAGGTGAGCAGAGAGTCTTGATTTTGGCAGTTTAAACATAAGAGGGTTGCAGGCAGATCTTGTGCGACCTGTAGGAATATTTGCGGGACAGAGCCCAGAGATAACTGGGGGGGGGGGCAAGGCCAGAGAGGAGTCGGTAGAAGACGGAAAGACCACCAACCTGCCTGCGGTGAGTGAGTGAGAGGCCCTTGGAGTTAGCTTCATCGCGGGAGATTCCAATGATTCTGAATGCTTTGAACAGCGTGAAGACGAGCTCGGTGTGAGGCAGGAGCACCAGCTCAGAGGGGAGAGCAGTATTCCATTGAGCTGCGGATGAAAGCCTTGTATGTGGTGAGGAGCTCAGGTGTGCCAAGGAAGGACTTCGCACGACGGAGGATGCCCAGTCGGCGACTGGCTTTGGAGGCCAGATTTGAAATGTGGTTTTCCCAGGAAAGATCATGACAGATAGTGAGACCCAAAAGCTTGAGTGACAGAACTTCTTGGAGAGGATTATTCAGAAAGTGGATGGGAGGGTTGTCCAGTCGGTCTTTCGGATTAGAGACATTGGGGATGTTCTTGTTTCACTCACTTGGAGCACAGTGAGTTATATATTATAAAACTGATGGTACCATCATAAGATATTGATTGTACTTTTGATTCATATTATTGTTGTACTGTTATTCTTGTGTGATCTTGATACAATATTTGTTTGTGAGTAACAATTGGTGTGGCTTCACCATTGATCTTTGACATACAGAATAACACATTTTTCTGCCGTGACTCCTCTCGGGGCTCGGAGGTACACCGTGACCACGGGGTCGGGGAGGAGCACGTAACATTATCACCAAGTACACAATGCCCAATGGAAAAATATTTGGTGGTGAAAACATCACACATGAGCCTCCTGGTCAGCAATACTGACGGTGGCTTAAATTTTGAATATTGATCTTCCCAACCACATCCAGTTTTGTGTGACCTTCAGGAGGGCATTCTCAGTGCTGTACTGTATACCAATTTGAAATCAGACTAGAAGGTACAAAATAAACAGCCCCATGGGGGACTGACAGTTATTTCCCCATGGTTTGAGAAGATTTTAAAATAAATTACCTGAATTGAGGCGAAACCCCCTTTTCAGCCTCTTATAGGGGGCGGATCCAGATGGGGAGCACAACCCTATGGAACCTTACTGTTCTTATGTATCGTACTAAATTTGGTCCATATCGGTCATATAGTTTGTAAGAACAATATGTTTTAGTGAATATGAGGGATTATGGGAGGGAGCCCATGGCCCCCTTTCCAGGGGAGATACGACCATGAGGAGCACAACTTAAGGTTAGGGATGGTCGCGATTTCTCGTGGAGAGTTTGGGCTGGATTTGTTTGGTCAGCAGATTTGGTCTGAGAAGAAGATTTTTGAATGAAATACCAATATTTGGGGGGGAAAAAAACCTTTTACCCCTATAATAGGGGTGCATCTGGATGGAAGCACAACCCCATGAGACCTTGTTGTCCTGATGAATCATATCAAATTTGGTCCATATCGGTCGGGTAGTTTGTGAGATGTTTTAGTCAAATGTTAACAGATGTATGTATGTACAGACATCGGGAACCAACTCTATGAGGTTATTTCAGAGAAATACTCCAAAATAACCAAAAAATAATAAAATAAAATAAAAACAGCAATTATTTCTCAAGTTGATTGGCAATTACACATTTTAAAATCTTGGAATGAAAGGGAAAAGAGAAACCTCTGAAATTTTGAGGATACTTAAATTAATCAATCGATTGTTTTCACTATAAAAGTGGGAAGAGAACTCAAATCAAGGTAACGACAAAAGATGACAAAACTGGATGAGTAAATAAGTCGATTTCTACTTACAGATGATTTAACTGTATCTTGACTGATAGGTAAGAAGTGATCAAAACAGAGGTGTTTGGAGGGGAGGAATAAGGTGTAAGGGCCCACAGCATGTTTGCTCAATATACTACAAATAATTGAAGTCTTGTCCTGAAACGCAGCTTCAAGTTGCTTGGTTAGTGATAGAGAAGGGGGCATTGGGAGAAAAAAAGAGGTTTTCACCCGTTTTAAAAGTTTATCAATGACAGTGAACAAACCCTTAACGTTGGTGAAGTTGCTCTCAATCTAGAATCGAGATACATAAATTCACGGCATTTGCTTTGATTCAGAGCAATGGTCCGTTGCTGTTTTGTTGTTTGATAGTTAGCAAGTAATATAGATTTCTTGTATTTTCTTTCGGGTAGTCGGATGGTCTAGAGGTACATACACTCTCCTCTAAGCTGTCTAGCCTGGGTTCAAATCCCGACCCAGTCATCCTGGTGCTTCATAGACGGGCAATTCATCAATATGTGTGTTGTCCATTGGATGGACGTTAAACTGGGTGTCCTGTCTGCCAGCATTAGTTGATGGATGTTAAACATCCCACGGTGTCCTTCCTGAAAAGCATGCGAGCGATCGCTGGCACCATGGCCAAAAAAATCCCAAATTCCTACCCTCACCTCACGTTTCACCTGTCCCAAATGAACGAAGTGCAAAGCGTAAACTTAGCAGATCATGCACAATAGTAGTAGTAGTAGTAGTAGTATTTTCTTTCAATTTGCAGTTATTTTGAAAGAATACAAATCGGCTTTTGACCAGGAAGAGCAATTGTCAGTTTTAGAGAGTCATATGTCAAGTGGACCAAATTTAAGGGTTATGCCTAAGTGTCTGGTTCAAATTGAAAGCAAATTCTTCAGGATCATAACAGCAGTGTGACACCGAAATGAATTGGATAATTTCTTGCCATAGTGTTGAATAGCGAATGCATCAAACCCTCAAGGAAATGCAGTCGCTGAGGTCACCAGAACCGAAAGTCGAACTCTGAGATTCTCAAAAGTCCACAGAATCGGGACATGAAATGTGAAGTCAATGAATCAGGGAAAGTTAGATGTTATAAAAAGAGCGATGGAAGGGACAATTAAACTTAAATGGGCTGGTTAGGGGCAATTTTAACCTGGCGATTATAAAGGGTTCTTTTCTGGTCATGAAACCTGTAAAACCTGGTCATGAAACCGGTCATGGACTTGATGGAAATAAGATGTGTGTTCCATCGGCGAATGAAGCAGGGAAAGAATGAATGAATAAATGCAGGATACATATGTGTCGTAATATACAAGTCCAGCTGTCGTGTACCTTTGTTCCAACAATGTACCTTTACTAAGTGAAATGATGCTACATTATGAACAATTTTGCTGAAGTGGATGAACAATGCATTTTCAAGTAGCAAATGCAGAGTGACATCGACACAAGGAAGCTGTGTAAATGTAACAAAACAATTTACATAGCTTCGACATCACCTTGTATATTTTTAATCCAACAGAAACAGCAAATGCAAAACAAAAACTACCCTTTGTTTTGATACAACATCCTCAGTTGGTGTTCTTTCACTCCCAACATTTTGGTTCTTACCTTCATTATCTCATCCAGGAGAGCAGATTTGATCTCTAGATGTTCAAAGCCACAGATGTACCCTGAGGTTAAAATCGGCTCCTGCAAACAATCAAGAAGAGCTGAGATAGCAAACAGCAATCAACTGCCTTATCTCGACTTCTCACACATGTGCATCAACTGATAAAAAGTACAGTTCAACCTTTTGAACCCTGAGCTCCTTGGACTTTCGGCTCCCCGGAGAAAAATCACTGAAAGTTTTAATTAGTTTTATTTCCGTTTTCTGCCTGTAAAAATGTTTCTCTAGCCCTGTAATTACAAAGAAATTATATTTTGAATCATAGATTTATAGCTTCCTTTCTTCTTTTTTGAGTTTATCACCAACTAGCAGAAGTAACCCGGCGTTGCTGGGTGGGGGAGGGGGGAGGAGGGGAGGGGGAAAGGAGGGGGTGAGGGAGGGGAGGGGGTGAGGGAGGGAGGGGGGGAAGGGGAGGGGGGGAGGGGGAAAGGAGGGGTGGGAGGGGAGGGGTGAGGGAGGGAGGGAGGGGGGGAAGGGGAGGGAGGGGTAGGGGGAGGGGAGGGGTGGGGGGCAGGGGGAGGGGAGGGGTGGAGGGGCAGGGGGAGGGGAGGGGTGGAGGGGGAGGGGGGGAGGGGAGGGGGAGGGGGGGAGGGGGATGGGGAGGGGGGGAGGGGAGGGGTGGAGGGGAGGGGGGAAGAGGAGGGGAAGGGAGGGGGAAGGGGAGGGGGGAAGGGGAGGGGGCGGGGGGGAAGGGGAGGGGGCGGGGGGGAAGGGGGAGAGGGAGGAAGGGGGCAGAGGGGTGAAGGGGAGGGGAGCAGGGGGAACGGGAGGGGAGGGGGGGAAGGAGGGTGGAAGGGGAGGGCGAAGGGGGAAGGGGACAGGAGGGGAGGAGGGGAGGTGGTAAGGGGAGGGAGGGGGAGGGGAGGGAGGGGAGGGAGGGGGAGGGGGAGGGGAGGGAGGGGGAGGGGGAGGGGAGGGAGGGGAGGGAGGAGGGAGGGAGGGGGGAGGGGGGGAGGGAGGAGGGAGGGGGAGGGAGGGGGAGGGGGAGGGAGGGGGGAGGGGGAGGGAGGGAGGGAGGGGGGGAGGGGGGGAGAGGGGGGGAGGGGAGGGAGGGGGAGGGAGGGGGAGGGGAGGGAGGGGGGGAGGGGGAGGGGAGGGAGGGGGGAGGGGGAGGGGAGGGAGGGGGGGAGGGGGAGGGGAGGGAGGGGGGAGGGGGAGGGGAGGGGGGAAGAGGAGGGGAGGGAGGGGGAAGAGGAGGGGAAGGAGGGGGGAAGGGGAGGGGGGGGGGGGAAGGGGAGGGGGGGGAAGGGAGGGGGGAAGGGAGGGGGGGAAGGGAGGGGGGGAAGGGTGGGGGAAGGGGAGGGGGGGAAGGGAGGGGGGAAGGGAGGGGGGAAGGGGAGGGGGGGAAGGGAGGGGGGAAGGGGAGGGGGGGAAGGGAGGGGGAAGGGGAGGGGGAAGGGGAGGGGGGAGGGGAGGGGGGGAGGAGGGGGTAAGGGGAGGGGGGAAGGGGAGGGGGGAAGGGGAGGGATTATTCTCAAATGCGCTAAGTTAAATATGAATTAAAATATGGATCTCATCATCGGAGGTCATTTTTAGGTAGGCCATGTCCTTCCAGGCCCAATGGCCATGTCTATGCCAAAAATCAAGTATGTGAGCGAGTCTGGCGGCGAGGACGGAACATCACGTGATCGCTCTGAGCGAATCAGCGAGCTGCTCTGGCACAGGCTAAGATTCAGTGTATAATGTTCCTCGCTGAAATGCGCTAAGTTAAATATGAATAAAAAATATGGATCTCGTCATCGGAGGTCATTTTACGTAGGCCATGTCCTTCCCAGGCCCAATAGCCATGTCTATGCCAAAAATCAAGTACGTGAGCCTCTTCGTTTAGGAGTCTATAGGTAACACACACACACACACACAAACTGTGTTTTATTTACTATATAGATAGTCTACTTTGTGGTGCCAGTTAAACCAGCAGTTATTGCCTGGCTTTCCGATTAACAAGAATTCTCCACAAAAACTTCCCCCGGACTTTCTGAGCAATTAGCGGTGACGCAGACCGAAGATTAGGTGTAATATAACGGAGCCGCTAATTGCTCAGGAAGTTGCTTGTGATATGTTTGTAAACAAGAGAAAATTAGCCTTGGACCATTATAAAACGAGCTACGTTACAAGCCTTAGACCATGGGGAAAAAAATAATTAAATAAATAAATAAATAACCAGCCACCAGGGTATAAAGGGTTAATTAATGAAGCCAAAATTGAACCAAATCGAGCTCAGATTCATTAAAATACATTCAAATTGTGAAAGAGCCAGAACATAATGTAATGGAGCAAAATGGAAAGGGGAAACACCAACAGCAAATGTGAGTATCAAAATGTGAAGATGTGAGTGAGATCAAGGGGTGGGGGAAAAGGACACATGGTGTGAACAAGCTGAAACACAGAAAGAAGAGGAAGGGGAAAGTGGGAATGAAAAAGAAAAGGAACAAACCAACAACTAGAAAATAAAAAGGGGTGAGGGACAGGGTGGGGAAGGGGGAGATGGGAGGCTAAATCACAATAACCTGGAAAAGGGGTGCACTTGAGAATGGGGTTATTTTGGGTAGAAGTTATCATCAGTATTGATAGGGATGACAAGGGGTCGTGATGAACTGCTTTCTTAAAGCTGAACATACTGGAGGAGTTAGTGCCACAGGTAAGAGAAAAGAGGAACAAATGAGTTGAGGTGAGCAGTGGACCTGGATTTTGGAGTGTAACAAGAAGAGGGTTTCTGGTAGACTGTGTGCACCTTCCATAAACCTGGGAGGAACAAAGCCAAGAGAGAGTGAAAGACTAAAAAGGAGGTGTCAGAATACAGAGAAGGCACCAACCTCTCTGCGATATGAAAGTAACAGGGCTAGGCACAGCTTCGTTGCTGGAGATTGTAATGATTTTGAGGGGCTTGCTTTCCACGGTACCATGACCAAGAAGGAAGGGCAGGATGTGAGGCATGGGGGAGTCGCAGCCCAAATGAGAGAGCAGTACTCCATCAAGTTGTGAATGAAGGTCTTGTAGTTTGTCAAAAGATCAGTTTGGTCAAAGAAAGACCTTGTATGACAGAAGATGCACAGTCGGCAGCTTTTTTTTTTGCATACAAGATCGAGGCTCATGTAAGAGCTAACATTAATCACAAAAATACAGACACATAAAACATATAATAAAGGGAGCGGGAGACAAAAAGAGAGAGAGAGGGGAGAGAGAGGGAAGCACACAAGTACCGAGGGAAGCACACAAGTACCACAGTAGAGAATAGGGACATTGGGAGATCTGTGGGAGGGAGAGGGCTTAGGGGAAGGAGGTATGGGAAGGGGGGGGGGGGGTGGGAGAGGTATAAAACACATGGACACTGCTAGGACTTGAATTGAAGAGAGTGAGGGAGTTTCTTCCAGAGGTGGGAGAAAAGAGGAATGAAAGAGTGAAGGTGAGCAGAGAGTCTTGATTTTGGCAGTTTCACCATAAGAGGGTTGCAGGCAGATCTTGTGCGACTTGTAGGAATATTTGGGGGACAGAGCACAGACAGAGCTGGGGGAGCTAAGCCAGAGAGGAGTCGGTAGAAGACAGAAAGACCACCAACCTGCCTGCGGTGAGTGAGTGAAAGGCCCTCAGAGTTAGCTTCATCGAGGAAGATTCCAATGATTCTGAAAGCTTTGGTTTCAACAGCGTGAAGCCGAGCTAGGTGTGAGGCAGGAGCACCAGCCCAGAGGGGAGAGCAGTATTCCATTGAGTTGTGGATGAAAGCTTTGTATGTGGTGAGGAGCTCAGGTGTGCCAAGGAAGGACTTCGCACGATGCCCAGTCAGCGACTTTGCATACTGGATCGAGGCTCATGCCCAGTCAGCGACTGGCTTTGGAGGCCAGCTTGGAAATGTGGTTTTCCCAGGAAAGATCATGGCAGATAGTGAGACCCAAAAGCTTGAGTGACAACTTCTTGGAGAGGATTGTTGAGAAAGTAGACGGGAGTGTTGCCCAGTCGGTCTTTTTGGAGAGACAGAGTGAGAGTGTGAGATTTGTCAGGATTGAAAGACATGTTCCACTTGTTTGACCAGTCTGTGATTTTGTCCAGGTCTGCAGAGAGTGAGGAGGCTGCAGACTGCCAATCTGAGGGATGAGGTAAGGAGCGGCAGAGATTGGAGCACCTGCTGCCAGCTGACTTTGGAGGCCATCTTGAAAACATGTTCTGACAAAAAAATATCATGGCTGATGGTGAGGTCCAAAAGTTTGAGTCACTTAACATCTTCAAGTGGTTTGTTTAGGACGTAGATGGGAGGGTTTACCAGATGGTCCTTTCGGAGAGAAAGAATGTTTGTGAGATTTGTCAGGATTGAAAGACATATTACAAGTGTTGCACCAGCTCCTGATTCTACCAAGGTCTGCAGAGAGGGAAGAGGTTGCTGTCTGACTATCTTAAGGAAAAACATGAAGAAGGATAACGCTTAAAGAAGGATATAAAGCCTCAAGGAGGCATGACCAGTTTACTCGAGGGAGGGGCGAAGGGATGGGGGGTGGGGGGGAGGGGATGGGGGAATATGAAGGGCAGGGCATCATCTATTAAGTGATGAAGATGGCAAGTAAGCCACTCAAGTGTTCATAGATGCGGCCTCTCTCCTGGGCGAGCTAGTCCGTACAGATGCTCTTGTACATATTGTGCATCAATGCAACCTACCTACAGAGGTGGTGTGAACAGCAGTGTTTGCTTAGTACAGTCCGTGCCTAGCCAGAGATGTATCCATTTATCATTGCCAATGCCAACAAGACAAAATATTGCATACCGCTCCTTTCCTATGCCATCTCCAGGTGCTGCATAAGGTCATTGCCGGGCACCAAAGGTGGCTCGGCAATGACGCACGCTGAAAGGGAGTACTCAGTTTTCACTCTGGTTGTTTGTTTGTTTGCTTTCTTGTTGTACACCGCTCCTTTGCTGTGCCATCTCCAGGCACTGCATAACGTCATTGCCAGGCACTGAAGGGGCCCCGGCAATGACGCACGCTGAAAGGGCGTACTCAGTTTTCACTCCGGTTGTTTGTTTGTTTGTTCTCTTGTTTGTTTGTTTGTTTTTATTGTTTGTTTGTTTGTTTTCTTGTTTGTTTGTTTGTTTGTCTGGGCGATATCTCAGCCATAATTTGAGCTAGGAAGCTGAAATTTGGGCACAATAGTAAGTACTTTGTCAAAAACGGTGTTTTTTGTTTTTTGATTAATCAATTTATTGATTCGTTAATTATTATCGATTAATTAAGTACTTATATATTTCCTTTCTCTTCTGGGCATTATCTCGGGCACCATTTGAGTTAGGAAGCTGATATTTGGACATGCCAATGACCAAGTAATTTGTCTGTAAAGGGTATTTTTGATTTATTGATTAATCAATTAATTATTCAATTAATGACCTAATGAATTAATTTTTTTAAGTTACAGATACGGATGAAATGGTGGTGGTTTATGTATTCTATTAGCCAATTGATTAATTATTTGATTTTTTATGATTATTATTTTTTATTTTCATTATTAATCATTTATTTATTTTCTTTCTCATCTGGGCAATATCTCAAGCACGTTTTGAGCTAGGAAGCTGATATTTGGACATGACAGTGACCAACTGTTGTGGCTATAAAGGAATCTTTTGATTTATTGATTAATCAATGAATCGATTAATTAATTTATTGATTAATTCATTAATTATTTGATTTTTTATTAATGACTTATTTAGTTAAATTTCTAAAAGTTCCATCTTCAGATGAAGCACTAGTGGCTTAGTTATGCTATTAGCCAATAGATTAAGAAAATATTTCATCATAATCTTTTATTGATTTTAATTATGCAATTAATCAATCAATTATTGTACACCTGTCCCTCCCAATACAGTCTCTATGAGCTGCACGGCGGTATTGCCAGGCACTAGAGGCGCCCCGGCAATGCCGCGCTGGAGGATATTTATTTATATGGCATGAGGGTGGTGTCCTTTGAATGTATCTGTACTTGTTTCCTTTCTCTTTTGCTTGGATGAAGGGTAAAGCACGAAATGGCAGCTTGTCTTTTATTCACGACGGATAAATTACCATTTAGCATATTTTATTTCTCATTTGTTTTGACATTTACTGTATTTCCACCCACGCAGATCGCTAATTTTGTGATGAAATTAGCGATTACATTCTTTCTATTTGTCAGGATCCATGTATCCATGCAACAAGAGTAAATGTGTAAGTCAGTCTCATAAGTACCAAACCAGTGTGCTCCTATCCATCATCTCTCACCTCGGGATCCAAGTTACGAAACACGTACATCCACGTTCTCTCCATAGCAGCAAAAAACTCCGGGTCGTCAGATGCCCAGCACACATCCCACACATCCTTTCTCTGCAGTGAAAGAATTTTCCCACAAGAATCTTTGGATGCACCTTGAGACTCCAGCTCCATGAGGGTTAGCAAACCGGCAGAGTCTAAAATGGCCAAGCGTCTGGAATAAAAACGCCATTAAATAATTAGAGCATACAAGATGGTTTGCTTCAAGGTAATGGCAAAATCTCCAGTACAGCACAAGACTTACGAACAATTACAGTTGAGGAAAATTCTGCAAGGTTGTTGGGAGGTGGTGTAAGCTCGCTGGAGCTCCATTCCAGGTAGGATGAAATGCATCAGAGTGCCAGACCCCTGCGCCTGCAGACAAACTTCTCACATGGATTTGTCATCATTAAAAACACCTGCAGCATTTTTCATCACCAACATGCTGTGGTGCCAAAGTAGGCACTCGGAAGAGATGGACATAGGGATGACAATTATGTGGAATATGGTATGGAAAAATTTATGCAAAAGGAACTAGAATGGCACTCAGTAGAGAGCATACCTCCACCAGGCTGAACAGTTTACGTTTTGTACCCCACTGATAGGTCAGATCTGGATTCGACATCATACTAAAATACTCAATTTGGTGTCTGTCTGTCTGTCTAACGATTTTTGACCGTCATACATTCGGTCGTTACTTATCCAATCTCAACCAAACTTGACAGGAGGACGAAGGGTCACACAATGAAGGTTGTAGCAAATTCATTTGCCCCCCCTCCCCAAGGGGGTTTTCTCTGCCAATGGGGATGCATGTTGAGGTGTATATCCGTGTTAAGATAGCTTTATCGTGGCGATTTTCCAAGGCTGCTTCTAATAACAAAAGTAATGATAATATCATAATATTAATGTTATTCCAATCAATATTAATACTAATAATATCCCACCTCCCCAAGGGTCTTTTCCTCCTTGAACAAACACCATGCTAACATGTGTAAACATCCTATCATGCCGTTTTCGTGGGAAGACCTCTACCAGAAGTAAACATATAAACCACAAACACGTATGATTACCTTTCTTAAACAGTCGCTAATGCTGTTTAACACTAAACTGAAATAAATTGGGAGGAATCCGGACATCATTCAATGCTTATCACATTGTCGAATGCACCCGATCGTAGATCTATTGTAGTCTATATACCCCACAAGGGTTAATAACATGACCCTTCCTGCCGCTAACGTGGAGTTCTTCCAAGGAGTTTTTCGTGGCGTATTGCCAAAGCCGCTTCTCATTACAAAAGTAATAACAACACTTATGATAATAGCATAATATTAATGATATTATGAAACAATACCCTCACTCCCCAAGAGGTTTTGTGACTTGCGATATTGCCTCCCTCCATCATTTTATCAGGATTTTGAATGGTGAGCCACGGTCTCATCTTTTCAATGACCTGATCTAACATAAGTAATAGTAATAATAATTGGCAAGAGTAAGGATAATAACATGACTCCCCCTGCCGCTCCCTTACTGAGCGGGTGTACTGGTGAACCAAATCTAATCGGCTTGTTCTTGTCACTTACCCAACTCGTCCACCAGGTTTTGACATGAGTCGTCCACAACTTTTTTAAATATCATGCAACATATCGTTTTTGCCACGATCACTCATTCGTGAAGAATCACCTAAAAAAATGAAAAAAATATCTTATCCGGATCCATATTTGGATCCTCACCAAAATCGGACCTCACCATATTCGGATCCTGACGACCCGGATTCGGATCCTTGTCATACACCAAACCTGTCCAACCAAGTATCATCCGAATCCGTCGTGGAAGTCTGAATGGACTTCCAACTGTTATTGAGATGTCTTTCTCTTGAGAGTAGGCGAGCTATCGCCGGCATCTTGTTTTTAATTTGTTTTTCACTTAATTTAATTCTCAGGATTGATAAGGGTCATTTGTTGTTGCTGTTTAAAGGCAATGGCAAAACTCCAATGATGGTCTCTTCCCACTAATTGTTTAAATCCTCACGGATCAATACAAAGACACCAGTTCTTATAATCTTCAATGTATTGCTCATGGTTGAAGCACTCCAATTTGGATGTGATTGCAGAAATACTTCAAAAATAAATCTTTCATCAATCTGCATTATGGGTTATAGCAATTGTGTGTTTGATGTGCTTAGGAATACTTATAGAAATAAAGCTTACATTGATAATCTGCGCAAGGAAGAAATACAATATTTTTAAGGTATTGAAATATACAAAAGGAAAATGAAGCTGTTTTGCCAGACAAGACCAGAAACCCAGTAGGTGCCAGTATGACGAAGACACCATGTCTGCACTCCTTCACCTAAGGCTGCTTATCTTATATGGCCTGTGTTGAAATGTTAAACAGATGTTCTATCGTGTCCATGGGCGCCAACTTGTCTCAAACCCTTGACCCCTCATTCCTCAGTCTGACTCCTCGAGGCTCCAGGAGACTTTCCTTTGTTCGCAGAAATACTATAAAAGGACTGAATTCAACCAAGTCGGGCAGAAGTTTTGTTTGAAATGTTGTGCTGAGTCTGTGGTCGTATATGTCGGTGTAGTGTACTGCTATCTTTGTTGTAATCCTTGTATAATCAAGTGAATCTTCTCCAGATAATAAATCTTCGATAAATTGTTCTTGGTGTGTGCGGACATTCAATCTGTGTACATCCTCAACACTGTCCACAAATTTTTGAGAGATCATGCTATATATCTTTTTTTTTTGCCCTATCTCTCAATGGTGAAGAATTACGTAAAATATAGCCACTCGCCCCTACTCCTTCCTTCTCCTGCCCCGACCCCTTCCTTCTCCCCCTCCTCCTCTTCCTCCTTTCCTCCTTGACCCCAAAGATGTTCACGTCACAGGGCCCGCCAGGTGCCAGCAAATGATGTGCAAACCCACAATCAGCGACAGCGTCTCAGCCAGGTGATGGTGCGATCCTACCCAATCAGCGCCGTGACCACAAAGTAATGCAGTCCAATGGCACACTGACTTGCTCGCCACCAATCAGAAGTGGCCATGCAGGAAGGTTCGCCAATCGCTGGTGAGACATGAGGGCTGGTACTTCCTCAAGAGTGTGCAACAGAAGACACCACGGCATACGTCTCGCCGCTGACTGTGTCGGTGTGAGGGGAGGATTGCCTGAAGCGTTTGATTTCGTTTAACATAAGAGACATGTGACAGGACATCCTTAATCCCTCGAGACTAAAACTGGCTTGGAGCACCTCTCCACAGGCCGTTCGCCAGACCGTTATCCCTATCCATGTATCCGAAGTACACATTCAAAGTCCTATAAAACTAGACCTCTACCCGATAAACGTAACAGAGTCAATGGAAACAACTCAGAGGGAGACACCGCACCAGATAAACAACTTGCTTATTAACCCACCACGATCAGAGTCTTGTCCAAGGCAGCAATGCAGCAAATAGGATCTCTGGTGGGCTGGAATCATAAAAACAATGCAACAAGTTCAGTTGCCTCACTTCCTGCACCTGTGCTTCCTTAATGTCCATATCCGATAACATAACGTTCAACAAAACCACACAAATAAATAAATAAACATCCACGAGTGTTAAAGCAATAAAACACCATTTCCAACATTGCTTCACAGAGGTGAGGAGCTCACATACATTGGAAGTTTTCGTATCCACAGCTGCACGATCACCACTTTTAAGTTCATGATCGATGTCATAAACCCTGGGAGAGTCATTACAATTTACCTTTGAGTATTTTTAGGAAATAAATAATAGACATAAAAACAAATTACAGAGAGAAAATTGCATAAAACCCTTAGTGAAAGTAAAGTCAAGTACAAAAGCTTGGCTCACTTCTCACGCCCATCCCATCGTGGCTTGGCTCCCTGTTGCACGTCCATTGCAGTAAGACGTTTAGCCACGCGGTAATGCCACACGTATATCTCAGTTCTTGAGGCAACCACAACGTGTGTGCGTGTGACTGCAATATGACGGGGTTCTGCCAAAGGCATACAGAAGAGGTAATCAGATGAAACAAAGACCTCAAAATACGAGGTTGAGCTGTGTTAGACATCGGTTACATCGGGATTAAGCAGAGACTGGAAAGTTTCCATCACAGCTCCAAAAACAGTTCTTTCCTAACTTTATGTCCTCAACTCCCTTCCATCAAACACCAAGTACTAAACTCCCCTCCACCAACACCCAAGTCCTCAACCTCCTCACAACCCCAAGTCCTCAACCTCCTCACAACCCCAAGTCCTCGATCTCTTCCCAATCCCAAGTCATCAAACCCCTGCCCACCCTATCTTCAATTGCCCTCCCCACTCCAAGTTTTCAGTTCCCCCTCCCCCACACCAAGTCTGCAACCTCCCCTCCTAACTCTGTCCCCTATCTGCCTCCATCCCTCCCTCCCCCCACCACAACTCCCTGTCCCTATTTCTTCTTCACATCCTCAACTCCACCCCCAAAACTCCAAGTCTTCAACCCCCGACTCCTCTTCCTTCCAACACGTCAACCCCCCCCCCCCCCCCCCAACTCTATGTTCCTCCCTCGTCTTTTCTCCACATTCTTAAAAGCGTTCCAGTTCCTGAAGAACAAGGTTAAAATCAAATAACAATGGAATAATGTTTCACTCACAATCTCACGAGATTCCACCATCTCACGATTCTTCAGTAAAAATAGCAGATAGGTAAGCTAAATTATAAAAAAATATACAAGGTCATTTGTAATTTAAACCTGACCGATCTCTCTATAAAGGTTCTTCTCACAAACCAGACTTAATCTGCTGAACAGAAACCTTCCTCCTTAAAGACGTCCCTGACTCCTTAGTCTCTCTTCCTGGTTACTCACTCCTTCGGTATGATAGACCTGACTCCTCACTCCTCACTCAGGCCAACTGGCATGGTCTTCAAGCAGCCATCAAATATCTGGACTGGTCTCCAAGCTCGACTGCCTCTGACATCAACTCATTCTGGGAATTCTTCCAAAGAAATTTGATCTCTCTCATGCACAGATTTATCCCATCTCGTCTTCAGTTGTCATACCCTTCCTTCCAACCATGGTACACTGAATCTTGTGGTGAGGCAGTTGCCCTGAAACAACTTGTCTTTGCATCATGGAAGGCAAATCCAACTGAAGGCAATCTCAGTTCCTTCCACAAAGGTCAGAACAAATGTGTTTCTACCCTTAGGAGAGCCAGGAAACAATATCTCTCTACTCTCAAGACTTAACTCTCAAACCTGTCTCCCTCCTCCAAATCCTGGTGGGACCTGGTCAAATCTGTTTCTAGTGTTTCTTCCCCTTCCATCCCCTCCCTTACCACAAATGGCTGCACAGCTGACACCACACGTGAAAAGGCCGAATGCTTCAACTCTGCATTTGCTTCCAAATCTCGTGTCCCAAACCCATCGCTCTATAAACGCACTTTACCCAGTCAAGCCCAGCTGCTGCTCCTGGACTCTGTGACCTCCTCTCCCTACAAGGTGGAGAAGTTTCTGTCAAACCCTGACTCTGATTCTGCAACTGGACCAGACGGCATCAGCCCACGGGTCCTAAAATCCTGCTTTGCCACTAAATCACACCTTCTCTCTGTTCTCTTCACCCTCTCTTTTGCTCAAGGTCATCTACAATCTGCTTGGAAATCAGCCAACATTACCGCTTTACTGTTACGTGTTCCTCCCCGAACCCCGGTTACAGTGCACCTCAGAGTCTCGAGAGAGAACGCGGCAGAAAGATTTGTTATTTTGCGTGTTCTGATAAACCATGGTAAAGCTACACCAATGCAATTGTAGAACAAAACAAGTAATTGTATTAAGAACTCTCACATACACAATAATCACACTATTAAAGAAAGTACAATGTAAATATCACTTGCATAAAATGAACAATACATATGATGGTACCATCATTCCCCAATGGTCTTAAAGCAATAAACTCACGACACGCCAAACGTGAGTGGAATGTAACATTCCCCAAAGTCAGTGCACTAACACTACGCTGGTTGAAGCCGTGCAGAACGATGAGAACAGGCAGGTATCAGCACGACGGGGAACGAGGAGTTACGAGGTGAGAGGTCGATATGGGAATTGAACCGATATGTAAACCAACGGCGCTCCACACGATGATGTCGATATGGGAATCCCAGTGACAAAACAAAATGCAGCAAGCGGACAGTCTCTTCGAGGATAAAATGGCGTATAGGCCTGTAATGGATGAGCTTGCTCCTTCAAAAAATAAAATGAGTGATAAAACCTGAGTGATAAAACCAGGTTGAATTGCAATCGCAATTTGTGACGATGTCACGGATTTTCCTTTCCCGGAAAGCCTCAACTCATTCGCGACCAATATCAAAAAAGTCCGCTTGCAACCTCGATGTGGCTCACAGCTGTCTCTTCCTCTCTCTTCCGGTTTGTTTGCTGCGTTTTTCTTTTTCCTCCACAAACATTTATTTTTACCTTTTACCAAAGTCATCTCCATTTCACACAAAAATCTTAACAATAATACCTGAAACTAAAAATCCTAACAGTATATAACAACAACAAAGGCGGAAATGATGGATCCGTAACCGCTTTACACAAAAAGGTGCAAAAAAAGATCCTTGCAACTGCAGACCAATCAGCCTGTTCCCAATAATCAGCAAGGTCATGGAATACACAATCGCTTCTGATATTACATTCGTCCTCTTCACCAATAGCTTGATCTCAGATCATCAATTTGGATTCAGACCAGGTCGCTCAACCTTGGACATGCTGCCTCTACTCTCCCAACAATGGATGGAGGCCCTCAATTTCAGATATGAGATCAGGGCTGTCTCTTTAGATACAGTCACGTGAAAAAGTAAGTACACCCCATGTAAAGTTTTGACTTTTTCAACATATTTCAACGTACAGCTATTTGATCTTCATTTCAACAATATTGATCGATAAAGGTGATATAATATAACAAATATCATGAAACATTTACATTTTGTAGTCCATTGTATAATTTAAATAAACATAAATGCAAATTTCGCATGTGGAAAAAGTAAGTACAGCCCTACATTTATCACTACTTCAAATACCTAAAATTAGAAACAGGTGCACCAGCTCAGGTGCAAATGATTAGAACATCGTTAGAGAGGATCTTGGAGGAACCTGTCCTATTTAAACCTCAGACATTTAGCTTGGTTTGCTCTTTGTTGTTGAAGTGTGTGGTTTCATCATGCCTAGATCAAAAGAGCTCTCTGAGGCCTTCAGAAAGAAGGTTATAGATGCCTACAAGTCTGGGAAGGGATTTAAAAAGATCTCCAAACAATTTGAAATCAATCATTCGACTGTCCGGAAGATCATCTACAAGTGGAGAAGATTCCAAACAACTGCCAACTTCAGGCCAGGCCGCCCCTGCAAGTTCAGCCCGAGAGCAGACCACAAGATGCTGAAAGAAGTCTCTAAGAACCCCAGAATGTCATCATGGGACCTACAGGTAGCTTTTGCCACTGTTGATGTCAAAGTGACCGAATCTACCATTAGAAAGAGGCTGCACAAATTTGATTTACATGGGAGGTGTGCCAGGAGGAAAGCTTTGCTGTCCAGAAAGAACATCAGGGCAAGACTAAAGTTTGCCAATGAACACCTAGGCAAAGACCCGCACTTCTGGAACAATGTGCTCTGGACAGATGAGTCAAAGGTAGAGCTATTTGGCCACAGTATCAGAAGACATGTTTGGCGAAAACCAAAGACAGCATTTGCCCACAAGAACCTGATACCAACTGTAAAGCATGGTGGTGGAAATATTATGGTTTGGGGCAGCTTTGCGGCATCAGGGCCTGGGCAGCTCACCATCATAGAATCCACGATGAATTCTTCATTGTACCAGAGGGTGCTTGAGGATAATGTGAGGCCATCTGTCGGAAAGTTGAAGCTCAACCGAAGGTGGACCTTGCAACATGACAATGACCCTAAACATACCAGTAAATCCACCAAGGAATGGCTGAAAAGAAAGAAATGGAGGGTTCTGGAATGGCCAAGTCAAAGCCCGGATCTAAATCCCATCGAGATGTTGTGGGGGATTTGAAACGAGCTGTGCATGCAAGAAACCCCTCAAACATCGCACAGCTGAAATAATTCTGCATGGAGGAGTGGGCAAAAATTTCTCCCAGTCGATGTCAGAGACTGATAGACAGTTATAAGAAACGCCCACTTGAGGTTGTTTCTGCCACAGGGGGCAATACCACCTATTAGATCCAAGGGTGTACTTACTTTTTCCACATCCGAAATTTGCATTTATGTTTATTTAAATTATACAATGGACTACAAAATGTAAATGTTTCAGGATATTTGTTATATTATATCACCTTTATCTATCAATATTGTTGAAATGAAGATAAAATAGCTGTATGTTGAAATATGTTGAAAAAGTCAAAACTTTACATGGGGTGTACTTACTTTTTCACTGTATATCTCGAGCTTTTGACACAGTCTGGCATCCCACCTTGCTCTCCAAACTCTCTGCCTATGGCATCCATTGCCAACTCCACCTTGGGAAACTGACTTCCTCTGCTCTCATAGCCAACATGTGGCATTATTCCTTTCATCTCCTCTCCCCTGTCAAGGCTGGAGTACCCCAACACAGTGTTCTAGGCCCCATCCTATTCCTAATCTTCATCAATGATCTCTCGAACTCTCTGGAAAATCCTCTATCTCTTTGCTGATGACTCCACCCTGTGCCATGACATGCCTCACCTTTCAGATAGACAGAAGCTTTCTTTCTTTCTTTCTCTTTCTTTCTTCTCTCTCTCTCTCTCTCTCTCTCTCTCTCTCTCTCTCTCTCTCTGTCTCTCTCTCTCTGTCTCTCTCTCTCTCTCTCTCTCTCTCTCTCTCTCTCTCTCTCTCTCTACAAAATCACAAACTGGTCAAACACTTGGAGCATGTCTTTTAATCCTGAGAAATCCCAAACCCTCACTATCTCTCTAGGAAAGGCCTGAATGTCAAACCCTCCCATCCTCGTTCTTAACAACCTTCTCAAAGTGGTTCAGGCACTCAAACTTTGGATCTCACTCTCAGCCATTATTTTTCTTTGGCCAGCCTCATTTCAAAGTTGGCCTCCAAAGCCAGTCAAAGACTGGGCATTCTCTATCATGCAAAGTCCTTCCTTGGTAACCTGAACTCTTATCCACCTATACTTGTGACAACCTACCAGGCTTTAATCCACCGCTTGAAGGAATACTGCTCTCCCCTATGGACTGGTGCCCCTGCCTCACACCTTACTCAGCGTGACGTCGTAGAAACCAAGGCCTTCAAGATAATTAAAATCTCCCACAATGAAGCTGAATCTATGGGCCTGTCTCCTTGCCAACACCAGGTCGGTGATCTCTCAGTCTTCTTTCGCCTCCTTTCTGATCTTGCACCCTCTGCCCTGTTTGTGCTAAAATGTACACAGTCTTAGCGATTAGATAAATTACCATATGATTAGTTTTTGCAGCATGTACGTAATAAAGAAGTTTTTATTTTCCAACTTTGCATATCTTATATTGGAGCAAACGTATATGGTTATGTATGTATGCATGTATGAATGCATTCATGCATGTATGTATGTGTGCATGCATGTCTATGTATATTTTTGACCAAAACGTCTTCTTCTTCAAATATAGAATATCGAAAAACACGGTCCATGAAGCCGTGAGGTGGTGAAGCTGTGTGACTATATATATCTGTTATTATGTACTGTGTGAAAGTCGGTTACATCCTGTCTATTAATTACGTACCTCTATTAATTACGTACTGTTGGAATATATATTTCCACCCTTTAGACTGCTAAGACCCCTTAGACCTTTGTAGGCCCTTTAAGTCCCCAAAGATCCTAAAGACCAAAAAGATCCAAAAGATCCTTAAAGACCCAAAAGACCCGGAGGACCCAAAAAAAAACGAAGACCCCGAAGACCCTTAAAGACCCCAAAGACACAAAATACCCAGAAGACTCAAAAGAACCAAAAGACCCCAAAGACAAAAAATACCCCGAAGACCCAAAAGACCGCCCAAGATCAAAGAGACCCTTGAAGACCCCCAAAGACCCAAAATAACCCAAAGACTCTTAAAGACCCAGAGGATCGAAAAGACCCAAAATACCTCGAAGGCCCAAAAGACCCCAAAGACCCTGAAGACCCATAAAGACCCCCCCAAAATACCCAAAAATATCCCAAAGACCGAAAAGATCCCGAAGACCCAAAATGCCTGAAGATACAAAACACCTTGAATACCGAGAAGACCCAAAATATCCACAAGACTTAAGAATCCTTGAAGACCCCGAAGATCCAAAATAACCCAAAGACCCTTAAAGACCCAAAGGACCCAAAAGACCCAAAAGACCACGAAGATCCAAAGCACCTCAACGGTCCAAAACACCCCGACAACCCAAAACACTAAAAAGACCCCAAAGACCCTTAAAGACCCAGATGACCCAGATGACCGAAAAGATCCAGATGACCGAAAAGACCCAGATGACCGAAAATACCCAGATGACCGAAAATACCCAGATGACCGAGAAGACCCAAAGACACAGAGGACCCAAAAGACCCAAAATACCTCAAAGACCCAAAAGACCCCAAAGACCCAAAAGACGCTAAAGACCCAGAGGACCCCAAAATACATAAAGACCCCGACGACCATTAAAGACCATGAAGACTATTAAAGACCACAAAGACCCTGAAGACCATGAAGGCTCATAAGACCCTTTCTACCCATTACACCAGCTTGGACCCTTGACCATTTAGAGGCTTAAACCACTTGGACATTTTTAGATTACAAATAAATTACAAATATATAATATCACAAATAGTACAAATAAATTTGTAAGACAAAAAAAGAAAAAAGTATTTTGATTGGTATAAATCATGACAACACAGCAACTCACATAGTCATTATCCTCAGTTAAAACAGGCCCGTGCCTCTGTAGCGACGTGTGGTGAGGAGAGCGTAGCGGGCTGATCCACGCTAGTATACAATAATCTCACATGAAATATGTAATGTTTTGGATGAACAATCAAACAAATCAATTTGTGGCTTTATCATCTTATACTAACTTGGGCATAAAATCTCCAGAAACATGCACAGGATTAAAGTTCGAACAACTCACCAGTATCCAAGTACTTGCTATCAAGCTGAGTTCCAATGTCGTTACAAAGCAACAGCTTGTACTGTCAAAAAGGCATTAAAAAGTTTAACGCTTCTGAAGAGCAACAACGTTAGCAAAAATCATTTGAAGTTGGTGGCTAACAACGAAGTCATTGATTATTTCCATGCACAAAGCAAACACTGTCAGACTCAACAAATCATGCCATATTCCTCAATTGCTCCCATTTACGGCGTCTCGGCAGGGACACAAACAACTGCGATGCAGTCTTTTCAGAAATCAAGTTGTTGTTTCATAAACAACACAATATTTGGTAGTTCTACAATGAGAAGAAAAAAAATCTAACAAAAGAAAAAGGCAACAATTACTGTTAAATAAATTTACCATTCAAAATAAAGACTCTTCTTCCTCATCCTTTAATGTCCATGAAGCAGTAAGAAATGAAAATAAACACCTCTGTAAATAGTATACATTGGCCCAATATAAACAATCGTGTTTCTGACAGCTAGGAAATAAAACTTCAAATAAAGAAAAGTTATTCAAGCAGAAGCACATTTAAGCAGTATTCGATTAGGAATTTGTCCTGTTGGCTGCATCATTACTGAAGTGCGCCTGTGCTGTTGATGCAGTGTGAGAAGGGATTTGGAATCTGGCCAGGTTACCTGCACAAGTTGGCGTTTTTATTTTTAAATAATGTGAGGTCTTTCACCTCCATCATCAAATGTTGGGAGACAGGACATCTAGCTGACCGTCCATGTGAAGGACGACGTACTTGCTTCTGGCAAAGCACCAGGGGGGAGAGTTTATAGTCAGGATGGGAATGAAAACAAGACAGCACAAAAGCATGTACACCAACTAGAGACTATCTATCAGCCCTACAAAGTAAAGTAACATTTACTGTATGTTGATCATAATCAAGTAAGTTTTACTGTTAACACGTTGACTGTCAAACTCCTATAGTATACACGACTCCCATTTGCCAAGCCAAATATGCATGTGCATGTAGCGGTTACCGCTGGATGCACACAATCGCCTTGCACCGGCCAGAACACGGCCAGACGCGCCTCTCCCGGGCATGCCCGCTCTCGCCTTTCCAGGGCTCGCCCAGAGCGTCCGGGCATGCCCGCTATCGCCTTTCCAGGGCTCGCCCAGAGCGTCCGGGCATGCCCGCTATCGCCTTTCCAGGGCTCGCCCAGAGCGTCCGGGCATGCCCGCTATCGCCTTTCCAGGGCTCGCCCAGAGCGTCCGGGCATGCCCGCTATCGCCTTTCCAGTGCTCGTCCAGAGCGCCCGGGCACGCCCAGCCTCGACTTGCCAGGCCGCAGCCAAACACGCCCGGGCAGGTCCAGACTCGCCTTTCCAAGGCTCGCCCTTGATACCCGGGCATGCCCGGTATAGCTTTTGCCGGGCAAACTTCCCGACATAAATGTGTATATATATTGCTGCCCGATAAACGGGCTTTTCAGAGTACCCGAGTGTGATACATTTATTAAACCTACTCGGACGAATTTCCATCTTTGGTCGCGTCAATTCTTTCAACTCGCGTTGGAGCCCAGCTCCTTCATGCATATACTTTCTTTTCAAATTTTACCCTTCCATGAGCCAATCGAAGTTAATTTCTTATCCATTGTTGGGGAAACCCACGTTATGAGAAAACTCGTAGCTGGCAGTGGAACAAGATTTTCAATTCCATATTCCTAGGAATGAGCTATCTGGAAGCACTGAATCATCATTGGGGTACAGGAGGGACAGTCATCCCATGACCATAATGCGAAAGCTGGTGTTCCTCAGGGGTCTGTGTTGGCTCCAATATTGTTCTTGTTATATATTGTTACAGACGTGGCTTGGATGTTATTCACCGAGCGGTTTTGGGATGACCACGTCTGCACAAGATTATACTCGATATTATACCCGAACGTTGACTAGTCGCGCGATGCTAGGTCAATGAAGGAACAGACACACGGCTGGGATTAAAATGACGACACCAGGGATACGGTTCTCAAGACCTCCGGAGGAGATTATATTCGTTACGGAAGGTCAGATTACAGGGACGAGAGGGACAGCAAAGGAAGATAGGCACTTAGACACAACCTTATGTTAACCCCAACAGACGACAGGTAAACGGGACAAGGCTGACTCACACGGGGGTTGATGGCAGGAAAGCGGTTGTCGATGGCTCCAGGTGCACCTGGGCTCAGGGCAGGATCGACCCGGTCCGGTCCAGAGATGCGGAAGGTTGCACAGCGCTCGAGGTGGCGTCTTTTCGTCTCAAGCTGGGGGCGCATCTGACGTCACGTCCGCTACGTGGCCGCGTATATCCGGCGGGGAGTGACACGCCCTCGGCTCGTTAGCTCCGCCTCGTGGAATCGGCACGTTGCTTCTCATTGGGTGCGTGCGGGGGGGTTACCGGCTCCGCCCTTGACGAGGAGCTGACAAGGAGCCCCTTTGTGGTAACCCCGTGGAGCGCATGGTCTGGAGCGCGTTGTCTGGAGCGCATTGTCGATGGCGGCTAACCGAGCCGGTGGGAGGACGCACACTCCCCCCCGCGCAGCGCCGTGCCCCTCTGTTGTTGTAGACGGGGAAGAAGATGGGAGGAGGTATGGGAAAGGTCCTAAACTCACTACTGGTGCCATATAATCACATTCTGGTGCAACGAAGAGTCATAATTAATGGAAACGAGGCCTTAACTGACATAGACTAAGAATAACTAGCAAGATGTCCGAAAGTGGTCTACGTGTGGTGCGGTGGACCTGGGCACGACATTTAATGGGGGAAAAAGGGGAAGGTCGGTTCTACAGAGTGTTGTTTACAGACAATGGGACTAGGGAATGGGGGATTGGGGATAGTTGGGGAGTATTGGGGAAAATAGGGGAATATTTACAAGCGGATATGGAGGCCAAATTCCATATTCGCAACATTGCACCCTTCTCTACCCTCGGGGCGTCCCGACCCGATAAATTTTTACCTACTTTAGTGTGGCACGCAATGTAGTTCCCTCTACTATTAACTCTACCCTGAGTGCGACAGTTTTACAGATATTCACAAATGAGTAAATATGTCCCCCTGCGACGTTGCACCCTTCTCCTCTCAGAAACACACCCACAGGATAACCGAATCCGGAAAGAATTCTCAAACTAAACATACAGCCGGTAGGGAGCATTATCTACAAGACTACGCTGATATTTACACTACGATCCAGGACCTGTTTTTGGAGGAACACATGCAGATGTTATGCATAGAGAGAGCACGCATGCTAGCATCGATACACCAACCCACGAGTGCTCTGTGGCCTACGGCCTTTAATAATGTGCAGAGCACCCCTTCCAAGCATCAAGCACCACCCCATCACACAGTGAGCACCATCCGGTGCACCAATAAAGTGTTTACAAATCACCGGTGGTGTCGCAGCCGGCCGATGTTCTGCCGCTGGTCTTGCCTTCATGTGGTGCACTTGGCCTTCTTACTTCTTTTAAACAAAATAAAGAAAGGCGCCAACCGCGTCCATTTCTTTATTGTGGCCGTCAGGGGGCCAACTATAAGTGGTTCACCTGTATGGCATAGGTGCCACGTTGACCCATAGGTCCATCCACGGGTGGTGCTTGGCCGCAAAAGAGCTGCGGTCCATGGTGGGTGGCCACAAACATTGCGGTCCATATGGTGTATCGATCCCAGCAGCAAGCAGCGAAAGTGCAGGCCCACAACTGCGAAGCCAGCACCGCTCTCTCCTCTCTCTCTACCCCAAAGCCAGATCCTCGGAGGTGGGAGACAAAAGAAGCAGACAAGTGAGTAAGGTGGTAAGGGCGCAAAAGTGCACGCAATGCAAGGTAATGCACACTGGGGGCACATGGGAACCAGGTGAGACAGGTACGTTCCTACCGTACGCTCCCCCCCCCCCCCCCCACCAGGTAACCTACATGGCCCCTCCCTTACCCCTTACTGTATCCACAAAACACAACACTACCCATAAACATCTACTTTACAAATCAACAAACATCCCTACTGTCTTCCCCGTTCCTCCCATATACCAAATTCGTCTTCTCTCCCTCCTAACCAATCAAATTTGCCATTTTCAACTCAACATCATAATTTGCCATCTCCAACTCAACATCATAATTTGCCATCACCAATTCATCATCAGTCCCTCCTAAGGAGGGAGAGATGGAATCACCCCAATGTCTCATCCAGGTCGTGATGCGTCTCACAAATCCAACAGCAATTTCATTTCCTGCAACAAAACAAAGAAAACACAGGTGTGGAGTCATCATCATCACCACAGGTAAGTGGCTGCGTATGGTGCGACAGGTTCATCAATCCTAACTATTTCCTAAATGACTTTAACAACTTTACACTACCCGGGGTCTTTCTCCGGCCAAACCATTGGCCCTCTTACACTATGGGTTCTAAAAACCAATTCCCATTGGCCAACTGTGGTGCTTTTCAATTTGGGGTCTCACTCCCCCGATTCATCTCCCGGTGCCCTCGCACAATTTCTGGGCTGTGGCGTGTACCTCTCCCAGTGGGTCTACCCACCTGCACACCTCCACCACTGCGGTTGCCTCCGAGCTTACCTGCTCCTTACCCTAACCTAACTACCTGGGGAAGGCCCTCTGGCACTCTCCCCACTCGGTGCCCTCTCTGGCACTGGGCTACCCGGGTCCATCCTCCGGATCCTCGGGCCCCATCCACAACTCTACCGGCTCCCAGAGCCCACCTGCGGCCTCACCTGGCCGACATCCTCACAGTGGTGGAGTGCCCAACCAACTACACACACTAACAGGCTACACGCCCAGCCATTTCCACAACACTAATGCACCCATCCACAACACCATTCTGCAACCGCACCACAGATGCCAATATCCAACCACAATTTACCTGTACCCTCTACCTAACACTTACACTACCCGCCCCGGGTACTCGTGAAAGGGGTCCACTCTTCCCCCATCCACACCTTCGCACCATGCACACCACTCCGTACCACTTACTCCAACTCTCTCCACACACCTGTACTGGCACACCTGTGCTCTCACACCTGGTGCCACCTGCACCCTTCTCTCCCCAAGCGCATTCGCGCTGATCCACAACACTCACTACTCATACACTGCTCCACACACCTGTCCAGTTGCACACCTGTGCAATCACACCTGTTCAATTCTCACACACACGGCATCATCTCAGCTAACTACTCCCTTCTGAAACTTGCGCTTCCCAGTCGTCCCTTTAAACTATTGCGCTCCCTCGTCATTATCATCCATACTAAACTACCTGCGTCCCCACTACAGGTATCAGTCACTAACTAACCTTAACGTCACCTAATGTCATCTTCTAGGGCCCTATCCATATAACCTAACCCACCCGGGCTAGTTTTCACTGCCATACACCCCATAAACTATAGCTCCTTTGCCCCCAACATGGGAAGGATGGTGGATTTGCCATCCCACCCCATCGGGGGTCTCTCACTACCAATTTTGCACATCAAATTTCAACAAATCAAAAATTTGCCAATCACTACTCATCATCTGCCAATCACTACTGCCAATCCCTTGCCAATCATCAAATTTTGTTTTTCTCCAATTTTGGGTCCAAAACACTAACCTCATCACCCAGTCTACTCACTAATGCCTCTCGGTGCGCTAATCCCTGTCCAAAGCCCGGCTTCGTAAAGCCAAGCCATGAATGCGGGTTGTTTTGTGCCAGCGGCTGGATGCGTCCGGCACTCGGTGCAGGGCCGGGGGTTTACCCGGGCCGAGATCCCACGCACCATCTCGGCACGGAGCCATCCAATGTCCCGATCTCGACCTGCCGGACTGCCTCAACAAAAAGTGGTCGCCATAACGACCCTTTCTATCGGGCTGCCCGCTCCGCCTAGTGGAGCACGGACGCGGCCGTTCAAAGCGAGGCCCGGCACGCACCGAGGGCCCGATTCGGCTATAAGTCGTTCTAAACTCTACCCCGTCTAACGTCGATGCTTCACCTGGACGCTTACACCCCACAGCCCGTTCCTTGCTCACACATCCAGCTGTGCCCATGGTCCTCGTACCTTTCCTTACACACCCAGGTACCCTCATTCCACTCACAGCCTTGGTCACACACCTGACCACCGAACACTGTGGCCCACATTCGTTGCTCGCACACCTCACCAATACACCTCTTCGCGCCCCCTCCTCGGTCACCTCCTCTGTGACAATCACAGGTGTGCTCTCATTCGCACACCCAACCACGTGCCTCACCACCAACTCCAGCGTGCATTCCCACTCACGCTCTACCATTCCAGGTGTGCATCCTTCCATCCCAGGTGTACATCCTCGCTCACCTGTCACAACCAACTCACTCTCCTTGTCACTCTCACTACTCTCACCTCCATTCTTGACAACGCACTCGCCCTTACTCCCGACAGCGCACTCTTTCCTCATGCACCTGTCCGTTACACACCTCTCTCGCGCACACCCTTGCGCACACTCTCCCGTCACACCCTCTGTAACACTCACCACAGGTGTGCATTCTTCCTTGCCTTTGACAGCGCACTCTTTCCCCATGCACCTGTCCGTCACACACCTTTCTCGCGCACACCCTTGCGCACACTCTCCCGTCACACCCTCTGTAACACTTACCACACCGCGCTTCCATGTGCTCCCTCGCACACTCGCTACGACCGACTCACTCTCGCCAGCACACTCACTCCTTGGCACGCATTTTTTCCTCACACACCCCAGAGTCGGACTTTCTCGCACACCTCCTTTTTCGCACACCAGACCTGTCGCACACTTCACCAACGGCCTCTCACGAACACCCGGGTCCATCTCGACCCCCAAGCTTCTTAAATCCCCTGGCGCACCATACACACGACCATATTGGTCACCACTTACACCAGGTCTTCTTCCTCTTCGCTTCTCCTCCATCACCTGCGAATCCCTCATCCGGTTAATGGGCACATCATCACGATCCAAACACAGACTTTGGACCAATTCTTTTATCTCCTCTTTTATCTCTTTCTTATCCCCTCTCCGTCGCTTCTTAATTTCGCTCACCCCTTCTTCCACTTCTTCTAATTTTTGCTTCATTTCCTTCATCTCTTCGTGCGCCCCTTTAAGTTCTTCCTCTAACTCCACTTTATTTTTTTCTATGTGCTCCCGCACCTCCCGCTCTTTAACCTCCATCACCTCTACCACCTTGTCCATTTTCCTCGTCAGGTTCTCATGTACCGTCTGACACTCTTTTTTAATTACCCCTACGTCCTTTTTTATCTCCTTCTGTGTCGATTTTAAACCCTCTATTACCGCTGTGTTCTTCTTTACCTGGTCCCCCAACTCCTTTTGTCCCACTGTCAGTTGTTCTACTCCCAGCGTCAACTCCTCTATACCCCCTTGCAATTTTACAGTCCCCTTTCTCACCTCCTTCTCCATGCGCTCCTTACAGTGCCTCACCTCCTCGCGCACTCCTCCGACCTCCTCACTCACACCTCTTCTGATCTCTTCTCCCATCACTTGCATCTCCTGCCCAGATGCCACCCTCATCTGCTCCATTTCCTCCCTGTGAGCATCCAGTTTGGTTTCTACCCCCATTCTGACCCCCTCTATCTGCTGCCCCATTTGGTTAACTTCCCTTTCCGCTTGGTCCCTCATGTCCCTCAATTTGCCTTCCATGGTGTTTTCTAACCCCTCTAACCCTTTTTGCATCCCTTCCATTTGATTCTCTTGAGCGGCCATTCTGTTTTCTACCCCCGTTAACCCCTCCTGTATTTCCCCTAATCTATCGTCTAATTTCCCAAATTTCATGTCTAATCCCTTAAAATTATTGTCTAATCCCTTAAAATTATTGTCTAATCCCTTAAAATTATTGTCTAATCCCTCACTGGTACCCCTCGCTTCGTCCCTCATTACCCCTATTTTGCCCTCCAATCGCTCACCCTGAGCATCCATCCGGTTCCCCATTACCCCCATTTGGTCCTCCAATCGCTCACCCTGAGCATCCATCCGGTTCCCCATTACCCCCATTTGGTCCTCCAATCGCTCACCCTGAGCATCCATCCGGTTCCCCAACCGCTCACCCAATCGCTCAATTTGGCTCTCCATACTCATCTGTACAGCTGCCTGTAACTGCGCAATGAGGGCCTGCATGTCAATCGGCTGCATGTTAAAGCCCGTTGATACAGCGGCCTCGGCTACCACGCGCTCTTGCGAGGCGCCATTTTGCGCGCCCGCTACTTCGTGCGTGACGGCGCTATTTTGCGAACCTGCCGCCCTCACTGCTTCGCTCTCCTCTTGTCCCTCAATTTGGTCCTGGATCGACCCTACCTCACTCTCCTTTACCGGACCCCAGCTGTCTTGATCCGCCATAGCGCGACTTTCAAAATTCGGTTTTTTTTTATTTTTCGTAAAACAAATTCAAATTTCGCCGTTATAATTTCGCGCGGGAAACGCGCTCCGAATCGATTCTACTTGTTACAAATTTGGGCCTAATAACGCGCGGGAAACGCGCTCCGAATCGATTCTACTTGTTACAAATTTGGGCCTAATAACGCGCGGGAAACGCGCTCCGAATCGATTCTACTTGTTACAAATTTGGGCCTAATAACGCGCGGGAAACGCGCTCCGAATCGATTCTACTTGTTACAAATTTGGGCCTAATAAATTTAGTCCCGGGTTCGAATTCCACTCCTCGACACCAATTGTTACAGATGTGGCTTGGATGTTATTCACCGAGCGGTTTTGGGATGACCACGTCTGCACAAGATTATACTCGATATTATACCCGAACGTTGACTAGTCGCGCGATGCTAGGTCAATGAAGGAACAGACACACGGCTGGGATTAAAATGACGACACCAGGGATACGGTTCTCAAGACCTCCGGAGGAGATTATATTCGTTACGGAAGGTCAGATTACAGGGACGAGAGGGACAGCAAAGGAAGATAGGCACTTAGACACAACCTTATGTTAACCCCAACAGACGACAGGTAAACGGGACAAGGCTGACTCACACGGGGGTTGATGGCAGGAAAGCGGTTGTCGATGGCTCCAGGTGCACCTGGGCTCAGGGCAGGATCGACCCGGTCCGGTCCAGAGATGCGGAAGGTTGCACAGCGCTCGAGGTGGCGTCTTTTCGTCTCAAGCTGGGGGCGCATCTGACGTCACGTCCGCTACGTGGCCACGTATATCCGGCGGGGAGTGACACGCCCTCGGCTCGTTAGCTCCGCCTCGTGGAATCGGCACGTTGCTTCTCATTGGGTGCGTGCGGGGGGGTTACCGGCTCCGCCCTTGACGAGGAGCTGACAAGGAGCCCCTTTGTGGTAACCCCGTGGAGCGCATGGTCTGGAGCGCGTTGTCTGGAGCGCATTGTCGATGGCGGCTAACCGAGCCGGTGGGAGGACGCACACTCCCCCCCGCGCAGCGCCGTGCCCCTCTGTTGTTGTAGACGGGGAAGAAGATGGGAGGAGGTATGGGAAAGGTCCTAAACTCACTACTGGTGCCATATAATCACATTCTGGTGCAACGAAGAGTCATAATTAATTAATGGAAACGAGGCCTTAACTGACATAGACTAAGAATAACTAGCAAGATGTCCGAAAGTGGTCTACGTGTGGTGCGGTGGACCTGGGCACGACATTTAATGGGGGAAAAAGGGGAAGGTCGGTTCTACAGAGTGTTGTTTACAGACAATGGGACTAGGGAATGGGGGATTGGGGATAGTTGGGGAGTATTGGGGAAAATAGGGGAATATTTACAAGCGGATATGGAGGCCAAATTCCATATTCGCAACAATATCAATGATCTGCCTAATTGTATTATTTTTCCATTAAGCATTTATTATGAATTTATTATTTATTTCGTAAACATTTATTATTTCAATTAAGCATTTTCTCATGGCTGCTTATTTCGTGCTTATTTCGTCTCATGGCTTATATTTGGGCTGGGGGTCTGGCCTATCTATCTCTTATTGACAGAATCCAGCAACGTGCTGCCATTCTGGTGGGACAGCAGTTGGCATCATCCCTGGAACCTCTCTCAGTCAACCGCTCTGTTGCTTCCTTGTGCCTTTTCTACAGACATTACCACGGAATGTGCTCTGAGGGTCAATCACAGGTTGTTCCTTCCACCTGAGCATACTTTGTCGCTCGACACGTTTGGCAGTTTCTTCCCATCCTTACACTGTATCTGGCTCAAAGAGTAAATAAGTATCCCTCTCGTGTTTCTCCCCACACGGCATCACTCTGGAACAATTTACCTGCATCCTGCTTTCCCGCTAGCCTGGTGTTGGCTTAGCGGTTAGGGTACTGGCTTGGGATCCTAGGATCATAGGTTCCAATCCCGCTCATCGCTAAATTAACTCAGCCTGTCATCCTTCCGAGGTCGGCAAATTGAGTACCAGTTCACTGGTTATTCCCTGTGTGTCGCAAGAGGTGACTAACAGGGTTGGTGGCAGGAAGGGCATCCGGCTGTAAAACATTGCTTCAAAAATGGGACCAAGGTGCCCGAAAAAGGCCAACACCTGCTCTGCGGGAAAAAATGGCCTTTAAAGGTGGTTCTTTCTTTTTCTTTCTGCTTTCCCATCTATCCCAACCGACCTCAATTAAAGAGAAATGTCAATAGATTCCTCCTTTCTGTCTGATATATATCCTTTCTGTCATCATAACGGCCCACCATTGAGTTGCCAATGGCCACACAATAATCATGCGATGTAGTGGCTTGTCGAGTATTCCGTGGTCTCGCTAATGGAGGAGGTGTGCCTGTGCTGATTCAGATGCCTGCCTTCAGATGGAGGTAGGCCTACCATCTGTAGTCATGGGAACTGCACCCAAGAAGTTCTGTGTCCTGCCATATTTCAATTGTTGTTATGCCAATATAAATTAAAATGGAATCTTATTTCGTTAATATTAACTTTGAATAACGTTATTATTAATTAGCAGGTACCCTTGGAAATTCAAAGTAGTGCAAAATGTGATTCCAACAATATTATGCAAAGAACAGTTAGATATCATGTGACTTTAATATTGTCTCGCTATGTGCTCCCTCATATGTGCTCTCGCTATGTGCTCCCAGGACTTCCGTTTCCGGTCTTGCTGGCGAGGGTTCGTTTATTCTCAGCTCTCCATGCTATCCATCGAAATCGAAGTTAAGTAATTGTTCCCATTTGTATTTTCGTTATAACTATTTATTTTATGGTGTATATATTGTCTCCCGACGAAGATTTTCGGTGCAAATCTTTCATACCTGTATTGAAAATCGTGTTAATTCGGGTCGTGTTTTGAGGCCTTGTAGTTGTACAGTGAACACTGTACAACCTTGAGGCTTTGTTTTTCTCTCAGCGGTCCGTGTTTTTGTGATCCAATAACTTTCGTTCTCTGTTTTCCCAATCTTTTCACCCCATAGCCCTCTTCCTTGTGTAAATCACAACTCAAAAAAATCCAAAAAAAAAACATTTCCTTCTCTGTTCTCATTCGTTTATTCATTCTTATTCGTTCGGTCGTTCGTTCTTCGACCACGTGTTTCTCCCCCATTTCCCCAGATAGATTGTCAAATTTCAACTCGTTATTTTATCGTCCATGCGTTATTGTTTTGATTATAGTTACTTTTGGTTTGAATTTCCTGTAACTTGTAATTATTTAATCGTGTTCTGCTCCTCGTGTGCGGCCTTGTAGTTGTACCCCCGTCGGTGTTTGTTATCTTAATCGTGTTTTGCTTGGCTCTTAGTTTTTTTCCCTTCTACCCCGAACATAATACTCTGTCTAACGTTCTAAATCCCCACCTCCCCCCCCCCCCACCCCCAAAATCCAAACAAACAAAAAAAAAAACCAAAAACATTTATTTTCCTTTCTCTAGTGTACTGTTGACTCATCCTGTATTTTCTGTCCAGGTGTGCTGTTCGCCCCGCCCCCATTAACTCCTTGCCATCCACCGTTTGCCCTTCACGTGACTCGTGGTGGTCCCTCTCGGCTCTCCCCCCGTTGGTATTTTTGTGCACATAAGATTGTTCACGGTTCTGTTTAAATATTATTTAAATATGTATAACCTTTCCCCTTCAGTGTTTTACTCAGTGGTATTTTACAACACGCTGTTTTTCTTCCTATTTAAAAGGCTTTTCTCAATTTGCTCTCCAACTCATTCCACCTCAAAAAAATAAATTCAATATCTTATACGTCTCCCTCACTACATGGTCTAAATTCACATTCATTCCATCCCTCCTCCATCATTCTGAACCGGATTGCTAACTTGAAAATCACAACAAACCCAATTTGTTTTCAATGTTCGTCTTTCATTAATCATCCACTTTCTAAACTCCCCTCTTGCCCCTCCCATCCAAATCCCTCCCCTTGCACCTACACTCCTAAACTCCCCCCTTGCCCCGCCACTCTTAAACTCCCCCCCTACCCCTCCACTCCTGAACTCCCCCCTTGCCCTTCCACTCCTGAACTCCCCCCTTGCCCTTCCCCTCCTAAACTCCCCCCTCACTCCTCCCCTTCAAAACTCCCTCCCAACCCCTCCCATTCAAATCTCCCCCCATACCATTCCTCTCCAATTCTCCCTCCTCCCCCCTCCTCCTCAAAGCTGCCTCCTCCCCACTTCGTCTCCCTTCTATCTCATACCTCCACCCCCCCCAACCTTCTTCTTTCCTCTGCCCCCCCTCAAACAACCCCTCTCTGTGCCTCATCCCTTCACCTTCAAACCTTTCATCCTCCTCATCCTTCCCTTTCTTGGAACTCTTCTGCAATCGCTGACACACTAACAACTGCTCTCCCTACCTCCCCCTCTCATCCTTCATCTTACCCTACTTCTCCCCTCCCCTGTCCTGTACCCGATGCTCCCCCTCTCTCTTCATTAACGGTATGGACCTCAAACATCCGGGGCCTTCGCTCAAACCTGACTGATCTCTCCATACAGGTTGCTTCTGACAATCCAGACTTGATCTGCTTAACAGAGACTTTCCTCCTTCAAGATGTCTCTGATTCCTTAATATCTCTTCCTCGTTACTCCCTCCTCCGGTATGATAGACCTGAGCCTCGGCCTGGTGGTGGTGTGGCTATCTTTATCAAAAACTCTCTTCCTCACTCTCCTTGCACTGCCCTCTCTCCTCCTCACCCCCAGGAGTACCTCTGGCTACGGCTTCCTCTCCGCTCCCACCTTTTGTTCATATGTGTTCTGTACCGTCCCTGAAACAGTGATGACTCCATCTACATTTCACTGTCTGACAACATGGACCAACTTCTATCCACTCATCCCAACTCTCTCTTCCTCATATGTGGTGACTTCAATTGTCATCATGCCACCTGGTTGGGTGTGGGTTCCTCTCTCACCAGTCATGGCACCTCAGCAAAGGACTTCTGTGACTCACTGGGATTGACACAATCTGTCAATTTCCCGACCCGGATCTCAGCCAATGGAGTATCTTCTCTTCTAGACTTGCTTATGACTAACTTCCCTGCTAATGTCTGCTGCTCTTCTTCTGCTCCAATCGGTTCTTCTGATCATGTGCTTGTCAAAGTGGACATCTCTCTGGCCATTCTCAGAGAGCCTCCTCAGCGCCGACGAGTCTGGCATTTCACTCAGGCCGACTGGGACGGTCTTCAAGCAGCCATCAATCGTCTGGATTGGTCTCCCATCTCCACTGCCTCTGACATCAATTCTTCCTGGGAATTCTTCCAAAGCAAACTGATCTCTCTCATGCACAGATTTATCCCATCTCGCCTTCAGTTGTCTTACCCTTCCTCCCGTCCATGGTACACTGAATCTTGTGGTGAGGCAGTTGCCCTGAAACAACTTGCCTTTGCCTCTTGGAAGGCTAATCCAACTGAAGGAAATCTCAGTTCCTTCCACCAAGCTCGGAACAAGTGTGTGTCTACCCTCAGGAGTGCCAGGAAGCACTATCTCTCCTCACTCAAGAATGAACTCTCAAACCTGTCTCCTTCCTCCAAATCCTGGTGGCGTCTGGTCAAATCCGTTTCTGGTGTTTGTTCCCCCTCCATCCCCTCCCTTACCTCAAATGGCCACACAGTTGACATCGCACGTGACAAAGCCGAATGCCTCAACTCTGTGTTTGCCTCAAAATCCTTAGTCCCAAACCCATCTCTCTCTGTTCCCACCTTTCCCAGTCGAACCAAACTGCTCCTGGACTCTGTGACCTTGTCTCCTGACAAGGTGGAGGAGTTTTTGTCAAACCTCGACTCTGATTCTGCAACTGGACCAAATGGCATCAGCCCACGGGTCCTAAAATCCTGCTCTGCCGCTCTATCTCACCCTCTCTCTGTTCTTTTCACCCTATCTTTTGCTCAAGGTCATCTGCCAGCATCCTGGAAATCAGCAAACATTACCGCTTTACACAAAAAAGGTGCAAAAACAGATCCTTGCAACTACAGACCAATCAGCCTGCTCCCAATTATCAGCAAAGTCATGGAATCCATCATTGCTTCGGATATGAAATCTTTCCTCTTCTCCAATGGCTTGATCTCTGATCATCAATTTGGTTTCAGACCAGGTCACTCTACTCTGGACATGCTGCTTCTGCTGTCTCAACAATGGATGGAGGTCCTCAATGCCAAACAGGAAATCAGAGCTGTCTCCCTTGACATATCACGTGCCTTCGATACGGTCTGGCACCCAGCTCTGCTCACCAAACTCTCCTCCTATGGTATCCATGGAAATCTCCATGCATGGCTTGCGGACTTCCTCTCTGGTCGTAGTCAACGTGTGGCCCTGAATGGATTTCTCTCATCTCCCCTTCCCATTCAGGCTGGAGTTCCCCAAGGCAGTGTGCTGGGCCCTGTGCTTTTTCTGGTCTTTATCAATGATCTCTCCGACTCTCTGGAAAATCCTCTGTATCTCTTTGCTGATGACTCCACTCTCTGCCGCTCCATTCCTCTTCCCTCAGATCGGCAGTCTGCAGCCTCCTCACTCTCTGAAGACCTGGACAAAATCACAGACTGGTCAAACATGTGGAACATGTCTTTCAATCCTGACAAATCTCACACTCTTACTATGTCTCTCCGAAAAGATCGACTGGACAACCCTCCCATCTACTTTCTCAACAATCCTCTCCAAGAAGTTCTGTCGCTCAAGCTTTTGGGTCTCACCATCTGCCATGATCTTTCTTGGGAAAACCACATTTCCAAGCTGGCCTCCAAAGCCAGTCGCCGACTGGGCATCCTCCGTCGTGCGAAGTCCTTCCTAGGCACACCTGAGCTCCTCACCACATACAAGGCTTTCATCCGCAGCTCAATGGAATACTGTTCTCCCCTATGGGCTGGTGCTCCTGCCTCACACCTGGCTCGGCTTCACGCTGTTGAATCCAAAGCTTTCAGAATCATTGGAATCTCCCGCGATGAAGCTATCTCTGAGGGCCTTTCACTCACTCACCGCAGGCAGGTAGGTGGTCTTTCTGTCTTCTACCGACTCCTCTCCGGCCTTGCTCCCCCAGCTCTCTCTGTGCTCTGTCCCCCAAATATTCCTCCAGGTCGCACAAGATCTGCCAGCCACCCTCTGATGGTTAAACTGCCGAAATCTCGGCTCTCTGCTCACCTTCACTCTTTCATTCCTCTTTTCTCCCGCCTCTGGAACAAACTCCGACACTCACTTCAATCACACTCCTCCCTCCAGGTCTTCAAAACAGCTGTTCACCACCATCTCTTATCTTCCCCCATCCAAAACCTTGATCTTTTCTACCCCCACTAATTCACCCCAGATCCACCTTGTTTGAAATTCCAACTTCTTTCCTGGAAGTCTTGGCAGTGTCCATATGTTTTATACCTCTCCCACCGCCCCCCCCCCCCCTTCCCATGCCTCCCCCCCAAAGCCCTCTCCCTCCCACAGTTCTCTCGATGTCTCCATGTCTCTCGGTCCCTGCTCTCAAATGTTGTGTTTGTGTCCTTCCCCCTCTCTCCCCATCTTGTCTACCGCTCCCGATGTTATTTGTTTTGTGTGTCTGTTTGTCTTTCTGTGTGATTAATGTTCGCTCTTTCACGAGCCTCGATCTTGTATACAAAAAAAAAAAAAAAAAAAAAAAAATCCCTAAAGATGTTGCTTGATTAAATAAATCCCCCCCCACCCCAAATTGATTCAATCAAGCCCCCCTTCCCTACCCCAAATAATTAATATTTCCTCTCCCCTTTCCCAACCCCAAGACCTCAACTCCCCTCGCCCAACAAAATAATTAAATTAAATGATGAACCAAATGGCCTCCTGTGCCAAAGTTCCTTGTGTGTCCTTGTGTAACGTTGATAAGAACAGGAAGCAAGAGGGAGGGGAGGACAGAGAGTTGGTGGTGGGGCAGAGAGTTGGGATAGGGATGCAGAGAGTTGGGAGACGGAAGTTGAATGCTCGAATGGGGGTGGGTCGGGAACTTGAAGAAGAAAGGGGGAAGGGAGGATAGAGACAGGACATCTAGCTGGGGAGATGGGGTTGAGGCATAGGAGGTGCAGGATTGACAACTCGGAGTTGGGAGGGGGGTTGCAGACTTGAAAAAGAAATGGGAAGGGGAGATGGAAGGACAGAGTTGGGGGAGGGTTGGCAGAGAGGAGACATATAGTTTGCACAGGGGGTTGAGGACTTGGGGTTGGGTGGGGTGAGGTTAAGATTTGGAGTTTGGTAGGGTGGGGAGGTGGGTTAATGACTTGACGTTACATTTTATATTACACGGAATTTCTGTGGTTCCCTGGTAATTACATATTATTATTTATTTATTACCTCATTAAAATGGTGAAATATTTAACTCTCTTTCACATACATCCTACCCACCCCGTTATTATGCCATTACCAACTTCACCTACTCCTACCTAACCCCTCATTCGAACATCTCGCAATATTTTACAGATAGACAGACAAACAGACAGAGCTATGACAAGCACATTATTATATGGATTCTAAAATAAGTGGACTTGATAAAAAGTTGACTCGGTGGTATCAAAAAGTTCCCAATTATCAATGCTCAATTTAATCGCCAATTGAACAAGCATTCTGAGCATTGCGCTGCAATACATGTCCCCTACCAAAGTTCAAAATGCCATAACTTTGTCAAAAATGATCGAATATGCAAATTTATGCACGGTTGATGCTGGTTTTCAAACTTGATCTGAGGTATGCTGAGAAACGTGTGTCACGCCTCGCCTCGTTGATAAGCCCGCAAGGTCGCTCCGTGGAGCGGCCTGCACGTATTGCACTGTGTGAATTATATAAATTATTACCAACTCACGGTCTGAGGTACTAGCGATTCAAGATGTCCATTTTTAAAAAATATTTTCGTTTAATTAACGATATCTGCCAAACTACGTGCCCTATCGCAAATTCCAAAATGACATTTTAGTAGACTGACATGCTGAACAGATTTGTGAAGTTTCCCCTCGATTGGATCAAAAATGAGGGAGGGGCTCGGTTTTAAAGGTTCATGCTTTAAAACGTCATAACTCTGAAACCATCAGTAATTTATTATATTTTCCGGTTCACGATCAATTTATCGATGTGTATATATATGTTGCTCGGCTTGGCTCCGCCCCTCCGGAAAGCGCGCGCTGTGTTGCGCTGTTGACGTTCGTGAGACGAGGCTGAGGACGCGCAGTGCGGCTTGAGGAGAACTCGAGAATAAACAAGAGATATCCATTTTTTTAAATATTTTCGTTTAATTAACGATATCTGCCAAATCACGTGCCCTATCGCAAATTCCAAAAGAACATTTTTAGTGCTGAACAGATCTGTGAAGTTTCCCCTCGATTGGATCAAAAATGAGGGAGGAGCTCGGTTTTAAAGGTTCATGCTTAAAAACGTCATAACTCTGAAACCATGTGACACATGACGTCATGCTCGATGACTTTTTTGTTCGTCATGGGTATGCGATTCTGCCTGCAAAGTTTGGCCTCGATCTGTTCAGCCGTTGCAGAGAAAAAGGGGTTTTCGTGTTTTCACGAAAAACAATATGGCGGCCGAACCACGTGACCTGTGACGTCATAATTACCATTAAAATATTCTACAGACCGAGTCCATCATATGGTGAAAATGTTATCTCAATCGGTCCTATTATTGCAGAGAAATTGGTTTTTAAAGGAAATTAAAACTTAAAATGGCACTGAGTTAAGGATCATCAGAATTATCAGAATTACCAAAGTTCAAAGTGCCATAACTTTGGTAAAAATGATCGAAACGTCGCGAAGTTCGAACTTCGCCTGTAACTTATCATGAGGAAACCATGTGCCAAGTTTGAAATCATTAGCATTAAGCGTTTAGAAAAAAAAGTCCGGAAAACTGTTCTTTGCGTGACGGACTGACAGACTGACAGACTGACGGACGGACTGACAGACGGAGGGACGGCGTGCAAACCGATAGCCCCCTCCGGTGTTCACCGGTAGGGGACTAACAAGCATTCTGAGTATTGCCCTGCAATACATGTCCCCTACCTGCAGTCTTGTGTATTGCACTGTGTGAATTATATAATTACCAACTCACGGTCTGAGGTAACTCGGCTAAAAATTATCCGATTTGCACCAAAAGAAAGTTCATGAATGGTTGCACAGACCCCTACTTCTCACTAAAAGGGGAAAATAATGTAAATCGGAGTTAAAATAAGCCCGCAAGGTCGCTCCATGGAGCAGCCTGCATGTATTGCACTATGTGTGAATTATATAATTACCCACTCACGGTCTGAGGTAACTCGGCTAAAAATTATCCAATTTGCACCAAATACAGTTTATGAATGGTTGCACAGACCCCAACTTCTCACTAAAAGTGGAAACAGAATGTAAATTGGAGTTAAAACAAGGAATATTAACAGCTTTGACTTACTGCACTCCAAATTATAGTCCGGAAAACTGTTGGGGAAATTACCAAAGTTCAAAGTGCCATAACTTTGTCAAAAATGATCGAAACGTCGTGAAGTTCGAACTTGATCTGTAACTTATCATGAGGAAACCATGTACCAAGTTTACAAATCATTAGCATTAAGAGTTTAGAAAAAAAAGTCCGGAAAGCTGTTCTTTGCGTGACGGACTGACAGACGGAGGGACGGAGTGCAAACCTATAGTCCCCTCCGGTGTACACCGGTAGGGGACTAATAAAGCAGCGAAAACAGAACCGTTAGATACACAGTACTTCCCACAGCAGGTACAAATTCCACTGACCATTTCCTGCGAGTTGTCAGAGGATGCGGAAAGCAGGCACACATCATCGCAGGCTGAAATGCCACGCAGGCCGTGAACAAACTTTGAGGTTTTGTCGCCATTCTTTGTGTTCCAGAACATCACACGATGTTCAGCATTCTCCCTATTAGTGTACGCATACACCAAAGTGCCGCGCACATACGCCCACTATAGATGCGCACACAAAAGCAGTGAGGACAATAGGAGGATGTGGAGCAAAACATTGCAGATGACAAATATGATTCCAGCAGCAATCCTATGTGGACATCTTGACTAGTTGGAAATATCCCCCCCAAAAAACAGAAAAAGTGGCATGTTCGTTTTGATATTTCCCAAAAATATTGGCTTCAATGCTGGCACACAAACAGAATCATTCCAAAAGACATATATTGGGAAATTTAGCAATCATAAGAAGTAAAGATGGTGCGATCCATCTAAATTCTAAACTCTAATGCCTAAGTCACACATAGGCGGATATTTTGGCGACTACTGGCGACTGCCGGCGATCAAGATTTTTCGGCGACTACTGGCGATTTCGGGCGGTCAAATATGGTCAGGCGGCAGTATGGCGACTGCAGGCGGCCACATTGCGACTGCATTGCGACGACGCCCCGAGTGGGATGGCGACTGTTGAAGATCGACGACGACTGCATTGCGGATGCACGGCGGCAGCGTGGCGACAGTCTGGCGGCTAGATTACGACCGATGGCGGATCGCGGCGACTGCATTGGGGCCGGGTGGCGGTTTACTCCGACGTCCGCAAGACTGCAATAAGACCGCCGGCGATTGGAGACGATTCACACAACTTTTAAAATCTTTTTATTTCTCTATTTTACATTTCACTTTATTCACTTCAATGATGTATGACATGAAGCATAAAGATGTTTGATGTACAATAAGAAAGTTAATAAAGATGTATCATTGTAATGTAAAAATCAAACTTTTCTGCAGGGAGAGAGAATGGAAATAAAGTCCAACAAATTATTTCCACTGGTCCCAAGTCCCATAAATAAAGTTTCCAAAGGACCAAAGTCCCAAAAATAAAGTTCCCAAAAGTCCCAAGTCCAAACAATAAAGCCATATCCTTGTCGGCACCACAGGACCTCACTCCACAGAGACCCTCACACCATCCTGTCTTGCCATGGAATCGTGGTATGTCGTAATGCAGTCGCCAGGCAGTCGTATCTCTGTCGCCAGTGGCCGTAACTCGGCCGCCACTAGTCCTACTGCTGTCGTCGTCAGTCTCCCATAGCCGCAGGGGAGACGTGGCAGTTCTTCTGTAGTCGATATGCAGCCGCAACAGTGTCGGCCCGTAGTCGGGAAGATGCCGCAGGAAGGCCGTATGGCATTCGCATCTCTGCCGTGCTAGCTGGTGGGGCGATTGCGGAAGACTATGAGCGACTGGGTTGCGGCCGCTTTACGCTCTTATTACGGATACCGACGACAGCATGGCGGTTCCATCACGACAGCATGGCGGATTTTTTTCGAGTGCGACTGAGCGCGCCGTTTTTAAACATTTAAAAATATATTTGGCCCCTTTGCGGCTCTTGCCGACTGCAGCCGACCTGGGGAGGATAACCACGACTACAGGCGACCGTCCATTACGGTTTCATTACGATTGTCGGCGGGTGGTGGCGATTTTTCCAGTCACCAGTAGTCGCCGACAAATCCGCCTATGTGTGACTTAGGCATAAAGGATTAAGTGCTCACGCATGGCATTGAGCCTGGTGTTGGCTTAGCGGTCACGGTGCCGGCTTGGGATCCCAGGATCCTGGGTTCGAATCCCGGTCGATCGCTAAATTAATAATAATAATAATAATTCATTTATTTTGTATAGCGCTTTTCCAGAAGCCCAAAGGCGCTTTGACAGAGTGGAAAACATAATGCATAACAATACATGAAAACAACAATTGCAAAAAGACAAGAATCAAGAAAACAAACAGCAGCGATATACGGCATATATATAAGACAAGAATCAAAAAGACAAGACAAGAATCAATAGGGAAATATTTAAAGCAAAAGGAGGGAGAAGGAGAAGAGATAGTCAGGGGTTAAATGCTGTGGGTTGAATGTTGAATGCAGCGTTGAACAGGTGGGTCTTTAGTGATGTTTTGAATGTGGTGAGTGAGGAGGAGTCTCTGATGGTGTGAGGTAGTGAGTTCCAGAGGGTGGGAGCAGCGATGGAGAAGGCCCTGTCCCCCCAGGATCTGAATTTGGTCCGGATGGAGGGGGTCAGGAGGTTGGTACCAGCAGAGCGGAGGTTGCGGGTGGGAGTGTGTCTGGAGAGGAGGTCAGCCAGGTAGGATGGGGCCAGGTTATGGAGGGCTTTGTATGTCAAGAGGAGGATTTTGTACTGGATTCTCTGGGGGGTGGGGAGCCAGTGAAGCTTGTAAAGGACGGGGGTGATGTGGTCACGGGTCCGGGAATGAGTGAGTAGACGGGCAGCGGAGTTCTGAATGTATTGGAGTTTATTGGTGATTTTTGAGGGTGAACCATAGAGGAGGCTATTGCAGTAGTCCAGACGGGAGGTGATGAAGGCGTGGATGAGGGTTTCTGCAGCCGTGGAGGAGAGGGATGAGCGGAGACGGGCAATGTTTTTCAGGTGAAAGAAGGCTGACTTTGTGATCTGTTTAGTGTATTTGTCGAAGGAGAGGGTTTGGTCAAAGATGACGCCAAGATTCCGGATGTGAGGGGAGGTGGATACTGGGATACCGTCGATGTTGAGGGCAAAGTTATGGGTGGATTTTGTGAGCGTTTTTGGGCCAATGATGATTATTTCAGATTTATCACAGTTAAGCTTGAGGAAGTTGATTTGAAGCCAGGATTTTATTTCAGTGATGCAGTTTGTCAGGATAGAGTGGGTGTCGGTGGAGACGGACTTGGTGGAGATGAAAAGCTGGATGTCATCAGCGAAGCAGTGGAATTGGAGACCATGACGGCGGATTAAGTGACCGAGCGGGGACAGGTAAAGGATGAAGAGGAGGGGGCCAAGAACTGAACCTTGGGGGACACCTTGGGGGAGGGGAGCAGTGGGGGATTTGCAGTTATTGATGGAGATGAACTGGCATCTGTCAGAGAGGTATGATTTAATCCAAGAGAGGGCAGTGCCGGTGACGTTAAAGGTGGATTCAAGTCGGGTGAGGAGGATAGTGTGATCGATGGTGTCAAAGGCAGCGCTGAGGTCGAGGAGGACGAGAATGTTGAGGTTGCCAGCGTCAGAGGAGAGGAGAAGGTCGTTGGTGATTTTGAGGAGAGCAGTTTCAGTACTGTGGTTGGAGCGGAATCCGGATTGGAATGTTTCATACAAGTTATTGGCAGAGAGATGATGTTTGAGTTGAGTGGCTACAGCGCGTTCCAAAACTTTTGACAGAAAGGGTAGGTTGGAGATGGGTCTGAAGTTGTTTAGGGTGTCAGGGTTTAGTCCAGGTTTTTTTAGAATGGGGGTAACAGCAGCAATTTTGAGGGAAGGTGGGACGATGCCTGTAGACAGGGAGGAGTTTATTGTTGCAATGATAAGTGGAGAGAGAGCAGGGAGGGAGGCTTTGACAAAGCTGGAGGGGATGGGGTCAAGAGTGCAGGTGGCAGTTTTCATTCCTATGAGGAGTTCAGAGAGGTCAGTAGGAGAGATTGGGGAGAACCGAGACAGGGGATGGCAGGACAAGGGGGGGCAGGTGGTTGGAGGGGGAGCGGGTGCGGCGGTGGTCAAGCTGTTGTAGATGTTGTCAATTTTGCGTTGGAAGAAAGAGAGGAAGGAGATGCAGTTGTCTACTGTGAATGACTGGGTGGTGGTGTTCAGGGGGCGGAGGAGTTTGTTTATTGTCGAGAAGAGTGCTTTTGGGTTTCCGGAGCCAGAGTGGATAATTTGAGAGTAGTAGGCAGAGCGGGCGCGGGAGAGGGCATCTTTGTAGTGTTGTATGTGGTCCTTGTAGGCTTGGGAGTGAACTGTGAGACCCGTTTTATTGCGGAGTCTTTCAAGTTGGCGAGCACGAGTTTTCATCAGGTGGAGTTCAGGGGTAAACCAGGGAGCAGAATGGGTGAAAGAAACTGTTTTGGTTTTTACAGGCGCAAGCTGGTCAAGGCAGGAGGAGAGAGTGTGGTTGTAGTAGTCAGTGAGGTCGGAAGGGGTGTGGAGGTCAATGAAGGGAGAAGTGGACATTTTTTCAGAGAGGGTGGATGAGAATGAGGTAGGTGAAAGAGCGTTTAGCTTACGGAAGTTGATTGTGCGATAATGCCTTGGTGTTGGGGCGGGGATGTTGATGGTCAGAGTGATGGCTAAGTGGTCAGAGAGGGTGAGGTCGGAGCCATAGAGATGGTGCAAATTTAATCCAGTGGAGCAGACAAGGTCCAAAATGTGACCACGGATATGGGTAGGAAAGTCGACATGTTGAGTGAGGTTAAAGCAGGTGAGTAAATCAGTGAAGTCAGTGGTTATTGTGGAGTCAGTGGAGTCCATGTGGATATTGAAATCACCAAGGAGGAGGATTGAGGGGGAGAGGGAACATAGCTGGGTCAGAAAGTAGGAGAAGTCAGACAGGAATGATGGGTGTGGTTTGGGAGGGCGGTAGACGACAGCCATGACTGACTGCGTGTGACCAGAGAGTTTTAAAGCCAGGTGTTCAAATGATGGAGCAGATGAGATGGAGATGAGGTTGGTCTTGATGTCTTGACGGTGGATAACGGCAATTCCACCACCTCGGCCCTCCGAGCGTGGTTTATTGACGTAGGAATATCCACTGGGTGTGGTGAGGTTGAGTGTGTAGTAGTCCAGAGGTTGTTGCCAGGTTTCGGTGAGACAGAGAAAGTCCAGTTTGTTATCCAGGATGTATTCGTTCAGGATGAGGCATTTATTGTTGAGGGACCGGGTGTTGAACAGGGTGAGCTTGATGTTGTTTTGAACAGCAGGGATGAATTCAGGTGATTTAGCCAGGGTTCGTAGGCAAGAGGTGCGATCGTGTGGGTTGCTGTGACCAGGTGCGCTGGGACGAAGAGTGAGAGTGCGCTGAGCCGACCAGAGGACGGGGATGGAGTGACCTGATTGCGAATAAACAAACTTGCGACCGGAGCCACGGTGAATGTACCTGGGTCGTCGGAGGAGTCCATTTGATTTGATGGCAGAGATGCATGATGGGGTGGAGCGGGTATTGAGCAGAAGAAGCCTTGCGGCGGAGTACTTCAGAGCCATGCCAGGCAGGAGCGAAGGGACGAGTACGAGGCCAAGGTCGAGGAGGCAAAGCGGCAAACGCAGCGGCAAACGACTGCAGCCGCTAATCAAGACCACAGCGGCAAACAAGGCCACAAGGCCACCGGCAAACAAGGCCACGGCCACAAACAACGGGAGCGGGCCTTTCGAATTCCGTATTCCGTACCATCAAAAGCAGATTCCGTTATCCAGCCGGAGAACACGCGGCACGTGCGGGTGTGAAAAGGCAGGACAGGTGTGAGATGTCAGGTCAGAAAGGTAGAAGCGGACCCTGTACATCCATCCAGTCGGAGAAGCGGCGAATATGCAACGCCAGCGTCCTCTCGCAACCGAACCCGGAAGTCGGATAAATTAACACCCGGGGGGTTGACTCAGCCTGTCATCCTTCCGAGGTTGGCAAATTGAGTACCAGCTTGCTGGGATGAATGATCCCGGTGTGTACCCCGGTTGAGAATAGGTACACCGTATCCCTGCGCATCGTAAGAGGCGACCAAGGGTTGGCGTCAGGAAGGGCATCCGGCCATAAAATATTGCCTCAAACAGGGAACCATGATTGTCATGGGGCCCGCAAGGCTAACCCCCGCTCTAGCAGGGAAAATGGCCTTAAAACGATCATTCATATTCATATTCATTCACTGTGAAATATACACCCAATGGTAATGGTAAAGGGATGTTAAAAGAAAGACAATTCAAATGTGCAACTTGACAGGTTTGCTAAGAGTAAGGAATAAATTAGAAATTACATTAAAATGACCAATCATTATAAAAAGGCAGTTCAAGACAGACATGGCCTTTATATTGTAGAGCATGTAACAACAATTCAAATGCTGATATTTTGTGACATTATATTGTTTACACCTTGAGCAAGATCAACAGGAAGTAACATCATGGTTGTTCAAAGCATTCTGCATAAAACTAAGATGACCAGCAACATAATGGCATGCGCAGTGGGATGGAGGTGCATCATTAACTCCCTTGTGAAGAACACCAAACCTGCTGAAATGCACAGGAAACTTTTGGACAATTTAGTGACGTTTGTCTTTCATGTAGTTAACCCCCCGCTCTAGCAGGGAAAATGGCCTTTAAAATGCATGTTGTTGTTGTTGTTGTCTTTCATGTAGTTGTGCGATTATACAGTGCAGTGACGTCATGACCATGAACTGGTGCAATCTTGAGTCGATCTCATAAGCAACCAATTGCTGTCACTCATTGCAAACATGAAACGCGTTGAACAGCTAATGCTGGAGAATTGTCAGATTGCAATACACGAGAAGAAGAAGAACCACCTTTAGAGGCCATTTTTCCCCGCAGAGCAGGGGTTGGCCATTTTCGGGCACCATGGTCCCCTTTTGAAGCAATGTTTTACGGCCGGATGCCCTTCCTGCCGCCAACCCTGTTAGTCGCACCTTGCGACACACAAGGAATTACCAGTGAACTGGTACTCAATTTGCCGACCTCGAAAGGATGACAGGCTGAGTCAACCCCCCCTGGCATTAATTCAGTGATCGACCGGGATTCGAACCCAGGATCCTAGGATCCCAAGCCAGCACCCTAACCGCTAAGCCAACACCAGGTTTTGCAATACACGGAATTCAGATTGCAATACACGGAATTAGAATAATTATATATTTCATCTCTTTGGACCACTGTAAGAACAAATGGGTGGCAATAAATTTATGAATGCCGAAGGCGCCAAAGCACGTGTCCTGAAGCGTTTGCATACCCATCCCAAAGACTTCTACAAAGATAACATCAATGCACGCACATTGATGGGAGAAGTGTGTACAATAGTCGGGGAATTATAGTAAAATACAGCGGGGGAATCATTGATGTGGATGTATGGATGAATTTTATATAAATTGAAAACAGCTTGGCTAATCTCCACGAAATTCTGCATATGTGCTTGTGATCTGGGCACAAAATAATCTCCCAAGAGGCTAGGGAGACAATTTGCAATTTTCGTCTGTACACATGTAATACTGTAATAGTGCAAGTGGTTTAACCGTTGACCTTACCGGAGGGTTAGGAGTGGGTATTACTAGTACTGTACACCAAAAAATGTTCATCCAACTGCCCTGCACTGTTTGATTTTATACAATAAAGTATTCCATGCAAATGTTGTAACATCGCTCAAAATGCATTTTTGCACCCAAACAAGATCCTTTAACAGGACCAACAATAAAATCAGTGAAACAGCATGGTGATATGTTGATGCAGAAGCCTTTACAATCACTCTAAAAGTAATTTACTGGACTTTCAATAACTTTTCATCATACCTAAATCTTGTCCCTTGGTCATTTGTAAATAAATAACAGCTAGCATCCTTGTCCGTCTCGGCTACATGGACATGCGTAGACAGAGTGCATACCTTGTACTCAGGACGGACATTTGCAAAAAGCACGAGCGTGTCTAGGGCCAGAGCAATGCGACAGCCAGCTCCATCCCATGCCAAGCCCAACAGCCTCTTGCTAGCCAAGGGGAGTGTGCGCAGGTGCTGAGCACAACCACAGACAAGTGCAAGCAGATGTGTAAGCAACAACCCCATATCCTTGAGCTTCTTTGGAAACACAAATTAAGTGGACAATAAGGTTAAGAAAAGATGGTGAGAAGGTATTCAGGATAATTATGTGTGAGAGTAAAATGGGTCTTTCTAAATCATGAACAGATCAGGGTGGAAGGCAGGAGAGGCCCCATCCCAAAGCGAGTTGGGGTGGAGGGGGGACCAGTTCCAGAGCAAATTGGAGAGAGGGGGAGGGGTGAACTATTCGAGGACAAAACTTGAAGGGGGTGGGGGGAAACCCATACCAGAGCGAGTTGGAGGATCCGCACCAGAGCGAGTTGGAGGGGGACCCATACCAGAGTGAGTTGGAGGGGAAACCTTGCCGGAGGAAATTGGAAGAGGACCTGTAGTGGAGCAAGTTGGAGGGCGACAGGTCAGGAGCAAGTTGGAGGGGGGCCCATACCAGAGCTAGCTGAAGGGGGATCCATGCCGGAGCAAGTTGGAGGAGGACCTGTACTGGAGCGAGTTGGAGGGTGACAGGTCAGGAGCGAGTTGGAGGAGGACCTGTACCAGAGCGAGTTTGAGGGGGCCCTGTACCAGAGGTAGCTGAAGGGGGATCCATGCCGGAGCGAGTTGGAGGAGGACCAGACAGGAGCTAGTTGGAGGGTGACCGATCAGGAGCGACTTGGAAGGGGGACCCATACCGGAATGAGTTGGAGGGTGGGATAGGCAGAGGGGAAGAGGGGATAGGGAGGGGGAGCGAAGTGGGAGATGAGGGGAGAAGCAGGAGAGGGTGGAGGGGAAGGAGTGAGGGGGGAAGGGGGAAGAGAGGGGAAGGGGAGAGGAGAGAGATATACTGTGTAAATATTGTCACGTTTATGAGGGTAGGTAAGAGAATACCATAGGAAAGGTAGGATTGAATAGGAAATAGCATGGGCCATGTGACGTGTAGGAGCATTTCGATGTAATAAGTAGGGAAACAACGCCAGACGGAAGACGGAAGAAAGGCGAGACGGAAGCCTCTCCTCAGTGAAAGACACATGAAAGCCTGCTAGGAGTTTGCAAAAAAGCACCGAAAGGACTCTCAGACTGTGAGAAACAAGATTCTGTGGTCTGATGAAACCAAGATTGAACTGTTTGGCTTCCATCTGGCCACTCTGCCATAAAGCCCAGATCGGTGGAGTGTTGCAGTGATGGTTGTCCTTTTGGGAGTTTCTCCCATTTCCACACAGGATATGTGGAGCTCAGCCAGAGTGAACATCCGGTTCTTGGTCATCTCTCTTACCAAGGCCCTTCTCCCCGGATTGCTCAGTTTGGCCGGGTGGCCAGCTCTAGGAAGAGCCCTGGTTATTCCAAACTTCTTCCATTTAAGAATTATGGAGGCCACTGTGCTCTTGGGAACCTTCAATGCAGCAGAAATTTTTTTGTAGGCTTCCCCAGATCTGTGTCTCGACACAATCCTGTCTCTGAGCTCTGCAGGCAGTTCCTTCGACCTCGTGGCTTGGTTTTTGCTCTGATATGCATTGTCAGCTGTGAGACCTTATATAGACAGGTGCGTGCCTTTACAAATCACGTCCAATCAATTGAATTTACCACAGGTGGACTCCAATCAAGGTGTAGAAACATCTGAAAGATGATCAAGAGAAATGGGAAGCACCTCAGCTAAATTTCAAGTGTCATAGCAAAGGGTCTGAATACTTATGTAAATGTGATATTTCAGTTTTTTCTTTTTAATAAATTTGCAAAACTTTCTAAAATCCTGTTTTCTCTTTGTCATTTTGGGGGTATTGAGTGTAGATTGATGAGGGAGAAAATTGATTTAAACGATTTCAGCATAAGGCTGCAACATAACAAAATGTGAAAAAAGTGAAGGGGTCTGAATACTTTCTGAATGCACTGTATATATATATACAGTCACGTGAAAAAGTAAGTACACCCCATGTAAAGTTTTGACTTTTTCAACATATTTCAACATACAGCTATTTGATCTTCATTTCAACAATATTGATAGATAAAGGTGATATAATATAACAAATATCATGAAACATTTACATTTTGTAGTCCATTGTATAATTTAAATAAACATAAATGCAAATTTCGCATGTGGAAAAAGTAAGCACACCCCTACATTTATCACTACTTCAAATACCTAAAATTAGAATCAGGTGCACCAGCTCAGGTGCAAATGATTAGAACATCGTTAGAGAAGATCTTGGAGGAACCTGTCTTATTTAAACCTCAGACATTTAGTTTGATTTTCTCTTTGTTGTTGAAGTGTGCGGCGTCACCATGCCTAGATCAAAAGAGCTCTCTGGGGCCTTCAGAAAGAAGGTTATAGATGCCTACGAGTCTGGGAAGGCATTTAAAAAGACCTCCAAACAATTTGAAATTAATCATTCGAGTGTCCGGAAGATCATCGACAAGTGGAGAAGATTCCAAACAACTGCCAACTTGTTCAGGCCAGGCCGCTCCAGCAAGGTCAGCCCGAGAGCAGACCGCAAGATGCTGAAATAAGTCTCTAAGAACCCCAGAATGTCATCACGGGGCCTACAGGTAGCTCTTGCCACTGTTGATGTCAAAGTGCACGAGTCTACCATTAGAAAGAGGCTGCACAAATTTGATCTACATGGGAGGTGTGCCAGGAGGAAACCTTTGCTGTCCAGAAAGAACATCAGGGTAAGACTAAAGTTTGCCAATGAACACCGAGGCAAAGAGCAGCACTTCTGGAACAATGTGCTCTGGACAGATGAGTCAAAGGTAGAGCTATTTGGCCACAGTACCAGAAGGCATGTTTGGCGAAAACCAAAGACAGCATTTGACCACAAGAACCTGATACCAACTGTTAAGCATGGTGGTGGAAATATTATGGTTTGGGGCAGCTTTGCTGCATCAGGGCCTGGGCAGCTCATCATCATAGAATCCACTATGAATTATTCATTGACCCAGAGGGTGCTTGAGGATAATGTGAGACCATCTGTCGGAAAGTTGAAGCTCAACCGAAGGTGGACCTTGCAACATGACAATGACCCTAAACATACCAGTAAATCCACCAAGGAATGGCTGAAAAGAAAGAAATGGAGGGTTCTGGAATGGCCAAGTCAAAGCCCGGATCTAAATCCCATCGAGATGTTGTGGGGGGATTTGAAACGAGCTGTGCATGCAAGAAACCCCTCAAACATCAACAACACAACAACATGCATTTTAAGGCCATTTTCCCTGCTAGACCGGGGGTTAGCCTTGGTTAGCTTGGTTTGAGGGGCAAGAAACCCCTCAAACATCGCACAGCTGAAATAATTCTGCATGGAGGAGTGGGCAAAAATTTCTCCCAGTCCATGTCAGAGACTGGTAGACAGTTATAAGAAATGCCTACTTGAAGTTGTTTTTGCCAAAGGGGGCAATACCACCAATTTGAGCCAAGGGTGTACTTACTTTTTCCACATGCGAAATTTGCATTTATGTTTATTTAAATTATACAATGGACTACAAAATGTAAATGTTTCATGATATTTGTTATATTATATCACCTTTATCTATCAATATTGTTGAAATGACGATCAAATAGCTGTATGTTGAAAAAGTCCAAACATTACATGGGGTGTACTTACTTTTTCACGTGACTGTATATATATATATATATATATATAGCACACCCCTATATATATATAATCTTTTGGAGGTGGGGGGGGGGGGGATTTGACAGGCCTCTCTATTATCGGAAGGGGAGAATGGAAGGAGAGTGCTTTAACTTTTACCTGTACGAAGAGTCAAATTTACCTGTGTGAAGAGTGCTTTAACCTTAACGTTATCCAGGTAAAAACGGAAATTGTAGTACCCTCTGCCACCACCATCACGTGGCGCTCCACGGTACACATTTACATAGATAATTTACGCCCACCCCCTCTCCGGCCTCTCACACCTCCGAGAAGGGCCGCAATCGCATAGCCTATGTTACCCCCCAAACAAAGTTGTATTTGTACCCTGAGTTTGGAGCTTGTAACTTAAAAGATGTATCTGTGTATAAGTAACATAGAAATAAATAAAGAAAGAAAGCCACAGAGAGAGAGAGACAATGGTGTTGATGTGTATATAGATTTACAGCTGCGACAATGACTTGCATTTGTGATTGCCAAAAGTTCACTTCATCGTTATTCATGCTCACCTCTCCAAAGGGCGAGTAGAATTGCACTTCACTCAAACTTTGTGAAGAATTTATCTGCTGGCAGCAGGCAATCGCCAACATAGAACCGCAATGATTCCACTGTGCATCAACAATCTTCATACCAGTGTCCAGTAGTATAACATCTGTGCACGTGTGTAAATGAGGGGAAAAAACGAACTCAGAGGGACAGAAATTACTGAGAAACATATACGTCAAGGTCAAAAGTACAAGAGAGAGGAAAAAGAAGAGAAGCGCATGCCTGTGTGTGCCTGTGTGTGCACAAGGAAGAGAAATTGATAACGTCAGGATTGGTTCTCTCAATGCCACCATGCAGTATTTGTCTTCGCCTTCATGGCAGGTACAATTTCATGGATGGGTTATCGCAACACTACACCTGGGTTTTGTCACAATTTGAGCATAGCACTCCATGCCCATTTTTAACCATTTTATCCCAGTGCTGAATTTTGATTGTTTTGGATGAAATCATTCTTCTGTTTTATGTACTTATTGCCACAAAGGCAACTCAAACCAGGCAGTTCTGTCATACAGAAGTTTTTTATTTTTCTATCCATAACATGAATGTTCAGGGCATCCTTCAATGTTTTATCTTAGTTTCTCTCCATTCATTCAATGTTTTCTCAATGGCTTTTCTCATGGACAACTTTCTAACCGTCTTATTGCTGGTCTTGCTCCAAGATAAGGGAGGTGAGGGTCTGTCAGGGAGGGCTTCGATAAAGAGAAAGTATGGAGGGGTTGAGGAAATGTGGAGGAAATTCGAGGAGGAATTTACAATTGATCGAAAACAATTATTTGAAGGGTTAAAAATTCACCAATATTTTCACCATTACATCACAATGAAAGGGAATTGCAGACCATCCAAATGAATGCCATGTTAGATTTCTCACTATTTACTCAAGCAAGCTTTTCTTTTTATAGATACTGCACCAAATGAATAATGTAAATAGTTCTTCCAAACGGCCAATTCATTCTTTAAACTTTTCAAAAGGTTATGTGAACCTTAAGCGCGGAGGTGGGATTGATTAATTCTACCATTAATGTGAGGGCTTTATTATTGCTGTACTTTAATTTGAGCATCGATACTACGACAGCACAACAGGGGTAGCAATAATGTTTAAAGGTTTGCTGCAAGGTGAGAATAATTATCATTAATAATTCAAGTATTAACTTAGGGATAAAACATGAGGAAGCAAGGGAGAGAAGGGCAAGTGTGCTTCATAAGCTTCACCATTGTCATTCTCTGTGCGCATCAGCTGGCAACAACCATTATCAAGGCACACGGCTAAGGATGGGCAGTCTGGTTCAAAGTAACCCCATCGTCCATTATACCACTGCAAGCTCACAATTCTGGCTATTTCTGTCCTTCCAACCATGCACTGCAGCTCCATCTTGGCCTGTCACTCAGAGAAGGGAAGTGGGATAAAGCATAGTGGGGAACGAAGTTGGTCATTATAAGACAACAAGTGTGGCTACCTTATCATTTCAGAATGCGAGGAATGGATCTGACGGGCTGTCCATTAAGAAAGATTTGCAGCATGCCTTGTCACAAATTATTTACGAGTGACTGTTACGCAGTGTGTCATGTTCTGTGCATTATTCCTTGCTGGTATAGCTGTGACCCAATATGGAATTATTTGTTTATTGTATAGAACTTTATGTTTTTGAGGCTAGATGCCAATTGTAAGTGTAGATTGATGTAAAAATGTGATAAGCGTTAATGTTATAAATTAGAGTTCAAGCTGCATGGAAAGATTGTGAGTGTTGGGGAAATTTCTGGCTGTTTGTGAGGGTATTGAACCATCTCACATTAATGCGCAATTTCGAGAGGAATTTGGGGATAGAACCATATAATACTTGAGCAGTTTCTAGAGAGAGGGGCTTTCACCAATGTTTTTGGACCAAGCATAAAGTATATAAATCATGGCAAAGCAGTGAGATAAGAAAGTGTAGAAAAGAAGCCAGTCACCATTTACTTTGTGCAGTGCCATATCGGCGGGTTAGTGGAGCTTTTGTATTTTATCCTTTCAATAAACTCAAGTTTAGACATCGATCAATGAAAGAATCTTGCTTTGTCAGAATGTCTTAAGAAAAAGCAAAACAAACTAGAGAGTTCATGGAACACGATACCTCGCGCAGTGTTACTTCCATCATACTAAAATACACAATTTGGTGTCTGTCTGTCTGTCTGTCTCACGATTTTTGACCACAATACATTCAATCGTTGCTTATCCAATCTCAACCAAACTTTACAGGAGGACTAAGGGTCACACAATGAAGGTTGTAGCGCATTCATTTGCCCCTCCCCCAAGGGGTTTTCTCCGCGAAGGGGTTTTTTAATCACCATTGCCGCCAATGGGGTTGCGTGTTGAGGTGTATATCTGTATTAAGCAAGCTTTATCGTGGCTTTTTTCCAAGTCCACTTCTTGTAACAAAAAGAATGATAATACTAATAGCATAATATTAATGTTATTACAAAACAATATTAACACTAATAATGTCCCACCTCCCCAAGGGGTTTTTCCTCCTTGAACAAACACTGTGATAACATTTTTAAATAGCTTATCATGGCATTTTCATGTGAGCAACGGGCCACCGGCCTCTACCGGAAGTAAAAATATTATAATCTACAAACACGTTTGATTACCTTTCTAAACAGTCGCCAATGTTGTTTATAACACCAAACAAAGAAATTTGGAGGAATCCGGTCCAGACATCACTCAATGCTTATCATGTCGCCAAACGCACACGATTGTAGCTCTCGTGTAGTCTATATACCCCACAAGGATTAATAACACGATCCTTCTTGCCGCTAACGTGGAGTTCTTCCAAGGCGTTTTTTGTGGAGTTTTCCAAAGCCGCTTCTCATTGCAAAAGTAATAAGATTTAAGATAATGGCATAATATTAATGATATATTTTCCATGACCTGATCTAACGTGTTATAATGTCATGCATGTTCTGATCTAACATGTTATAATGACATGCACAGTCTGATCTTTTTGTTGATCTGATCTAACATGTTATAATGTCATGCATGTTCTGATCCTTTCAATGACCTGATCTAACATGTTCCATCATACAAGGGAGGGGGAAGGGGAGGGGAGGGGAGGGGGGGAGGAGGGGGAGGGGGGAGGGGAGGGGGAAGAGGTGGGGAGGGGAATGGGGGGAGGGGAGGAGAGGGGGGAGGGGAGGAGAGGGGGGAGGGGAGAAGAGGGGGGGGGGAAGTACCCGGCATTGCCAGGCGGGGGAGGGGAGGGGAAGGGGAAGAGGACAGGAGGGGAACGGGGGGGAGGGGACGAGAGGAGGGGAGGGGAGAAGAGGGGGGGGGAAGTACCCGGCATTCCGTGTATAAACGTGAGGGAGAAGAGGGGGAGGGGGAGGGGGAGGGGGGGAGGGTAGGAGAGGGGGGAGGGGAGGGGGAGGGGGGAGGGGAGGAGGGGGGAATGGGGAGGGGGAGGGGGGCGGGGAGGAGAGGGGGGAGGGGGAGGGATGGGAGAGGAGAGGGGTGGGAGAGGGAGGGGAGGGGGAGGGGAGGGGACGGGAGGGGGAGGGGGAGGGGGAGGGCGCACGAATCGTCGAATCAGCGCGCTGCTCTGCCCGGCATTCCGTGTATAAACGTGAGGGAGAAGAGAGGGGAGGGGGAGGGGGAGGGGAGGAGAGGGAGGGAGGGGGAGGGGAGGAGAGGGGGGAGGGGGGAGGGGAGGAGAGGGGGGAGGGGGGGAGGGGAGGAGAGGGGGGAGGGGGAGGGGGAGGGATGGGGAGAGGAGAGGGGTGGGAGGGGGAGGGGAGGGGGAGGGGGCAAATGCCGGTCCCACTCCCCACCGATTCAGATTCCGTGTATAATATTCCTTGCTGAAAAAAAATATGGATCTAAAGATGAAAGAAAAAAAAACCTATCTGGTGTGAATGGCAATGTTCCTCGCTGAAAAGTGAAAAAACGCAATCGCACGGCAAGGAACATCACGTGATCGCTCTGAGCGATCGATTGCAACTCTGCGTCGTGTCGTGGGCGTGGCCAACGTGGCCTCATGCTCCCAGGTGATTGGCTAACTCGAGCTCGAGAGAGCCATAATGCGCTACGTTATGGCAAAAAATATGGATCTAAAGATGAAAGAAAAAAAAACCTATGTGGTGTGAATGGCAATGTTCCTCGCTGAAATGTGAAAACACGCAATCACTTTTCGCTCTGAAATACGTGCGAACGCGTAACTGAGTTAATGGCGGCAAGGAACATCACGTGATCGCTCTGAGCGAATCAGCGCGCTGCTCTGCCATTCCGGTCATAATATTCCTCACTGAAATGCGCTGAGGTAAAAATATGGTAAAAAAATATTATGAAATAAATTTTTAGGTCGGCCATGTTCTTCCCAGACTCAATGGCCATGTTTGTGCCAAATATCAAGTATGTGAGCCTCTCCGTTTAGGAGTCTCTCGGTAACATTACACACACACACACACACACACACAAACTGTGTTTTATATATATCGATATATTTATATATATATATATATATATATATATATATATATATATATATATATATATATATATATATATATATATATATATATATATATATTGTTACGGACGCGGCTAGGATGTTGATTGGCCGAGCGGATGGCCGCCGCACCCGAACAGTTACCCCGACTAACCCGATTCCTGGACGTTGGCCAAAATCGCGCCACAGATATTCAATATGGAAACCTCTAAAGCGACCGAATGTAAAGAGGAAGAAGAAGACGTACAGAAGAATAACAGGATTTATTATTTACACACACTAAAGCAAAAGGAGCAGTCAAGGTTATATACAGGGAAAATGGAAAAAGCAGGTGACACAGTGAAAATACTAGCTTAACTATACAAGCTTAACTTATTCCCTGGGACAAGACAAACAAAACAAACTCACGTACACAAGAAGGATGGAATGGCAGGAATGAATGCTGGAAGGAGGAATGGGAAGGTTCAGCTGGGGCAGATGGTTCGGGCTTCATCCCGCACGGGACGTCGGGCTGGACCTCGACGGCCACCGATGCCACCACAATCTGGTTCCCGCGGGGTAACGGGTCGAAGCGGCCTGGTGGAGTCAACTGCTGGTGGAGCCAAAACTACTGGTGGGGCGCAACTCTTTCGTTGCACTTCTTACTTCGCATTTCTGTCAAAGGCTTCCCCGCGCTTCTTGTTTCGCACTTCTGTCAAGGCTTCCCCGCGCTTCTCTCGCACTTCTCCGAACTCATCTGAGGTGGGGGCGTTTCCCATGGGTTATATATAGCCCCACCCTTGAACCTTTTCGAACCTCCCCGATCGCTCTTCCTCCGCCCTCTCAAACCAAACCCCTCGTGCTCGGTTGGTTGTTCGGGGCTGGCTCCCTCCTCCCCTCTATATCGAGGTGGAGACCCGCCCTTCTTCTCCGAGCCGGAGCACATGGCGAATGGAGTCGCGGAGGGAACAGTTGGCAATTTGTTGGAAGGGGAATGTGAAGGGAAAGGGGATCTACTCTTATTTAATGCAGTGCAATGGAGTATTTAATTAATGGAAGACACAGCCTTACACTAATACACATAATAAGGATATAACTACTGAACAGGGATATATGGTGTCCTTCGTGTATGCTTTATGGAATTAACTACGGGAACGCCCTTTGATCTTTATACAACAACAATTGCAGGAAGGAGGGTGACATTTTACAACTATTCACTACACAACAATAAAAAACAACAACATTCTCATATCCACAACAATATATATCGATATATATATATATATATATATATATTGCACATGTGTCGAGTGGTTCAGTTTGGCATTTTTAATACGAAAGAGGCAAAGCCTATAAACTAACAAAATCCATTAGAATTACCCTTTAGAGCCCTTCACAATTACCCTTTAAAACCCATTAAAACTTTTTAAAAACGAAAACATCCCAAAATAAGCCATAAAGCCACTCTATGTAAGGGACTATGGGAAGGTTAGATAAAGATAAGGATAAATCAAAACAAAATAAAGAGAACATAAAATAGAACCATCTAAAATTACACTTTAGAACCCTTTAGAATTTAACAAAGTCGGTTAGAAAGATTCTTCTTCTTCATTTTTCACGAACGGATGGATGGGTGGAAGGAAGGACATAGCCAAATATTGAAGCGGCTTCACCACTTTAAAATTATTTCACTCCTCTCTGCACATGTGCGATCGGGACAAATTCAGAGACAAAGCACGGTAAAACGAATGACTTGTCTTCCTATTCATGTTCTGATTTGTGTCCAAAATATAACATTCAATTTAAATAAGCTATTCCTTGATCATAAACTGACGATTATAAACTGACAAGAGAGACAGACAGACAGACGGATGGACAAATTGCTCAACACCGTTTTTTGCTTCGCGTGTGCGGGGTAATAACCTAACAACATAAATATCTGAACGCAATCTATAAACTTTTGTAAATATGCTCAGAGTGATTCATGCCTGTTGTATTTTCAATTATTCAAGACGCATGGAACAACTGTACAATGCAATGAGAGAAAGCAAACGCCACTGCAAAAACATTGAAGGCGAACGAAATTCACATAATTTTAAATTCTTATCATACTTTAATCTTCTTAATTGGGGCTTGCTACCATTGGACTTCACCCCTTAAAGGGAAGAGGAGAAGAAGAATATTTTTTTAACTTGCAGAGCAGAAATCTTACCAGGAAGTTACCACTGCCATCAGATATGTGGACATCTCCTGAAGCCAAACCAAAAAGAAGTTTGCATCCATCTGGGGACCAGGCCACTTGAGTAAACTGCATATGTTTCATACGATTCCCCCAGATACGGTTTCCTGCAACAGCAGTAAAAAAAAATTAACAAAATAAGGAACTGAAAAAAAAAGTCAAGGAAAACCCCCCCCAAAAAAACAATGTACATGGTGGCCACAAAGTGGAGGATCAGTATATTTTCAATGTTATTTTTTGTTCTTCTTTGTCAAGGACAATAAAATCATTAGTTACATCCATATACAGTATATAATTACATATATATATATATATATTGTCGTGCGAATCCCTCCGGTTAATACCACGGACCGCGGAAGACCAGAACGGCTTTAATGGAAGCGACAACCAAACACGGATTGTGCTATAATAAACGCGGGAGGAAGAAGGGAAGTGGAAAGCTGTGGTAAAAGCGCTTACCTTCTGGTGAACCGACGGCAGCTTCAATCCTGCAGGGAATTAATGAACTCAACAAACCAGATTTATCGTACAAAAATATAGATTTATTCACGGACGCGATAACAAGCAACGCGACGGTAATCAAATAAAGGGCCTAAATTGGAATCCCACACACCGACTTTAGAAACAAACAAGGGAAAATGAATTAATAAAAGGAAACGTCGTGTACTTGTAAATGTGGGGTGTGGGTGCAGCCTTATCCCGTCTGTCGTCTTGTATTGTCTGCCGTCCAAACACAGCTCCATTCGGCCCCGCTCGTGCGCCACCAGGCCTCGCTCCAAGCTCCAGTTGATCGCACACCACGAGGTCCGTGCACCACTCCAAGCTCCAGATGCACCGATCGCACACGAGGCCCCAAAGCACCAAAAGCACCGCTCCAGGCACCACGCAGATGGCGAGCCAAGACCACCAGGTCCTCCCAAAACCAAGAGGAAAAACGCAGAGAGCACAAGACAGCCAGGGAAGGACGTGTGCAAAAGAGCTCGAGCTGCCAGAGGAAGCTGCGCAAGCAAGAATAGCCGGATGTGCAAGACCAACAGCTGGATCTGCAAGAGGGAAAATGTCGGTCGGCTCGCCCCTATTTTTCGGCACCTTGCGTCGGCACCTTGCGGCGGTGACGTCAACCTTGGCGCGCCACCCAATCAGTGCCCTCCACCGAATCACAGGCATGTAGCGTGGTCATAGCGCGTGCTACTTGAGGCCTGCCGGAGGTCTAGCTGGTGGCGGCCATCATCGGCGGTGCCCCGAACTGGCCTCTTGCCTGTTCTCTTCCGAAGTCCTTGTCAGGGAAGGGAATTATTTAATGTTGCGCTAGGGACCTGTCTAAGTGTCTACCGGTGTGCATTGCCATAAGGGACGAAGGTTTGACCACCAGGTTTGACACACAGGGGCTGTTATCTTTAATCCCTAACTACCTAGCACACGAACACCCTGGTATGTTCACAGGTATACATATTAACCCGACAAACCGGACTAACACAGAACTTATTGCAAGTAGATTCCCTATCGCGACAGTCAAAGAATGTTACCTATTCAGATCTACCTGGTGCTCGATATTGCTTTACCCTACCGACACAACAATATATATATATATTGTGCGGTTTTGAGAACCCTTCACATGTAAATATTTGTAATAATTCCCTTATAAATAATCCCCTGTAAATATCCCCATTGTTTGGCTAATATTAAAGATCGCACCCTAGTTAGTCCATGTACAACACGTAGAACACCATAGGACCTCTCTGTAGTTATCTCATTATTATGTGTTTTAGTTAAGGATCTGTTCCCAATAGTTGAATCTAGAATCTACGTTGCATTAATCAAATAACCTAGGCCCCCTTGCAACCACATTCATTTTGCGGCAATAGCCGCCCTCCAACTAAGCGCGCCTCTGCCAGCCACAGCCGCCTTAGCGCTCGCCCACAAGGCGCCATTGAACACGCGGTAATCTGGAGGAAAAAGGGGAGGAGTGGGTTCGAGCGCCAGGAACGAGGCGTGGCCTGTCAATGTCTCCTCAAGAGGTGGAGCCAGCGAGCCCTCGCCGGCCAACCAGGGCCGAGGTGAGCTGACCGGTAGGCGTGTCCTAGGAGCCGGCGGCCGGATACATGAACGCCCAATAAAAGCGGCTGGGAGGGACTGCTTCACCAGATGAGTGCGAAGGTCCGAGATACGAGGTACCAGATGAGCATACAGCTGAGTTGAATGGCAGAGAGAGAGAGAGAGAGAGAGAGAGAGAGGCAGCAGATGAACACGACGAGTCGTAAGGCAGGAGAGTGGGTCCGTTGATGGCGACAATACCGCAATATATTCGCATTGTCCGACCGCATGAAACCGATATGTGCAGCTGCCGCCGGGTTTTGCCTCAAGCCCGGAGTGTGGACCGGAGCGCGACCTGGAGTGCCATCTGCCCGGCCCTGCCATCTGCTTGGACCTTCTCCCCCTTCCAGCCATTCCTTCCTGCCATTCCCTATTCGTGTAAGTCTGTCTGTATTGTCCAGGGGCGTGTTATATAAGAGTGTCTACGGTTGCCCTATGTCCTTTTATTTCCTCTCCTTGTATATTCCCTTCTTTCGTTTCCTCTTGTAGATAGTAATAAATTTTTTTTTTTTTTTTTTGTATACTGAATCGAGGCTCGTGAAAGAGCTAACATTTATTTCACAAACAAACAAACAAAACAAACCAGACAAACAAAATATACAAAAAGAGGGAGCGGAACACAAGATGGGGAGAGAAGGGGAAGCACACAACCACAACATTTGAGAGCAGGGAGAAGTGTGGGAGGGAGAGGGCTTGGGGGCAGGAGGCGTGGGAGGGGGAGGGGGAGGGGGGGAGAGGTATAAAACACAAGGGGACCGAAATTAGCGGGGGTAGAAAAGATCAAGGTTTTGGATGGGGGAGGATAAGAGATGGTGGTGAACAGCTGTTTTAAAGACCTGGAGGGTGGAGTGGGATTGAAGAGAGTGAGGGAGTTTGTTCCAGAGGCGGGAGAAAAGAGGAATGAAGGAGTGAAGGTGAGTAGATAGTCTTGATTTTGGCAGTTTAACCATAAGAGGGTTGCAGGCAGATCTTGTGCGACCTGTAGGAATATTTGGGGGACAGAGCCCAGAGAGGGCTGGGGGGGCAAGGCCAGAGAGGAGACGGTAGAAGACGGAAAGACCACCAACCTGCCTGCGGTGAGTGAGTGAAAGGCCCTTGGAGTTAGCTTCATCACGGGAGATTCCAATGATTCTGAACGCTTTGGTTTCAACAGCGTGAAGACGGGCTAGGTGTGAGGCAGGAGCACCAGACCAGAGGGGAGAGCAGTATTCCATAGAGCTGCGGATGAAAGCCTTGTATGTGGTGAGGAGCTCAGGAGTGCCAAGGAAGGACTTCGCACGACGGAGGATGCCCAGTCGGCGACTGGCTTTGGAGGCCAGATTTGAAATGTGGTTTTCCCAGGAAAGATCATGGCAAATAGTGAGACCCAAAAGCTTGAGTGACAGAACTTCTTGGAGAGGATTATTCAGAAAGTGGATGGGAGGGTTTTCCAGTCAGTCTTTTCGGAGAGACATCGTAAGAGTGTGAGATTTATCAGGATTGAAAGACATGTTCCATTTGTTTGCCCAGTCTGTGATTTTGTCCAGGTCTGCAGAGAGTGAGGAGGCTGCAGACTGCCGATCTGAGGGATGAGGAATGGAGCGACAGAGAGTAGAGTCGTCAGCAAAGAGATAGAGAGGATTTTCAAGAGAGTCAGAGAGATCATTGATGAAGACCAGAAAAAGCACAGGGCCCAGAACACTACCTTGGGGAACTCCAGCCTGAACAGGCAGAGGAGATGAGAGAAACCCATTCAGGGCCACACGTTGACTACGACCAGAGAGGAAGTCCGCCAGCCATGCGTGGAGATTTCCATGGATACCAAAGGAGGAGGGTTTGGTGAGCAGAGCAGGGTGCCAGACCGTATCGAAGGCACGTGAAATGTCAAGGGAGACAGCTCTAATTTCCTGTTTGGCGTTGAGGACCTCCATCCATTGTTGAGAAAGCAGAAGCAGCATGTCCAGAGTAGAGTGACCAGGTCTGAAACCAAATTGATGATCAGAGATCAAGCCATTGGAGAAGAGGAAAGATTTCATATCTGAAGCAATGATGGATTCCATGACTTTGCTGATAATTGGGAGAAGGCTGATTGGTCTGTAGTTGCTGGGATCTGTTTTTGCACCTTTTTTGTGCAAAGCGGTGATGTTGGCTGATTTCCAAGCAGATGGCAGATGACCTTGAGCAAAAGAGAGGGTGAAGAGAACAGAGAGAGGGAGTGAAAGAGCGGAGGAACATGATTTTAGGACCCGTGGGCTGATGCCGTCAGGACCAGTTGCAGAATCAGAGTCGAGGGTTGACAGAAACTTTTCCACCTTGTCAGGAGGAAAGGACACAGAGTCGAGGAGCAGCTGGGTACGACTGGGTACGGTGGGTACAGAGAGGGATGGGTTTGGGACACAAGATTTAGAGGCAAACACAGAGTTGAGGCATTCAGCTTTTTCATAGCGGTTGTTCTTCCTTTACCCTCCGTATTCTTTGCTTCCTCTCGTCCGATCGTCTTAGTCTCTTCCCCATTGAGTACCTGTGGCACGATTTGGCCAACCGCTATAATCGGGTTTCATCCTTTTGTTAACGGCCTGAGTCGTGGCTCGCTTCACTCGGCGTGTCCATTACAGCCGCGGCTCGGGCGGGGCTCATTTCCTCGCTTACCGGAAGGCACTGGTAATTAGGTAATACGAACAATTGGCCTACCACCCTATTCAGCGCTGACCGGAAGTGCCATCATAGCGACAGGGCCGGAGACGGCCAGCTTAATAGACGAGGGGATTAACCCCCCCTCGGTAAGGGGAGTGCCATACTCAGAGATCCGTAACAATATATTGTTACGGACGCGGTTAAAGATGTTATTTTGACCGAGCGGTGGTATGACCGCGACCGAACAGTTATTCCCCGACTCTAACACCCGATTTACCCCAAACTTTGGCTGGATCGCGCCACCGCTATTCAATCGGGAAAACTCTAAAGCGACCGAATACAAAGAGGAAAAAGGAATAAGACGAGAAGACGTACAGAAGAGTAATTGGATTTATTATTTACACATATAATCAAGAAGAAAGCAGTCACGTTTATTTACAGACGAGATTAGATACACAGTGCAACGCTAGCTTACCTACAGTCTTAATTAACCCAGGGACAGAACAAACAAAAGACAGACTCACGCGGGGAATGCTGACAGGAATCGCAGGAGGTGGATGGCTGGAGGTGAACGCTTGGTGGAGCCAACGCGGAGCTTGGTGGAGCTTTGGTGGAGCTGAACGCTTGGTGGAGCCAACGCATAGCTTGGTGGAGCCTTGGTGGAGGTGATCGCTTGGTGGAGCCAATGCGGAGCTTGGTGGAGCCTTGGTGGAGGTGAACGCTTGGTGGAGCCAACGCGGCTGGTGGGGGGTTGGTGTGACGGGTTCTCTCTCCTTCCCTCACAAGCTTCAGGACTCTTTCTCTCTCTCTTTCTTAGTCCCACCCAGTCCAACAACTTCCTCTCTTGCTTAGTCCAACTCAAGGCCTTCCTGTCTTCTGATCTCCTCCCTCCTCGACTCTCTCCGGGGGCCTCTGCCTCGGGTTATATAAGCCCCACCCTTGACCCTTTGCGAACCTCCCCAAAACGTTCTCTCTCCGCCCTCTAAAGCCAACCCCTCGTTCTGGGTTGGTCGGCAAGGGCTGGTTCACTCCTCCCCTCTATGACGAGGTGGGGACCCGCCTTTCTTCCCCAACCCTGCCTCGTGGTCAATGGCGGATGAAGGGAAAACCGCCCAAAATGCAGTTGGCAATTGGAAGGGAGGTAATTGGCAATGGCACTCGAGGCCTGGCAAAGACGAAAGGGGAAATGGAAGTTTTGGGAGTGGGAATGAAGGGAATCTATCTCTTTCACTGGTGCAATGGAGTATTTCTATTAATGGGAGACACAGCCTTACCCTAAAACACAGAATAAGATATAACTATCGAACAGGGGTATTCTATGATTGGCTGACGTGTATGCTTGTGGACTAATTATGGGACGCCCTTTTGACCTTTACACAGCTCCGGAGGCAGGAGGGGCAGAATAACAATAATAATAATAATAAAGCACACAATCAAAAAAAAATACAGTCCTCATATCCGCAACACTGCACCCTCCTCCTCTTAGGCACGACCCGGGCCTTCAACTTTTATTTAGTGTGACACGTAGGTGTAGTTCCCTCTACTTTTAACCTGACCCTGAGTGCGACAGTTTTTAAAACATAAATAAATGTGTCCCGCTGCTCCATTGCACCCTGCCTAACAGACACGCCCACAGTTAACCGAATTGCAGAATGGTCTTCAAACTACACACTGACGGTGGGGAGCATTATTTACAATGACTCTGCTTTTATTTACAAGACTAACCCAGGACCTGTAATTGTTCTTTCTGGGGGGGAGACAGTCTGCTCTGCATCGACGCACCATGAAAGCACCCAAAAACGCACCAACACACACCCAAGCACCAATCGGTGCAGTCACCATTGTTCAAGAAAATAAAACCAACAACCCCTAACCCTGCAGGTGATCTCTTGCTCTTCGGCTCCCTCTGCTGGTTATTATTATTGTCTTCCAGTTGTTGTCATTCTTTCATTTTCTTACTGGCGGCCTATTTGTATTAAAACTTGCACCCAATGTGTCCTTTTTATTTTATTTTATTTATGGCCCACAGGGCCGACTACGTGTGGTTCACCTGTGGGGCATCGGTGCCCTGTGGCCAAGGTCCGCCAGCAAGATTTCGGGCCCTCATGGCCGGTTCCAGCAGAGGGGCCATGCCCCAACCCATGGGGTCCATCAGTGGTGCTCGGCCACAGGCATGTGGTCCATAATGTGGTGCATCGATGCAGACAGCTGGTTCTGAGAGTGCCGGGCGCACAATGGCCGACTCACGCACGCTCCCCTCGGCGCCCAATGGCGCACAGGTCATGTGGGAGACAAAAGAGACAAATGAGCGAGGGGTAAGGTCACAAGGGTACACATCAATAAGGCAATGCAAGGCGAAATGCGTACGGAGAGCGAAGTGAGAAAGCTCGTCCCTACCGTACGTCACCCCCCTGTCACCTACACTACCCTTGCCCTTACCCCATATGTACAAAATCTACACATTACCAATCCGTCGCTACTGTCACGTCTCCCCATATTTCCTCTATACCAAATTCGTCACCACAATCCCTCTAACCAAAATTTGCCATCACCCAATTCATCATCAATCCTCATAAGGAGGAAGAGATGGAACATCAAGCACAATGTCACACCCACGTCATGATGCGTCTCACATTCCAAACATTTGCACAGTAAAAAATAATCAAAACATGGCATGGTGTGGAGTACCTGTCACCTCAGGTGAGTGGATGCAGATGGTGCGAGGAGATCCTGCATCCTATCTATCCTCTAAATGACTTTAACACACTTTACACTACCCGGGGTCTCTCCCTGCCAATCCATTGGCCAACTTACACTATGGGTTCGAAAAACCAATGCCCATTGACCAAACTGTGGTGCTTCTCAATTTGGGGTCTCACTCCCCCGATTCATCTCCCGGTGCCCTTGCACAATTTCTGGGCTGGGGCATGTAGCTCTCCCAGCAGGTCTACCCACCTGCACACCTCCACCACTGCAGTTGCCTCCCGAGCTTACCTGCTCCTCAACCTAACCTATCTAACTGGGGAAGGCCCCTCCTGGCTCTGTCACCCCATGGTGCCCTCTGGCACTGGGCTACCCGGGTCCGTCCTCCGGATCCTCGGGCCCCATCCACAACAACTCTACCGGCTCCCAGAGCCCACCTGCGGCCTCACCTGGCCGACATCCTCACAGTGGTGGAGTGCCCAAACCAACTACACACACTAACAGGCTACACGCCCAGCCATTTCCACAACACTAATGCACCCATTCAAATACCATTCTTTCACCTCGCACCACAGATGCCAATATCCAACCACAATTTACCTATACCCTCTACCTAACAATTACACTACCCTTCCCGGGTATCCGTGATGGGGGTCCACTCTTCCCCCATTCACACCTCCGCACCATCCGCTCCACTCCACAATTTCCATCATACTCACTCCACGACCATCCATTCCAATACTCCAGATATTCCACACTACTATTTATTCCATACACCTGTTGTTGCACACCTGTGCAATCACACCTGGTGCCACCTGCACCCTCCTCCTCTTCCTGGACCATTTGGTCAACACAACACGCAATCACCACTACTCCCTCATACACTGCTCCATACACCTGTTCAGTTGCACACCTGTGCAATCACACCTGTTCAATCCTCAAACACACGGCATCATCTCATCTACCTGTTGCCCTGCTAACTTAGTGCTCCCCGTCTTCCCTTTAAACTAAGCACATACCACGTCATTATAATCCACTCTAACCTACCTGCGTCCCCACTGCAGGTATCCTTGTCACTAACTAATCTTAACGTTACCTAATGTCATCTTCGCTAGATCCCTACACACGATATCCTAACCCACCCGGGCTAGTTTTCACTGCCATAAACCCCATAAACCTAGTGCTCCTTTGCCCCCCCGCGAGGGATGACAGAGTTGCCATCCCTCCACATGGGGGACGTTCCCACTATCAATTTTGCACACCAAATCCAACAAATCAAAAATTTGCCAATCATCTGCCAATCGTCAAATTTTTCCTTTTTCTAATTTTGGGTCCAAAACACTAACCTCATCACCCGTCTACTTATTAGATCCTCTCGGTGCGCCAATTCACATCTACAGCCTGGCTTCGTACAGCCGAGCAATGAACGCGGGTTCTTTTGTGCCAGCGGCTGGATACGTCCCGCATTCGGGGCCGGGACGGGGGCTTACCCGGGCCGAGATCCCACGCACCACCTCGGCACCGAGCCGTCCAATGGCCCGATCTCGACCTGCCGGAACGTCTCAACAAAAGGTGGTCGCCATGACGACCCTTCCGATCGGGCTGCCCGTTCCGCCTGGTGGAGCACGGACGCGGCCGTTCCAAGCGAGGCCCAGCGTGGATCGCGTACGGCGGTCCTTTCGAACCCGCCGTGGCTCGGATCCCCGCTGGTTCTCGCGGCACGCGAAGCCCGGCACGCACCGAGGGCCCGATTCGGCTATAAGTCGCTCTAACCGCTAACCCGGTTACCGTCGATGCCTCACCTGCATGCTTACACGCATACGCGACCCCTTTCTTGCTCATACATCCAGCCGTTTCCCTGCTCTTGGTCATTGCACCTTTTCTTACACACCCAGGTACACTCATTCCACTCACAGACTTGGTCACACACCTGACCACCGAACACCTTGGCACACATTCGTCGCTCGCACACCTCACCAACACACCTCTTCGCGCCCCCTCCTCGGTCACCTCCTCTGTGACTATCACAGGTGTGCTCTCACTCGCACACCCAACCACGTGCCTCACTACCAACTCGAGTGTGCATTCCCACACACGCTCTACCATTCCAGGTGTGCATCCTTCCATTCCAGGTGTACATCCTCGCTCACCTGTCACAACCAACTCACGCTCCGTGTCACTCTCACTACTTTCACCCCCATTCTTGACAGCGCACTCACCCTTACTCTCGACAGCGCACTCTTTCCTCATGCCCCTGTCCGTTACACACCTTTCTCGTGCATACTCTTGCGCACACTCTCCCGTTACACCCTCTGTAACACTCACCACAGGCGTGCATTCCCCCTTACTCTTGACAGCACACTCTTTCCCCATGCACCTGTCCGTTACACACCTTTCTCGCACATCCTCTTGCGCACACTCTTTCGTTACTTCCTCCGTAACACTTACCACACCGCGCTTCCATGTACCCCCTCGCACACGCGCTTCGACCAACTCACTCTTGACAGCACACTCACTCCTTGGCGCGCACTTTTTCCTCACACACCCCATGGTCGGACATTCTCGCACACCTCTTCCTTCGCACACCAGACCTGTCGCACACTTCACCAACGGACTCTCACGAACACCCGGGTCCACAACAACCCCCAAGCCGACTGAAGCTCCCCTCACATCATGTACATTTCCGATTATATCGCCACTCACCTTGGCACCTCTTCGTCGCACCTCCTTCACCACCAGCAAACTCTTTATTTGGTTAGTGAGCATCACCTTATGAGTTGAGCACCGACCTTGTACCAATTCCATCACCTCCTCCTGGGTTTCTCTTTTAGTTTCTGTCCGTCTTTTCTTAATTTCACTCACCTCTTCTTCCACTTCCTCTAATTTTTGCTTCACCTCTTTTATTTCCCGGTGCGTCTCCTCAAGTTCGTCCTCTAAGGCTACCTTGACCGTTTCTATGTGCGTCCTCACCTGCCAGTCCTTCGTCTCCATTACCTCTGTCACCTCGTCCAACCTCATTGTCAGTCCCTCACGTACCATCTGACATTGCCTCTGTGTCGCTATTAAGTCATTTTTAATTTATTTTTGTGTCGCCTTTAACCCTCCGATTATTGCCGTGTTCTTTTCCACTTGGTCCACTAGTTCCTTTTGTCCCACTGTCAGCTGTTCTACTCACTTCGTCAGACCCTCTATGCCCCCCTGTAACCTCGCCGTATTATTCCTCACCTCTTTCTCCATACGCTTTTCGCCTCGCTTTACCTCCTCACGTACCCCCGAGACCTCCTCACTTACACCTCGTCGTATCTCCTCCTTCATCTCCTCCATCTGGTTCCCCATCTGTTCGATTTCCCGGGCGGATTGCTCCCCTATTTCCCGCAATTTGTCTTCCATCCTATTTTCTAACACCATTAACCCATTTTTCACCCCCTCTAACTGATTCTCCTGGGCAGCCATTCTATTTTCCACCCCCGTTAACCCATTCTTTACCTCTTTTATCCCGTTGTCTAACCCCTCAAATTTAGCTTCTAGCCGTTCCCCCATTTCTCCCATTTTGCCCCCCATTTCTCCCATTTCGCCCCCCAATCGCTCACTATCAGCCCTTGCTTCGTCCCTCATTGCCCCCATTTGCTCACTCTGAGCCTTCATTTGCTCATTTTGAGCATCCATCCGGTTCCCCATTTGTCCCATTTGGCCTTCCAATCGCTCACTATTCTTGTCCATAAGGGCCTTCATTTGTATCATAAAAAGATTCAAATCCACCGGTGGCGCTGCTACGGTCGCGGGCGCGGCAAAATTTGGTGCCGCTACACCCACGTGCACGAGGACGCCATTTTGTGCGTCTGATACTCCCTCAACCACATTGCCAATGTTCTCCTCTACTTCGTCCCTCTGATCCTGGGCCACTCCCAACCCCTCCTCTAGCTCACCCACCGGCATTCGATCGCCTTGACCAGCCATGGCGCGATTTCAAAATTCGGGTTTTTTGTAAAACAACACAAATTTCCAGCAGCTTGTAATTTTGAGCGCATTAAGCGCGCTTCGGGTCCGTATCTCACTCCCAGACACCAATTGTTGCGGTAATAACACAATTGGTGTCCAAAATTTGGGCTAAATAAATTTAGTCCCAGGTTCGAATCCCAACTCCTGACAAGCAATTGTTGCGGACGCGGTTAAGATGTTATTTTGACCGAGCGGTGGTGTATTACCGCGACCGAACAGTTATTCCCCGATTAGAACCCGATTCCACCCAAACGTTGGCCGGATCGCACCGCGGCTGCTCAATGAGGGAAAAGACTAAAACGACGAATGCAAAGAGGAAGACGAAGGCAAAGAAAGGTTTGGAAATACTACTAAATTTATTTACTATTTACACACATAAGCAAAAAGAAAGCAGTCACGTTTATTTACAGACGAGATTAGATACACAGTGCAACGCTAGCTTACCTACAGTCTTAATTAACATTTGGGCAGAACAAACAAAAGACAGACTCACGCGGGGAATGCTGACAGGAATCGCAGGAGGTGGATGGCTGGAGGTGAACGCTTGGTGGAGCCAACGCGGAGCTTGGTGGAGCTTTGGTGGAGCTGAACGCTTGGTGGAGCCAACGCGGAGCTTGGTGGAGCCTTGGTGGAGGTGAACGCTTGGTGGAGCCAACGCTGAGCTTGGTGGAGCCTTGGTGGAGGTGAACGCTTGGTGGAGCCAACACGGCTGGTGGGGGGTTGGTGTGACGGGTTCTCTCTCCTTCCCTCACAAGCTTCAGGACTCTTTCTCTCTCTCTTTCTTAGTCCCACCCAGTCCAACAACTTCCTCTCTTGCTTAGTCCAACTCTGGGCCTTCCTGTCTTCTGATCTCCTCCCTCTTCGACTCTCTCCGGGGGCCTCTGCCTCGGGTTATATAAGCCCCACCCTTGACCCTTTGCGAACCTCCCCAAAACGTTCTCTCTCCGCCCTCTAAAGCCAACCCCTCGTTCTGGGTTGGTCGGCAAGGGCTGGTTCACTCCTCCCCTCTATGACAAGGTGGGGACCCGCCTTTCTTCCCCAACCCTGCCTCGTGGTCAATGGCGGATGAAGGGAAAACCGCCCAAAATGCAGTTGGCAATTGGAAGGGAGGTAATTGGCAATGGCACTCGAGGCCTGGCAAAGACGAAAGGGGAAATGGAAGTTTTGGGAGTGGGAATGAAGGGAATCTATCTCTTTCACTGGTGCAATGGAGTATTTCTATTAATGGGAGACACAGCCTTACCCTAAAACACAGAATAAGATATAACTATCGAACAGGGGTATTCTATGATTGGCTGACGTGTATGCTTGTGGACTAATTATGGGACACCCTTTTGACCTTTACACAGCTCCGGAGGCAGGAGGCGCAGAATAACAATAATAATCTATCTATAATTCCAGTAATCTCTGTACGTCTGTACGTCTGTACGTTTGTCTGTGACCGCTGTTTCTCGACAACTACCGGTCCGATATACTTGAAACTTGCCAGGTATATTGCTGGGGACCCGAGGATGTGCCTTTTCAAGGTTTGAAATTAATCGGACAAGTACTTACCGAGCTATGGCGATTTAGCCGTTCGCCGTTCGCTTTGCCGTTGCGAATGGACCAAACCATTCATGTAAATAGAGGGGGGGGGGGTTCTGTGGTCGTTCGCTTTGGCTTTGCGAATGGACCAAACCATTCATGTAAATAGAGGGGGGGGGGGTTCTGTGGTCGTTCGCTTTGGCTTTGCGAATGGACCAAACCATTCATGTAAATAGAGGGGGGGGGGGTTCTGTGGTCGTTGCGAATGGACCAAACCATTGTTTTTTTTTTGCAGTTTTTTTTTTTTTTGCAGTTTTTTTTTTTTTGCAAGGAACGGGCACCCACGTACGGGCACGTCCTAGCTTATATATAGTACGGGCATGCCCTAGTCTATCTATAATTCCAGCAATCTCTGTGTGTGTGTGTGTGTGTGTGTGTGTCTGTGTGTGTGTTTGTTTGTCTGTGACCGCTGTTTCTCGACAACCACGGGTCCGATATACTTTAAACTTGCCAGGTATATTGCTGGGGACCCGAGGATGTGCCTTTTCAAGGTTTCATATTAATCGGACAAGTAGTTACCGAGCTATGTCCAAAAAACGATTCAACCAATCAGAGAGCAGCGAGCTATCACGTGTGCCGAACGTGCCGAACAGACTCTGCCTCGGACGGCACATTTGAGAGCGTATTCATTTATTTCACGTTGGCAAACTATGTTGGCGTTAAACTATGTTTTAAAACTAATTAAAACTAATTTGCGATTATTTCGCTTTCCTGCACGTTTGTGCACGCTATGGCGATTTCTTTACCAAACTCCGCAAGCCGTTCGCTTTGGACCAAACCATTTCATGTAAATAGAGGGGGGGGATTGTCACCGTACTCGCAAGCCGTTCGCTTTGGACCAAACCATTTCATGTAAATAGAGGGGGGGGATATAATTTTAGATATAGATATAGTACGGGCATGCCCTAGTAATAATAAAGCACACAATCAAAAAAAAATACAGTCCTCATATCCGCAACAATATATATATGAATGATCGTTTTAAGGCCATTTTCCCCGCTGGAGCAGGGGTTAGCCTTGCGGGCTCCATGACAATCATGGTTCCCTGTTTGAGGCAATGTTTTTATGGCCGGATGCCCTTCCTGACGCCAACCCTTAGTCGCCTCTTACAATGCGCAGGGATACGGTGTACCTATTCTAAGCCGGGGTACACACCGGGATCATTCATCCCAGCAAGCTGGTACTCAATTTGCCGACCTCGGAAGGATGGCAGGCTGAGTCAACCCCCCTGGTGTTAATTCAGCGATCGACCGGGATTCGAACCCAGGATCCTGGGATCCCAAGCCAGCACCCTGACCGCTAAGCCAACACCAGGCTAATATATATATGTATATATATATCAGAATGTGTAATGAGAATCCATACAATATTGAAGAGAGGCTCGTAGCCTCGGTGTGGATGCACGAACGAACACGGACCAAACAGAAAGTCTTGGATATCAAGCATTTGTTTCATGAACGTTTTGGAAAGGATGTACCAACGCCAAGGATTTTGTAACAAGCGTTACGCCTAGGTCCCCCGTCGGTGAAGTGATGTGATTGACAAAGTGGAAGACGCAAGGCGGCCATCTTGGATTTTGACGTGGCGACCCAATATACAATAGCGTTCTTCCTTATGCCGAGATACACCCACACACCAAATTAGAAGTTGGTACTTCGCTTATTTTTCAAGATATTCATCTCACAAGGTTCAGACATACATGGCGGCGGCCATCTTGGATTTTGACGTGGCGACCAAATTTTCAATAGCCTTCTTCCTTATGCCTAGATACACCCACACACCAGATTAGAAGTTGGTACATCGCTTATTTTTCAAGATATTTCGCTCACGAGGTTCAGACATATATATGGTGGCGGCCATCTTGGATTTTGACGTGGCGACCCAATTTTCAATCGCGTTCTTCCTTATGCCGAGATACACCCACACACCAAATTAGAAGTTGGTACTTCGCTTATTTTTCAAGATATTCATCTCACAAGGTTCAGACATACATGGCGGCGGCCATCTTGGATTATGACGTGGCGACCCAATTTTCAACAGCTTTCGTCCTTATGCCTAGATACACCCACACACCAGATTAGAAGTTGGTACATCGCTTATTTCTCAAGATATTTCGCTCACAAGTTTCAGACATATATATGGTGGCGGCCATCTTGGATTTTGACGTGGCGACACAATTTTCAATCGCGTTCTTCCTTATGCCGAGATACACCCACACACCAGATTAGAAGTTGGTACTTTGCTTATTTTTCAAGATATTCAGGTTACAAAGTTCAGACAGACATGGCATCAGACATACATGGCGGCGGCCATCTTGGATTTTGACGTGGGTTGCACCCACACACCAAATTCGAATGCGGTCCTTCGCTTACGCACGCACGTACGCACGCACGGATGGACGGACGGACACACGGACGCCCGCACGGACGGACACACGGACGGAGGGGAAAGCCATAGTCCCCCTTTCGCTACGCTGTGCGACGGGGGACAATAATGGGAAGATAAAGAGTTGATGCACTACAAAGTGGTCGATCCGCATCCTGCATGGAACATGTTCAGGTTATTTAGACCTCCATTGATCAATCTCCAAATAAGTCAACTCGTAAGCTCTGAGCAGAACTGTTAAATTTCTTACAAATTCTTACAACAGCCACTGTACGTGGGAGTGTACAAGGCATCCAAATCCAAATGGCACAAAATACTGATTGAACATTATACTGAAAACCGACATAAGAATGTAGACAAAGCTACATTCCCATCACTCCTGAGGCAACTGCATGCATCAGGCTGCTTCTCTCGGCAACCAGCATTTATCCTATCAATCCTGGCAAAATATCAGTTTCGAAATTTGCAACAGCTCAAGTATTCCAACCAGAAATTTGTGTTCATCAACCCACACCCAATCAGCAATCTTCACCGACCACAATGTAGACATGCCTGTTACAACTTTAACTGTAGATGCTCAGCCATCCATAAGCACTGACTCCTCTTTATCAGGCGTGGAAGATATCGTATACCCTGAAATGCCTTTAGAGTTTAGACACTGACCAAAACCGTCCATCTACGAGCAATGGGAATCAGCACAGAAATAAGGAAACTCCCCTCACTCATGCCAAACCACCAAGACTGGGAGCAAAAACATCTTCCATGAATCTTACTCCTAAATCAAGGCAAGATACGGCCATCCTAAAACAATTGCGATTTTTGGATGGCCCAAAAATGAATACCTCAAGAAAAAGGGTTAGGTGCAGTCTAGCAGAGAGTATTACAGAAAAGGAAGTGAGGGACAGGTTATAGAAAGAAGAGACCAAACGTCGTAGTAGTAGTAGCAGCAGCAGCAGTAGTAGTTGTACTACTGCAGCCTCCTCACTCTCTGAAGACCTGGACAAAATCACAGACTGGTCAAACAAGTGGAACATGTCTTTCAATCCTGACAAATCTCACACTCTTACTATGTCTCTCTGAAAAGATCGACTGGACAACCCCTCCCATCCACTTTCTCAACAATCCTCTCCAAGAAGTTCTGTCGCTCAAGATTTTGGGTCTCACTATCTGCCATGATCTTTCTTGGGAAAACCACATTTCCAAGCTGGCCTGCAAAGGCAGTCGCCGACTGGGCATCCTCCGTCGTGTGAAATCCTTCCTAGGCACACCTGAGCTCCTCACCACATACAAGGCTTTCATCCGCAGCTCAATGGAATACTGTTCTCCCCTATGGGCTGGTGCTCCTGCCTCACACCTAGCTCGGCTTCACGCTGTTGAAACCAAAGCTTTCAGAATCATTGGAATCTCCCGCGATGAAGCTATCTCTGAGGGCCTTTCACTCACTCAGCGCAGGCAGGTAGGTGGTCTTTCTGTCTTCTATCGACTCCTCTCCGGCCTTACTCCCCCAGCTCTCTCTGTGCTCTGTCCCCCAAATATTCCTACAGGTCGCACAAAATCTGCCAGCCACCCTCTGATGGTTAAACTGCCGAAATCTCGGCTCTCTGCTCACCTTCACTCTTTCATTCCTCTTTTCTCCCGCCTCTGGAACAAACTCCGACACTCACTTCAAACACACTCCTCCCTCCAGGTCTTTAAAACAGCTGTTCACCACCATCTCTTATCTTTCCCCATCCAAAACCTTGATCTTTTCTACCCCCACTAATTCACCCCAGATCCACCTTGTTTGAAATTCCAACTTCTTTCCTGGAAGTCCTGGCAGTGTCCATATGTTTTATACCTCTCCCACCCCCCCCCCCCTTCCCATGCCTCCCCCCCAAAGCCCTCTCCCTCCCACAGTTCTCTCGATGTCTCCATGTCTCTCGGTACCTGCTCTCAAATGTTGTGTTTGTGTCCTTCCCCCTCTCTCCCCATCTTGTCTACCGCTCCCGATGTTATTTGTTTTATGTGTCTGTTTGTCTTTCTGTGTGATTAATGTTCGCTCTTTCACGAGTCTCGATCTTGTATACAAAAAAAGAAAAAAAAGAAAAAAAAAAGTAGCAGTAGTAGTAGTAGTAGTAGTAGTCGTAGTAGCAGCAGCAGTAGTAGTAGTAGTAGTAGTAGTAGTAGTAAAAAATGGTTTTATTCAACCTATCATAATCATTCAACCATAGAGAAAACAGAAATGGCAGCAAAATAGTACATTGTAATCTATATTATAAAAAGAGCTGTTTGTTTGTCTGTTTGTTTGTTTGTCGTGTTATAACTTGAGAACTGATTTAGTCCATGGGCCAGACAGAAAATCGGTACCAAATTTGGGGCAAAACGTAAGTGGTATTAAAATGTTTGTGGGGTCAGTATGAACAAATTAATATATGATAACCTTTCCACAGGAGTAGCTTAGTCCATTTATTTTCCATCTTAACATTTTGGCCAATTGGCGCTTTTTTGTAATTAAGCAAAGTCATATATCATGAAAATATTCCATTAAAAGCCATCCATAATAAGCTAATAATATTTCCAGCTAACGGAATATTTCCAAGAGTCACTGATTATGGTTATTTTACCATAATATAGGCTAACCTCGATATATCACTATGTACGGGGTCCATGAAAATGGTCCACACTATAAGTGCATAGCAATATATAGGGAGATTTTATATGCTAATAATAAGGAAATGGGCAATTTGGGATCCATTGAATAAAAGTGAAATATCCAATATAGTGATATATTGAATAGTGATACATTGAGGTTAGCTTGTAATCATATATTTACTTCCAGATTTTCTACAAATACTGTGATGTTAAGTTGTTTTCAGGTGGTAAACTGAATTGGGTGGGATGTGGAAGATAAGTATAAGCCTTTGTTTATTTCAGATATTTATAAGATCAACTGTGTCCATCAGCATGGGTTCCAGCCCCAGTAATTAATCAGTCCTACCCTGTCACCATGGACATCATATGTATCCACTCAGTGTCTGGTCCCTGGGGTTACCATGGCAACACTCCTGATTGACACATGATAATAGTACACTGCTCACTCTGCAGACTGTTCCAGTGTACATGCTCCACTGCTGTGTAACGTATTGCATTTTATTTTAACAGTAGATAGTGATAACAAATATAGAAGAAAACTCCCAGCTTGCAGTTGCACTCCCAATCTTATTAAGGTAAGAAGTAATTTTCAGCTTTCAATGTATTTTTGTGAAGGTTATGATGAACAATACATAATCATACTTGAGTCTTGTAGGACTGTAAAAAGTGTCATGGGGGTGGTCTGCAAATACCCGCCCCCCACTTCTGATGTGTTTTAATTTCTGCTAACCAAACCCCCCCCCCCCCTCCTTCCTCCCGCCCCCCCCCCCCCATCCCCCCTCCCGAGGTATTTCTTTTTTTCTGACAACTCCCACGAAGATATTTTGATTTTTCCCCCACTAAGGTATTGCAATTTTTTCTACCCCACCTCCACCAATGTATGGCATTGGTGTGGTGCACACAAACAAGTGTGCACCACACCATGGTATCAGGTCTGCACCAAACAAATCATTCATTGCGTGGTATCAGGTGTACACCAAACAAATCAAACATTGCATGGTATCAGGTGTACATCAAACAAATCAAACATTGCATGGTATCAGGTGTACACCAAACAAATCATTCATTGCGTGGTATCAGGTGGACACCAAACAAATCAAACATTGCATGGTATCAGGTGTACACCAAACAAATCTAACATTGCATGGTATCAGGTGTACACCAAACAAATCTAACATTGCATGGTATCAGGTGTACACCAAACAAATCAATCATTGCATGGTATCAGGTGTACACCAAACAAATCAAACATTGCATGGTATCAGGTGTACACCAAACAAATCAAACATTGCATGGTATCAGGTGTACACCAAACAAATCAAACATTGCATGGTATCAGGTGTGCACCAAACAAATCAATCATTGCATGGTATCAGGTGTACCCCAAACAAATCAAACATTGCATGGTATCAGGTGTACACCAAACAAATCAATCATTGCATGGTATCAGGTGTACACCAAACAAATCAAACATTGCATGGTATCAGGTGTACACCAAACAAATCGAAACATTGCATGGTATCAGGTGTGCACCAAACAAATCAATCATTGCATGGTATCAGGTGTGCACCAAACAAATCAATCATTGCATGGTATCAGGTGTACACCAAACAAATCAATCATTGCATGGTATCAGGTGTGCACCAAACAAATCAAACATTGCATGGTATCAGGTGTACACCAAACAAATCAATCATTGCATGGTATCAGGTGTACACCAAACAAATCAATCATTGCATGGTATCAGGTGTACACCAAACAAATCAATCATTGCATGGTTTCAGGTGTACACCAAACAAATCAATCATTGCATGGTATCAGGTGTACACCAAACAAATCAATCATTGCATGGTATCAGGTGTACACCAAACAAATCAATCATTGCATGGTATCAGGTGTACACCAAACAAATCAAACATTGCATGGTATCAGGTGTACACCAAACAAATCAAACATTGCATGGTATCAGGTGTACACCAAACAAATCAATCATTGCATGGTATCAGGTGTACACCAAACAAATCAACCATTGTATGGTATCAGGTGTACATCAAACAAATCAATCATTGCATGGTATCAGGTGTACACCAAACAAATCAATCATTGCATGGTATCAGGTGTACACCAAACAAATCAATCATTGCATGGTATCAGGTGTGCACCAAACAAATCAATCATTGCATGGTATCAGGTGTACACCAAACAAATCAATCATTGCATGGTATCAGGTGTACACCAAACAAATCAAACATTGCATGGTATCAGGTGTACACCAAACAAATCAACCATTGTATGGTATCAGGTGTACACCAAACAAATCAATCATTGCATGGTATCAGGTGTACACCAAACAAATCAACCATTGTATGGTATCAGGTGTACACCAAACAAATCAAACATTGCATGGTTTCAGGTGTACACCAAACATATCAATCATTGCATGGTATCAGGTGTACACCAAACAAATCAAACATTGCATGGTATCAGGTGTACACCAAACAAATCAATCATTGCATGGTATCAGGTGTGCACCAAACAAATCAATCATTGCATGGTATCAGGTGTACACCAAACAAATCAATCATTGCATGGTATCAGGTGTACACCAAGCAAATCAAACATTGCATGGTATCAGGTGTGCACCAAACAAATCAATCAAATATTGCATGGTATCAGGTGTGCACCAAACAAATCAATCATTGCATGGTATCAGGTGTACACCAAACGAATCAATCATTGCATGGTATCAGGTGTACACCAAACAAATCAATCATTGCATGGTATCAGGTGTGCAACAAACAAATCAAACATTGCATGGTTTCAGGTGTGCAACAAACAAATCAAATATTGCATGGTATCAGGTGTGCACCAAACAAATCAATCATTGCATGGTATCAGGTGTACACCAAACGAATCAATCATTGCATGGTATCAGGTGTACACCAAACAAATCAATCATTGCATGGTATCAGGTGTGCAATGGTTTCAGGTGTGCAACAAACAAATCAAACATTGCATGGTATCAGGTGTACACCAAACAAATCAATCATTGCATGGTATCAGGTGTGCAACAAACAAATCAATCATTGCATGGTATCAGGTGTACACCAAACAAATCAATCATTGCATGGTATCAGGTGTACACCAAACAAATCAATCATTGCATGGTATCAGGTGTGCACCAAACAAATCAATCATTGCATGGTATCAGGTGTACACCAAACAAATCAATCATTGCATGGTATCAGGTGTACACCAAACAAATCAAACATTGCATGGTATCAGGTGTACACCAAACAAATCAACCATTGTATGGTATCAGGTGTACACCAAACAAATCAATCATTGCATGGTATCAGGTGTACACCAAACGAATCAATCATTGCATGGTATCAGGTGTACACCAAACAAATCAATCATTGCATGGTATCAGGTGTGCAACAAACAAATCAAACATTGCATGGTTTCAGGTGTGCAACAAACAAATCAAATATTGCATGGTATCAGGTGTGCACCAAACAAATCAATCATTGCATGGTATCAGGTGTACACCAAACAAATCAATCATTGCATGGTATCAGGTGTGCACCAAACAAATCAATCATTGCATGGTATCAGGTGTACACCAAACAAATCAATCATTGCATGGTATCAGGTGTACACCAAACAAATCAAACATTGCATGGTATCAGGTGTACACCAAACGAATCAATCATTGCATGGTATCAGGTGTACACCAAACAAATCAATCATTGCATGGTATCAGGTGTACACCAAACAAATCAATCATTGCATGGTATCAGGTGTACACCAAACGAATCAATCATTGCATGGTATCAGGTGTACACCAAACAAATCAATCATTGCATGGTATCAGGTGTACACCAAACGAATCAATCATTGCATGGTATCAGGTGTACACCAAACAAATCAATCATTGCATGGTATCAGGTGTGCAATGGTTTCAGGTGTGCAACAAACAAATCAAACATTGCATGGTATCAGGTGTACACCAAACAAATCAATCATTGCATGGTATCAGGTGTGCAACAAACAAATCAATTATTGCATGGTATCAGGTGTACACCAAACAAATCAATCATTGCATGGTATCAGGTGTACACCAAACAAATCAATCATTGCATGGTATCAGGTGTACACCAAACAAATCAATCATTGCATGGTATCAGGTGTACACCAAACAAATCAATCATTCCATGGTATCAGGTGTACACCAAACAAATCAATCATTGCATGGTATCAGGTGTACACCAAACAAATCAATCATTGCATGGTATCAGGTGTGCAACAAACAAATCAATCATTGCATGGTATCAGGTGTACACCAAACAAATCAATCATTGCATGGTATCAGGTGTACACCAAACAAATCAATCATTGCATGGTTTCAGGTGTACACCAAACAAATCAAACATTGCATGGTTTCAGGTGTGCAACAAACAAATCAATCATTGCATGGTATCAGGTGTACACCAAACAAATCAAACATTGCATGGTATCAGGTGTACACCAAACAAATCAATCATTGCATGGTATCAGGTGTACACCAAACAAATCAAACATTGCATGGTATCAGGTGTACACCAAACAAATCAATCATTGCATGGTATCAGGTGTACACCAAACAAATCAATCATTGCATGGTATCAGGTGTACACCAAACAAATCAATCATTGCATGGTATCAGGTGTACACCAAACAAATCAATCATTGCATGGTATCAGGTGTACACCAAACAAATCAAACATTGCATGGTATCAGGTGTACACCAAACAAATCAATCATTGCATGGTATCAGGTGTGCAACAAACAAATCAATTATTGCATGGTATCAGGTGTACACCAAACAAATCAATCATTGCATGGTATCAGGTGTACACCAAACAAATCAATCATTGCATGGTATCAGGTGTACACCAAACAAATCAATCATTGCATGGTATCAGGTGTACACCAAACAAATCAATCATTCCATGGTATCAGGTGTACACCAAACAAATCAATCATTGCATGGTATCAGGTGTACACCAAACAAATCAATCATTGCATGGTATCAGGTGTGCAACAAACAAATCAATCATTGCATGGTATCAGGTGTACACCAAACAAATCAATCATTGCATGGTATCAGGTGTACACCAAACAAATCAATCATTGCATGGTTTCAGGTGTACACCAAACAAATCAAACATTGCATGGTTTCAGGTGTGCAACAAACAAATCAATCATTGCATGGTATCAGGTGTACACCAAACAAATCAAACATTGCATGGTATCAGGTGTACACCAAACAAATCAATCATTGCATGGTATCAGGTGTACACCAAACAAATCAATCATTGCATGCTATCAGGTGTACACCAAACAAATCAATCATTGCATGGTATCAGGTGTACACCAAACAAATCAATCATTGCATGGTATCAGGTGTACACCAAACAAATCAAACATTGCATGGTATCAGGTGTACACCAAACAAATCAATCATTGCATGGTATCAGGTGTACACCAAACAAATCAATCATTGCATGGTATCAGGTGTACACCAAACAAATCAATCATTGCATGGTATCAGGTGTACACCAAACAAATCAAACATTGCATGGTATCAGGTGTACACCAAACAAATCAAACATTGCATGGTATCAGGTGTACACCAAACAAATCAATCATTGCATGGTATCAGGTGTACACCAAACAAATCAATCATTGCATGGTATCAGGTGTACACCAAACAAATCAATCATTGCATGGTATCAGGTGTACACCAAACAAATCAAACATTGCATGGTATCAGGTGTACACCAAACAAATCAAACATTGCATGGTATCAGGTGTACACCAAACAAATCAAACATTGCATGGTATCAGGTGTACACCAAACAAATCAAACATTGCATGGTATCAGGTGTACACCAAACAAATCAATCATGGTGTCAGGTGTACACCAAACAAATCAATCATTGCATGGTATCAGGTGTACACCAAACAAATCAAACATTGCATGGTATCAGGTGTACACCAAACAAATCAATCATTGCATGGTATCAGGTGTACACCAAACAAATCAAACATGGTGTCAGGTGTACACCAAACAAATCAATCATTGCATGGTATCAGGTGTACACCAAACAAATCAAACATGGTGTCAGGTGTACACCAAACAAATCAATCATTGCATGGTATCAGGTGTACACCAAACAAATCAAACATGGTGTCAGGTGTACACCAAACAAATCAATCATTGCATGGTATCAGGTGTACACCAAACAAATCAAACATGGTGTCAGGTGTACACCAAACAAATCAATCATTGCATGGTATCAGGTGTACACCAAACAAATCAATCATTGCATGGTATCAGGTGTACACCAAACAAATCAATCATTGCATGGTATCAGGTGTACACCAAACAAATCAATCATTGCATGGTATCAGGTGTACACCAAACAAATCAAACATTGCATGGTATCAGGTGTACACCAAACAAATCAAACATTGCATGGTATCAGGTGTACACCAAACAAATCAAACATTGCATGGTATCAGGTGTACACCAAACAAATCAAACATTGCATGGTATCAGGTGTACACCAAACAAATCAATCATGGTGTCAGGTGTACACCAAACAAATCAATCATTGCATGGTATCAGGTGTACACCAAACAAATCAAACATTGCATGGTATCAGGTGTACACCAAACAAATCAATCATTGCATGGTATCAGGTGTACACCAAACAAATCAAACATGGTGTCAGGTGTACACCAAACAAATCAATCATTGCATGGTATCAGGTGTACACCAAACAAATCAAACATGGTGTCAGGTGTACACCAAACAAATCAATCATTGCATGGTATCAGGTGTACACCAAACAAATCAAACATGGTGTCAGGTGTACACCAAACAAATCAAACGTGGTGTCAGGTGTACACCAAACAAATCAAACATGGTGTCAGGTGTACACCAAACAAATCAATCATTGCATGGTATCAGGTGTACACCAAACAAATCAATCATTGCATGGTATCAGGTGAACACCAAACAAATCAAACATTGCATGGTATCAGGTGTACACCAAACAAATCAATCATTGCATGGTATCAGGTGTACACCAAACAAATCAAACATGGTGTCAGGTGTACACCAAAATTTTCCTTAAAATGCAGTCCTTTGGGCCTGCAAGACCCGAGTTATTTTTTGCCTTTCTTTTGTTCTCAAAGTACCTAATTAGCATGTGAGCTGTGCTATCGAAAGTTACCAAACTTATTCACTCGGGTAGAGTCATCTCTGACGTAATTTCCGGTCACGTGTTTGTTTTTCATTCAATTTTCCTTCCTGCCTTACGTTTTCCTTTGCTGTTAACGTGAGTTGTGTTTTTGGATTGTTCACAACTTCTCTTAGGCTTTTCCCGTGTTTGAACATCGAATTATTGCTTCAATTGCTTTGGTCGAGGTGAGCTTATTTGACACCATTTTACGATTTTTACTTTTTATTGGATTTGCATTGGGTCTTTGACGATCTCCCAGACCGAGACCTGCATTTGTGTAAAATTTCGCAAAATCCTTCAGTATGATTTTTTTTTTAACGATTTTTTTTTTTTTTTTTTTTTTTTTTGTAAAAAAACAAGGCTCGTGAAAGATCGAGGCTCGTGAAAGAGCGAACATTAATCACACAAAAAGACAAACCGACACACAAAACACAAAACAAGGGGAGCGGCAGACAAGATGGGGAGAGACACAAACACAACATTTGAGAGCAGGGACATCGGGAGGATTTGGGGGGAGGTGGGAGAGGAATAAAACATATGAACACTGCAAGGACTCTGGGGTGAAATTACCGGGGGTAGAAAAGATCAAGGTTTTCGATGGGGGAAGATAAGAGATGGTGGTGAACAGCTGTTTTAAAGACCTGGAGGTAGGAGTGGGATTGAAGGGAGTGGGGGAGTTTGTTCCAGAGGCGGGAGAAAAGGGGAATGAAGGAGTGAAGGTGAGCAGAGAGCCTAGATTTCGGCAGTTTAACCATAAGAGGGTTGCAGGCAGATCTTGTGCGACCTGAAGGAATATTGGGGGGACAGAGCACAGAGGGAGCTGGGGGAGCAAGGCCGGAGAGGAGTCGGTAGAAGACAGAAAGACCACCAACCTGCCTGCGGTGAGTGAGTGAAAGGCCCTCAGAGATAGCTTCATCGCGGGAGATTCCAATGATTCTGAAAGCTTTGGTTTCAACAGCGTGAAGCCGAGCTAGGTGTGAGGCAGCAGCACCAGCCCAGAGGGGGGAACAGTATTCCATTGAGCTGCGGATGAAAGCGTTGTATGTGGTGAGGAGCTCAGGTGTGCCAAGGAAGGACTTCGCACGACGGAGGATGCCCAGTCGGCGACTGGCTTTGGAGGCCAGCTTGGAAATGTGGTTTTCCCAAGAAATATCATGGAAATGCACACAGGGACATCGGGAGGACTTGGGGGGAGGTGGGAGAGGAATAAAACATATTGTTACGGTCCGCGGATTAGATGTTATTTTACCGAGCGGAGGTATAACCGCGGCCGAACAGTTGTTCCCCACTAAACCCGATTCACCCAACAGTAGTGTAATAATGTTGCTTCTGGGACACCTCCGTTTAACATGGGAAATCCCTATCTAATGTCATTTACCCCCTTGTCTTTTTCAAAAATCATAAACACCTCTATTTCTCCCACCCTCATCTTTATGAACCTTTTGTCTGTAGTACCTATCCTTAATGTTGTTCATTAGACCACTCAAACACTACAAATATTTGTTTTCTCTTATAGACCTATCATCCTTCTTCTACATATCATCTGGCAGATTAATCTTTGACCCACTCAAACATTGACCCATTCACTTCCATATTAATTCTTTCCCTCCCTCATTGCCCCTAAACACCTATATTTCTCTCACCCTGTTCTTTACGAACCTTCTAACCTTTTGACATGTTATCCTTATTCATTAGACCACTTAAACACCTGTGATCCTTCTGACCTCATGGACCTTTTAACCTTTTACTCTTAATATCATCTGGTGAATATAACCCACTCAAACATCGATCCGACAAATATTTGTTTATGCGTGGGAAATAATTTAATTCTCTTGCCACTCTCTTCACCATCTAATATATTAACAAAAAATATGTTTGAGTTTGGTTCTTTATTAAGATATTTTAACTGAGCTAAGATAAAATGGTAAACCTCCCTCAATGTTCTTGTTTGAGCACCTCCAGTGCCACATACCATTTTAAAATTAAAGTATATATTTTCCTGACAACCATCAAAGTTTTCCGTCCACTCAAAAATATTTCCATCTTTTTTACCCAATTCACCGGTATTTAAATTAATTCTCTTATTTGTTTTGTGAATTTTTTTACCAGTTGCCTTTTCAATTATACCTATTTGATATTTTTCACATTCATTATGTTTTCCATTTATATACCAAGGTTGATTACACCTCCACTCTTTAGTCTGGTTGATACTTGGTTCTATCATTTATATAATAGTAAAAAAGGCGGCGGTAGCCCGTTAAAATCCCCAACCCCCCCCCCCCCCCTTTTTAACTTATCACTTATATATATCTTATCACTTATATATATCTTATCACTTATGTATATCTTATCACTTATATATATCTTATCACTTATATATATATCTTATCACTTATATACTTATATAACCATAAGGGAGACTATCAATTCCATTTTCTAAAATAAACCTCTTATCATCAAAAGCCCCCAATGCTTTCTTATTTATCTCTTCTGAATATAATTGATGTTTATAACTTCTTATTCCATTAATCTTTCTAAACTCTTCTTTCTTTGTTGTTAAACAGTTATAATAATCCTTAAAGTTTATTGTTTCTTTAATAACATTTTTCTTTACACCTTTTAACTTCTTATCAGTCTTTTCAACGTTATTCACAATGTATTTATAAGCATAAGCCTTTGACCTCAATCCCACAAATTCACTCATAACATTTCCTCCTAATTCATCCTTGAACTTTCCAATCACCTTTTTATTTTTAGAAGAGAACAACTCACTCTCTGGACTGTAATTACTCGTGTCATAGATATTAATGTCTCTTTTCATGTCTGAATAAACATCGTTGGTATTAATTTTCAAAATAAAACTATCTGTATCCATATAAAGTAGATTAACATCATTTTGATATTTCTTCCTCAAGTTATTATAAAAGTAATCATACATTAATGACTTTGATAAATCAAGAATTGTTGTTCCAATATAAATAGGTTTGTTCATTTCAATACTCTCTTTAATCAAATGGATCGCACAAAAGTTCTCAGTAAAGACCTCAGCTCGAGTAAAACTCGGTCTATTAATTAATTTTGATGCTTGTTCCCAAGATGTTGATAGTCTGATATTTTGTCTTTTCCTCACATTCTCCATAGTCTTACCAAAGACCGCATTATTCATCAATTTATAAAAGTCTTTCTCAAAATCTGTTTTTGACTCTGTTCTTCTTTGTGTATTAAAATCAATGTACCCCTTTAACCAATGACTTTGATTGAACTTTAGAACCCTATGGATCTTCTCTACTCTTAGACCTTTTGATAAATATTGTCGCAAATTTCTTTGGTGTAGAACATAATTTTTCTTGTTATATAATGTAGTAAGTAATTTTTCTGTTGATTCACCTATATCAAACGATCGTTGATAATCACTCAACCATTCTTTCTTTGGACTTTCTTTCTCACAAGCAAATGGGAGATCTTTGTGTAGGTTATGGAGTTCCTCTGGATATTTTAAATCAATTTCAAAATAATAACCAACTTTTTCTTCATCCAATTCTTTTTGTGTAGAGATACATACATCTTGTAAAACGTTTTTGTAGTCTTTTTCCTTTACCCATCTAAGTTTTCCATAAGGAAGAGCCTGAGACATTGCCCAGCCATACAGGTTGTTCGCGTCATAGTACATCAAGTAAGAACTCTCTTTCATTGGATCATAATTTGGAAGATATTTGTTATTTGCTTTTGCGTATCTACTCGAGCAGACTTGTGAAATTCCACCTCTTTTTGCCTTTTCAATCATCAAAAGCATATCAACATCGGTTATCAAATCCAAATCTTGTTTTGTCATTTTCAACATCGCACTCCAGGCCAATCCAGGTGCTGTGTAGTAGTGAGCAGGATCCAATCCATATCCAGTGCGACAAACAGATCTAAAGGCTTCAAATACATCGGCCAATAAAAGCACATCAGTTTTGAGATACAAATCGTGATACTCGCCAAGATTCTTGATGTTATATTTTTCCCAAACATTTTGTGCGTGTACATAATCTTTATCAGATATATGACTATTATTTAATTTGTTATAGAAATTTTCTTTTGAAGGAAGTTGTGTTTCATTGAATCTCTCAAATGAGTCCATATAGTCATAGGGGTAAATTCCCTTTTGTGTTAGAAAATCTTTATCTAAAAAATACTCTGAAAGACATGGAAACTCTTTTAGATTTTGAACCAAGTTAACCAATGGACTTGCCATGAATTTAAATGTATCAAGAAATCTGATATGAGTAATAGGAGATGTGTGAATTGTTTTTGTGAATGAAATGTATTTCTGATCCGTGTTTGGAATTGCTGAGATACTTCCAGAAGTCTTTGAGAGTTCCTTAATAAATAGATGTGTATCATAATGAGCGTTGTTATGAAGAAAGACAGGAATGAAAGAGGGGAGTTGATAATTATTATTACAACTTTGATGAGCCGGACCTCTATATTTACCAGTGAGATGACAATGGTCTCTAACCTTTAGACCTTTACCAATTTTCTCCTCACAAATATGACAGACATTGTTTTTTATAAATTCCCTTTTTTCTTTACTTGTTAAGGACATTGGTTTATTGGTTTCTCTCATTATCTTGGTTAATCGAACACAGTCTTTTTCTAGTCGTTTCACAAACTCCTCTGGGGTATTTGAGCCTCTATACATCTCTAACTTGTTATATTTATCACCAACGGATGATTTGATATAATAACAAAAACCACAAGGAGTATGTTTTTGATATTTATTTGTGTATGATTCTTTTGGATCTTGAGAAGCAGTATCAATTTTTTCTAAAATACTTTCAAAATCAGCATATATAACAAATGGATGTTTGATCTTTTTATTTTCATCTTTGAATGTGATCTTTGAGCCTTCTTTAGGCATATTGATTACCGTTGATTTATGTTCGCCACAATAATTTGAATGTTTATCTAATCTTTCTTGTGAATTGAAGAAGTTAAGACAACGCAAACAAATATATATTTTATTTGTTCTCTTACAGACTTGTGGTTTTATTAATTTAGCAATATCTTTGATGTATGTATAATGTGAATTTTCGTCTGAATTAAAATATAGAAGATTAATATGAGTTTGTTTACAATTGTCAGAAAGCTTTAAAACCTGAATGTTGTTTGTTTCTGTTAGACCATAAACATTAACTGATAAATTATTCATCTTTTCAAATTTAGGAATATCATTTAAAGTCATCGGAAACTTTAGATCTTTCGTATTTAATGTATTCTCATATTTTTTATAATGAGATACTCTTTCATCATGAAAATGTGGAGGATGTAAGTGTGCTAAAATAGACCAGAGAAAACATTTATTGTCTTTATTTTTGATATTGATAACTGCTTTTCTATTTTTGATAACACTGGGTAAATCAATGTAAGAAGAAGCTTTTAGAGGATCTGATTTAAGAATATGAATGTCTATGTAAATAATTTTTCCTATATTGAATCCACTTCCTACGATTGAATTATCCACATCTTGCTCTTGTTTAATAAGTTCATCATAGACTCCTGATGTTTTAAAATCTTGATATGAAGATATAAAGTGTGGCTCAGTTCTCATGTATGGTGCATCTATAACTCCTTCATCCTTTGTCATTTCTAATTTTACTCCCATATAAAATTTAAGTGGTTTCATTTCCTTTAGTGTTTTTTCAATCAACGTTTGAACAGCAGGTTTAACTATTTCTACAGCATCAACTATAGACTCTGGTTCAGGAGGTTTGAAGTTAAAGACTCTTATTTTAATATGTCCTTTGAATGCTCCATCAGAGTTTTTAGTTGTGATAAAATTTGATAAATGTAGATTTGTTTTAAGATGTATTTTGAAGCCTTTCTTGAGGATATTTTTATTACATGTAGAACAGTGTTTTGTTTCAGGTGGAAGAGGGGAAAGTTTGTTTAAAATGTTGTATGTATGTTTTGCGGTGAGAATATGTTGTTTATAATATTTTACTTCCTTCTCGCAAGTATCACAATAAACCATATTTATAGCGTGAGAAAACGTGGTGTTTTATATATATCACTGTGCTTAAAATAAAACACTTTTGAGCTTTACAGCTCCGTTTTATATATATCACTGTGCTTAAACTAAAACACTTTTTCACTCAGAATCATCTAAGTCATAACTATCACATGAATACTCAGAATCATACTCAGAGTCATCAATAAAGCTACTCTCATAACTATCATTTGAGCACAAACTATTAGTATCATAACTATCATCTGTGTTCAATGAAATACTATCATCACCATCATCCAAGTTCAATGAAATACTATCATCACTATCGTCCGAGTTCAATGAAATAGTAAAATCTTCACTGCTGTATTGACTCATATTTAATTAGCAAGAAAAATATTCCCATCAATATCTATATACTTTCTTTCATTAACAGATTCAATCTCTACAATTTTTATATCAAAAGTTATTTTTAAATAATCTCTAACTATCATAGAACGAAATGACATTTCACCAGAAATATTAACATCATTCATTTTACTTAGATCTACACCCTTTGGATTATTAAAGAAAATACAAATGTCTCCTCTAGAATTATTAATGGTCTTATCATTCTTTTTCAAAGTATCGTGGTCAATCACTTTTTCAAGCTTTGAATAAATTGCCAGGAGTAGAGGAGAAACTTTTGTTAGATTTACTTTAATGGATGTCTTTCCAGGTATAGTTAGAGCTCTTCCTTTAAATGAAATAGAGGGGCTCATGTTATTTTCCATAACTGGTTTTACCCAAAAATTTCCATATTTATCTTTGTTCAATTTAACATCTTTGACATATTTTTCTATATCTTCCACCGAAGTAGAGATTGATTGAAATTTGTCTTTTGTGCTTTGAAACATTGTATTTATTAATGAATAAACTTGCGTTTAGTTTAAGTAAAAATTTACCACATAAATATGATAAGTTCTGAAGGATATTTAGAATTTCCAGACTCTCCATATGATAAATTAGAGAATTGTCCGGCTTGTGATAGAGTGGGGCTTAATGATGAGGATTCATATAAACAATGTTTATTCTGTGATTATATTCTAATTAATGATAATAAGAAATATAAAAAAACATATAACTCTTTTAAATTAGAACCAAAAATGAATTACTTTACAAGATTAATAAGAGAGATGAATGTTAAGCATTATGGTGATAATACACCATTTCTTACAAGGAAAGAGACTCTTTGTATTGAGGAAATGTATAAGGGTTTAATGATATTTATTATTCAAAATAATTTTAATGGAAATGTTAATACAAGATACTACATAAATAAAATAATGAATTATTTTGAAATTAAACCAGAACTCAGGATAAAATATAGAGTTTCTAAAATAGCTCAAAAAAAGTTGGATGACTTGTTTTCCAAATATATAAATGAATGATTTTTTACCCGTTTGGGAAAATAAGATAAAATTTAATAACCATAAAAACATTCCAAATTCATTGAGATGTCTAATAGTTGGTTCAAGCGGATGTGGGAAAACCTGTTTACTTTTAAAGATGCTCCTTGGTCCTAATTTTTTAGATTATGATAATTTAATAATTTTTACAAAGTCAAGTTTTCAACCCGAGTATCAACTACTCTCACAGGGTTTTAATGCAGGTCTTAAAAAGGAAGACATTATCGGTTTATTTAAACTTCAAAACAAACTGAATGATTATAATATTGAAGATATAATACAATTATTTTGTGATACACAGAAATCAAAATCGAAACCCATAACTTGTATTCTCAGTGATAATACGGATGATATACCTTCACCTCAAGATTTAGATAAATCAAAAAAGAACCTCGTCATCTTTGATGATTGTGTTAATGAGAGAAACCAAACAGTAATGGATAGCTACTATACAAGAGGGAGACATTCTTCTTGTAATTGTATATATCTTAGTCAATCATATTTTCAACTCCCTCGACGCTCAATAAGAAACAATGCCAATACTTTTATTTTATTTAAGTTAAATTCAATAGATGTAAATAATTTTTGGAGAGATAATTGCTCTACGTTATGTAGTAAAAAAGAATTTGAAAATTATATGAAACACACGATTGGAAAATATAAATATATTGTTGTGAAACAAGATGAGATACTAAATGATATTTTTCAATAAATAAATACAGAAAATGAATACTGAAGAAAGAGAAAGAAAGTTTAAGGAACATCAACAATTAGTTTCAAAAGTTGTTAAACAACAGGAAGAGATAAAGAAGAAACGGAGACAGAAACTAACTGGTGAAGAAGCCTTTGAAAGAAAACAAGAGAAATTCTTTAAACCACTTTTGAAAACTCAACACTCACCTACAGTACCCACGGTAGAATTTACTCCGAAAAAACTTCAAATGCTCAAAGATTTTAGTCAGATAACAAAACAAGAACTTGGTGAATTAGAATATGATGACGAGGGATTATTTCGGAAACTTGAGGAGGTAAATCAACCCCCTAATTATGTTGTGGAAGCTCTTCAAAACAATGAATATTCGGCGGGTTCAAAAACCAGAGCAGGTCTCATTCCAACAGAAGAACCAGCAGTGTTTCATCTTGTGGAAGAAAAGGTATTGATATTTAATGATGAATTGATGTTCTTGAGTTCTACTCAACCAAATGTTAAATTAACTCCAAGATTAATGTTTCTTCTAACAAACCCCGGATTCAGCGGTTCAAAATATTTTGAGGAACCACTTGATATGGAAAGAGAGGAAGCTAGGGTATATATTGAGTTGCTAAATGCACTTGATTATGGAGTTTCTGTTGCTGGTAAAAGTAAGAAGAATGAGAAGGAGAAACATATTATTGATGCTTTAAGTAAGCTTGGTTCGGGTGTTAGTTTTCTTCCAAATGACCCATCACAATTAGTTAATAGGCTATTATTGTTGTTAGGTAGTCAGAAGGCTGGAAACAACAATTGTTTTAATGAATCCTCAGCCATTTTAGATCAGTTGATGAACATGAAAATAATTAATAAATGTCAATACAAAGATATTTTATTAGATATTAAATAAGATGAGAAGCACAATTCTTAGTTTTAATTTCACAACGAGCGATTACACAGCTTCATTCCCTTACCCACTACAACTTGACCCCCTTACCTCATATGAGGCATCTTTGTTGTCAATGGAAACTTACAATACCCTTTTTAATATCACAGAGAAAAACAACAAGTTTAGTTATAATCCAGGAAGTGGATATAAAACTATAACCGTTTCACCTGGAGCTTACGAGATTTCTCAAATATCTTCAGAAGTCTCTCGCCTTATGAAAGAAAAAGGTGATGAACCAAAAAATATTGTAATAGATATTCAAAAACACACTTCAAAATCAACTATTAAACTTAAAAATAATTATAAAGTTGATTTCACGATTGAAAATTCGTTTAGAGAGCTATTGGGTTTCTCTTCAAAAAAGATTGAAAATAACGGGACGTTTTACAGTGATAATGTTATCCAAATATCCTCCGGTATAAATTCAGTATTAATTCATTGTGATTTGATTGATGGTGCTTATAACGATGGAATAAGAACAAATACAATATTTTCATTCAGTGCATACTCAACCCCGATTGGTTATAAATTTAATATGGAACCAAAAAATCTTGTCTATTTACCTGTGTCAGGAAAAACCATATACAGAGTAAATTTTAGGATAACCGACCAAGATAATCGTATGATATCCTTTAATGATGAAATTATATCCATCAGAATTCACCTACGTGAAGTTTTTCAATAAATAAATAATGGTTATTGTGAGAAAACACGAGTTGGGAAAATATAAAATAATTACAGGGGAGGGCATGTTCCTTTCACCAGACTATACAAGGTATGTGGGTAGAGGATACTATAAACCTAAGAGACAACGAGGTGTAGGTCATCAATTTCGAAATAAAGGAGATGGGATAATTGATACTCTAATGGGTATTGGTTCAACCATCCTTAAACATAAAGACCTAATTGGTTCAACTGCTTCTGCCGTGGGCTCCGTTGCGGGTGCTATAAAGAGTATAAAAGATGCTCAAAAGGAGTCTCATAAATTACAAGCAATCAAAGAAATAAAAAAAGGTAAAACTCAACTATCTTCACAAGAACGACAAAAAATCATTAAAATACTTGGGTCAGGGTTTCAACAATTTTAATGCTATATAAATACAAGTATGGAAGCGATTGATAGTATCTATGATTTGGATGATACGATTATCATTTCAAACTCCACTAAAAAGGAAGACTATTTTAAGGTAAATGCTATAACAGGAACAGACTGGAATTCAAACGGAACAAAAAGTTTTGAAATAAATAATCAACAAACTTACTTGAATATAGCTGATAGTTTCTTGCTGTGTAAATTTAAATTCACTAAGGCTGCGAATAATACTAATGCTACACTCGTAAATGATTTCTTCTGGAAAATGTTTGACAGTGTCCGCCTGTATATTGGAACACAAGAGGTTGAAGCGGTTGATTATGTCTCTGCTACATCTGAAATGATGAAATTTACACTATATTCGTTTAGTGATAGAATGGGTAAGGGAGCTGTTGAGGGTTTTATTCCTGATATGTCAACGGGTACAAACGCAGACCCTGGTTATAGTCAAAGGAAGTCAATGTATAATGATGACGCAAAAGCTGAGAATAGTTTTACCGTAGCAGTACCTCTGAAAGGTATATTTGGATTTTGTGATTATGATAAAGTTTTGTATGGGCTTAAAATTAGATTTCAACTACAAAGGAATGATAATGTAAATAGATTGCTTTTTGGGGATGAAAATGCTTTTGGAGAAAATAATAAATTTGTTATTAATGATTTGTGTTGGTATATCAGTGAATATACTCCTAATCTTAAAACGGAAGAGATGTTAAATAGAAGACTTAACTCAAAGAAACCGCTAAATGTATCATACCTTAAAAGAAGATGTCAACACGTTAAACTGGAACACACTACCTACACTTGGAATTTAGGTGTTCTTCAAGGAAAGCCACGATACCTCTGGCTCATTTTTAAAAAACCAGATGGAGAGGACGGTACTAATAAGAATAATGCCCTGAGTGATAATGCAAAGGTGAAACAACTTCGGGTTTCTCTTGATGGCACATTTTATCCGCGAGATAGATTGGAAATTGATTGGGAAAAAAATGATTATGCGGAAGCCTACAAGTCCTACCAAAAGGTGTGTGAAAGTAATGGTAATAATGATCCTATTTTGGATATGGTTGCGTTTCAAAAACTTTATACAATCTACGCAATTGACCTGAGTTCTCAAAAGGAAACTATAAAGTCTAATCGAGTGGATACTTCTCTATACATTGAAAGAGGGGAGAGTGAAGAGGTTAATGCATATTGTTTGCTTTTGGAGGAAACAGAATTACAGATTAATACAGATAATGGTGTTATGATTAATATCACATAGGTTTTTTCTCATAAATAAATGGTTGGGGTATATGTTAATCAAATCAATCTTAATAAATTAACATCTTGTATTCAAAATCAAAAGCCTTGTATTATTAATGTTAATACAATTCAAAGAAAAGGAGCTGTAAGAATTGATGTTTTACTCACACACACACAAGTAAAAACACTAAATGATGTTGGATCACTTAAAATTAAAATGACGAAACCTATGTTAAAGAAATATTCAATAGACGAGTCAAGAGGAGGATTTCTCCCGTTTCTAATTCCTTTATTTGCTGGTTTAAGTGCGGCGGGAGCATTGACTGGTGGTATTTCAGCAGCGGTAAAAACTGCTAACGAAAGGAAGGCACAACTAAAAGCTCAAAAAGAATTGGAAAGACATAACAAGGAGTTGGAGAAACAAATTAGTGGAAGTGGTGTAATTGTAGATTTTGCTCAAAAACTTGAAAGTCTACCTGATAAAGCTAGATTGTTGGTTGGAGATATGCTTTCCTCTATCGCTCAAGCGGGTGTTAAACTAACTAAACGGGGTAATGGATTGTATCTTTCTCATAAATAAATGGATAAATGGTTTAAACAATTTGGAAAGAATACAACGTCAAATATAGAACTAGCTAAGTATTGTAAAACACTAAAAATTGATAATGTGGTTATTTGTATGAGAGATGAATTAACACATATAAATAAGAATACAAAGAATATTATTATGAATTTAGACACACAGAATGGTTCTCATTGGGTTTGTATTCATAATAGTCAGGATAAATATTATTTTGATAGTTATGGTATGCCACCACCTGTTGAAGTAATACAATTCTTACAGAATGGTGTTTATCAAACATTCCAAGTTCAAGAAATTAATTCTAAATGTTGTGGCCAATTATGTTTATATGTATTATTTCAACTCAACAATAATGAAAATTTTTATGATATCATTTTTTATCTAATATAAATGACCTATGTTGGAAAAGATGGTTCTATCTTTGGAAAATCCTCTCAGGATATTGATTTATCAAATTATTATACAAAGGCACAGGCTGAACGACAAAAATATAGTGTAAGTAAAAATATTAATATGAAGAATACTTATAAATTAATCAATTATCCAAACCCTACAGATGCGAATGACTTGATTAGATTCAGTGATTTATCACAATATATATCTTTAAAGAAAACAGCACGTTTTGTGAAACAAGTAAAATTTACAACCACAACACCTGGTTATACTGACCATACACCTTTCCTCATTGAATTTAACTACCTGCTTACAATTAAATTTTATAAAGAAGGACATTTAGTTAATATGCGAATTAATAAATGGGGGTATGATATGCCTGATTTAGGGTATAATTGGTCTTTTTCAATAAACATAGAAGACCTACATGATTTAAATCAGTCTCGTAAAGAAGAATATTATCCACTTGGTGAAGATAAGGATTTATGTGGAAGTACAATTAGTAAACAACAAATACGTGATTTTAAGAAAATAAAAATATATGATAGTATAGCGATGGTTCGCATGACAAAGAAGGAAGGTAATGAGATAAGGATAGAAAGCCGAGGAATACAAACCGATTTGGTAGTGGGAAGATGGGGTGGTATTACCTGTCATAATATTAATCTCACATATATTTCTGATACATAAATGGCAGGAAGAAGACTACAAGAGAATTATAATTTTTGTATTCAAGGATACCTACAAGAAAAGGGTGCTCGGTATTACATACCTTATGATTTGGAGCATATACATGGGAATTTTGTCATTAAAAACTGGCCTTATACTGATATTGTTAAACCCACAAATAGAGACTTGTTTAAAATATTAAATAAAAATGAACTTCTCAAAGTTATGAAATATAAAACTCTTTTAGAAATCGTCAACAAATCTTATTGGTATCCTATTATGAGAAAAATAATTATAGATACAAGAATATCTCAAAATCCAGATGAGTATATGTATAATATTCTTTGGGGTTCAAACTCAAGGGTAGCAAGGGATGAGGAAGGAGTTGAAGAAGAGAAGGAGGAAAGAGAGAAAAAGGAGAAGGAGGAAAGGGAGAGGGAGGAGAAGGAGGAGAGGGAGAAAAAGGAGGAGAAGGAGGAGAGGGAGAAAAAGGAGAAGGAGGAAAGGGAGAAAAGGGAGAAGGAGGAAAGGGAGAAAAGGGAGAAAAAGGAGAAGGAGGAGAGGGAGAAAATGGAGGAGGAGGAGAGGGAGCAAAGAGAGAGGGAGGAAAAATATAAAAAGATGGAAATCAGTGAGCTTCATAAAAGATTGAGTGTATTAAAGCAAATAAATCAATCTCAACGCACCGAAGAGGAAATTAAAGAATTAACAACTCTTATGAAGATAATGGTTTCAAAAATAAGAACGTCAATGTCTTCAATTTCAGGGAGGAGATTTAAACGAGAAAGTGGTGAAGAAGAAGAAGAAGAAGAAGGAAAAGATTATGTGATTGATGATGTTGGTGTCATTGACTTTAGTTAGTTTTTATTTGTAAATAAATGGAGGAGAGAGTGAAGGCATTCCTTAGGATTCTTTATGTTTTAAAAATAAAGATTGAAATGTATATGTTGAAAACCAAAAAGGTTTTGATCCTCTGTCGGAATTTTTCTGATAAATAAATATCAGTTATTGTCTCAAATGTAAAAAGAAAACTAAATCTAAAAATATCTCTTATGTTAAAGCTAAAAATAATAGAGTTTATCAAAAAGGAATATGTCAAGTATGTGGCTCTAAAAAGTGCCAATTCATCTCTCCTAAAAGAGGAGGAGACATACAAAAGTTTCTGTCAGGAAGTAAATTTACAACAACTGGAATTCCAGGGGAATTACACCTTCCAGGGTATTCTTTCTGTGGTCCAGGAACAAACTTGGATAAAAGATTAGATGAGGCTGACAATCCTAAACCTTGGTCTAAACCTACAAATAGGGTTGACGAAGTGTGTATGAAGCATGATATTGCTTATGGGAAAACCACTACGTTGACTGAAAAACATAAAGCCGACAGCGAAATGTTGTATAATTTGTCTTTGATACAAAATCCAACGTTGAGAGAGAAAGTTGATAGGTTTATTGTGAGAAATTTGATAAATGCTAAATTGAAACTTGGTCTTGGTTATTCCTCAAAAAACTATTAGGCTCTAATGATGCCATCAAGACTGAGGAGCTTTTGGCTGAAGAATTACACAAACCTATAATCACAAAGTTTAAAAGAAGGAAGGTTTATTCTAAATACACTGACCACATATGGTCCGCTGATTTAATTGAATTGAATAATGACAGGGGATACAGGTATGCTTTAACCGTTATTGATTTGAGGAGTAGATTTGCCTGGGTTGTCCCTTTAAAAAATAAAAGGGGTGATACTTTAATGTTAGCCTTTAAGCTAATATTTGATCGGGATAAAAGGAAACCAAAGAAGTTATGGACTGATGAGGGAACAGAGTTCTATAACAAAATATTCATGAAATTTCTTAAGGGGAAGGGTATTAAATTATACAGCACCTTTAATGAAGGAAAGGCAGTTGTTATTGAGCGTTTTAATCGTACTTTAAAAGAGAAATTATATAAAAAATTCACACAACTCGGTTCTCAAAAATGGGTGTATTTAATTCAGGATATTGTAGATAATTACAATAATACAGTTCATTCATCAACACAATCAAAACCATCAGAAACATTTACAAAATTAGAATATGAAAAGGAGATTAATTTGAGAAAGCCCAAGTTTAAAGTTGGTGATATTGTAAGAATATACAAATGGAAAAGTCATTTTGAGAAAGGTTATACACAAAAATGGACTCGTGAATTATTTAAAATCATTGATGTAATGGATACAGTCCCTTGGACCTACAAATTATATGATTTAAATGGAGAAGAAATCTTGGGTTCATTTTACTCACAAGAATTACAAAAAACACAAGTAAGCAGATAATACCCTTGAAAATAATAAATAAATAAATAAAATGTAATGGGGATACGTTTTTAAATCTGTGAACCCCAAACACAGAATCCCACAACTTTTTAGTTGGGGCTTAACTTTTGTGTGTGTATAATGGGGATACGTTTTTAAATCTGTGAACCCCAAACACAGAATCCCACAACTTTTTAGTTGGGGCTTAACTTTTGTGTGTGTATAATGGGGATACGTTTTTAAATCTGTGAACCCCAAACACAGAATCCCACAACTTTTTAGTTGGGGCTTAACTTTTGTGTGTGTATAATGGGGATACGTTTTTAAATCTGTGAACCCCAAACACAGAATCCCACAACTTTTTAGTTGGGGCTTAACTTTTGTGTGTGTATAATGGGGATACGTTTTTAAATCTGTGAACCCCAAACACAGAATCCCACAACTTTTTAGTTGGGGCTTAACTTTTGTGTGTGTGTGTATGTGCGAGTGAGTCATAATAATATACAAACCCTAACCCAACCCAAGCCCTAACCCAACCCCATCCCTAACCCAAACCCATCCCTAACCCAACCCATCCCTAACCCAACCCCATCCCTAACCCAACCCCATCCCTAACCCAACCCCATCCCTAACCCAACCCCATCCCTAACCCAACCCCATCCCTAACCCAACCCCAACCCTAACCCAACCCCATCCCCAACCCAACCCCATCCCTAACCCAACCCATCCCTAACCCTCACATTCAAAATCCCAACCCTAACCCAATCCCATCCCTAACCCAACCCCAACCCTAACCCTCACATTCAAAATCCCAACCCTAACCCAACCCATCCCTAACCCAACCCCATCCCTAACCCAACCCCATCCCTAACCCAACCCCAACCCTAACCCTCACATTCAAAATCCCAACCCTAACCCAACCCCATCCCTAACCCTCACATTCAAAATCCCACCCAAACCCTAACATAATCTTTCTTTTCTTCTTTTTTAAATACGTATTTCTTTTTTTTTTTTTCCTCTTCCTCCAATTCTGTCTTTCAAGGCTTTTAAGTTTGAAGAAGTAGAAATGGGAAGAAAGAATTTTCCAGCATTTTCTTCCTCGAACTTTCTTGATATTGCTTAAATCAAGCGTCATTAAATAAAGAACATTGTTCATTGCTTTAGAATCCAAAGAGTCTCCAAGAGGAACCCCACAGGTAGAGTCTCCAAAATAAAACCAACATTCCAAGTTCCCAAGGTATAACCACATTCCTGTTGAGCCTCCAAGATAGGTATCACATTCCGAGTCATCAAAACAAAACCCCCATTCCGAGTCTCCAAAAATATAACCATCTTTCCAAGTCCCCAAGGTAAAACCACAATTTTCAGAAATATTGGGGGTTTCCGTGATAAGTCTCACATAGTATAACTGCGGACCATCAGGGAAAACTTCCCTTTCCCAATTTTTTAGGGTTTCTATGATGTGTCTCACATAGTATAACTGCGGACCATCAGGGAGAATTCCCATTTCACAATTTTTTAGGGTTTCTATGATGTGTCTCACATAGTATAACTGCGGACCATCAGGGAGAACTCTCCTTGCCCAATTTTTTAGGGTTTCTATGATGTGTCTCACATAGTATAACTGCGGACCATCAGGGAGAACTCTCCTTGCCCAATTTTTTAGGGTTTCTATGATGTGTCTCACATAGTATAACTGCGGACCATCAGGGAGAACTCTCCTTGCCCAATTTTTTAGGGTTTCTATGATGTGTCTCACATAGTATAACTGCGGACCATCAGGGAGAACTCTCCTTGCCCAATTTTTTAGGGTTTCTATGATGTGTCTCACATAGTATAACTGCAGACCATCAGGGAGAACTCTCCTTTCCCAATTTTCAGAAATTTGTGGGTCTCCAATGTATGACTTGTATTCTGGCTCATCAAGGTAGAACTTGTTCAGTGGGTTTTGTTTTGATAACTCACAACAAGTATCATCATGGTAAAACTCTTTTTCAGGATTTTGTGGATCTCCAAGGTATAACTCTTTGGCTGGGTCATCAAGGTAGAACTCGTTCTGGGGGTCTTGGTTGTTCAAAATGTCTTCAAACAAAAAAATAACTTCATCCCAAGTTGTGTTAAAAGCAGAATTTTCATTTCGTATCTCAGATACAATTTCCTGTGAAAGAAAATAACAATGTATTAATTTAATACAATATTTTTTATTTGTATAAATCAAGCTCTATGAATATTAAAATAAACTTTGTTAACTCTTACACGAGTCTCATCTTAAAAAAAAAAAAAAAAAAAAAAAAAATTAAATAAATAAATAAATAAATAAACAAACTTACCTCCATTGATAAGAGGTTCGAGTCCAGTTCATCAATCTGAAGGTTGAGTTCTACACAGGTAGTAGGACTCCATGGAATAGCAAAGTTATCCCATTCCATTTCGGCATAGTAGTCCATTCTCAAGTGAAGCAGAAAGCGTGTTTGAAAAAGCCTGTGTGGTCGGTGCCTTTTATAAGGACTGGGTGTGTCTTCCTGTGGAAATTCCCTGGGCGTGTCTTAACTGGAAATGATGTGATGGAAATTCCCTGAAAATGATGTAATGTATTACCTGGAAATGATACAATGCTGAAGAGTTTATAAAGTGGGTGGGACTTAGCAAAAGTGGGAGGAGCTTAGCAAAAGTGGGCGGGGCTTAGTAAAAAGTGGGCGTGGCTTAACAAAAAGCGGGCGGGGCTTAGTAAAAAATGGGCGTGGTTTACCAAAAAGTGGGCGGAGCTTACCAAAAAATGGTATGTGGCACTGGAGGCGCTCAAACAAGAACATTGAGGGAGGTTTACCATTTTATCTTAGCTCAGTTAAAATATCTTAATAAAGAACCAAACTCAAACATATTTTTTGTTAATATATTAGATGGTGAAGAGAGTGGCAAGAGAATTAAATTATTTCCCACGCATAAACAAATATTTGTCGGATCGATGTTTGAGTGGGTTATATTCACCAGATGATATTAAGAGTAAAAGGTTAAAAGGTCCATGAGGTCAGAAGGATCACAGGTGTTTAAGTGGTCTAATGAATAAGGATAACATGTCAAAAGGTTAGAAGGTTCGTAAAGAACAGGGTGAGAGAAATATAGGTGTTTAGGGGCAATGAGGGAGGGAAAGAATTAATATGGAAGTGAATGGGTCAATGTTTGAGTGGGTCAAAGATTAATCTGCCAGATGATATGTAGAAGAAGGATGATAGGTCTATAAGAGAAAACAAATATTTGTAGTGTTTGAGTGGTCTAATGAACAACATTAAGGATAGGTACTACAGACAAAAGGTTCATAAAGATGAGGGTGGGAGAAATAGAGGTGTTTATGATTTTTGAAAAAGACAAGGGGGTAAATGACATTAGATAGGGATTTCCCATGTTAAACGGAGGTGTCCCAGAAGCAACATTATTACACTACTCCCAACGTTGGCCGTATCGCGCCACAGCTACTCAATCTGGAAAACTCTAAAGCGACTGAATGCAAAGAGGAAGAAGACGTACAGAAGAGTAACGGGATTTATTATTTACACACACAAGCAAAAAGGACAGTCACGATTATGTACAGGGACATGAGACGCAGGTGACACAGTGAAAATTACTAGCTTATACAGACTTAGTTACTACCCAGGACAGAACAAACAAAGATGACTCACACGGGGAATTGCAGAGTGGATTGGCTGGAAGGAGGTGTGTGGCTGGAGGGGGAGGACGGCACGGAGCTGGCTGGAGCTTGATCCCGCACGGGACGTCGGGCTGGACCTCGACGGCTGCTGATGCCACCGATCCTGTCGTGTGCGCGGGATCACGGGTCGGATCACGGGTCGGATCACGGGTCGGATCACGGTCGGAGCCGACGCGCTGGTATGGGGTCTGGCGTGACGGGTTCTCTCCTCTCTCTTTCTTTTGTCCAACCACTCTTTCTCCACCGACAACTCAACGCAACCAACGCAACCACTCAACGCAACCACTGACCACCCCTGACGACCAACTCAGCTCTTGTCATGGACCTCTCTTTTCAGACTCATCTCCTTGTCTCAGTAAAAGCATCTCTCTTGGGGGCGTCTCTCATGGGTTATATATAGCCCCACCCTTGAACCTTTGCGAACCTCCCCGATCGCTCTTCCTCCGCCCTCTCAAACCAAACCCCTCGTGCTCGGTTGGTTGTTCGGGGCTGGCTCACTCCTCCCCTCTATGACGAGGTGGAGACACGCCCTTCTTCTCCGACCCTGCCTCGTGGTCAATGGCGGCAATTGGAGGGGAGGTAATTGGCAATGGCAATTGAGGCCTGGCAATGACGAAAGGGGACATGGGGGTTTTTGGGAATGGGAATGAAGGGAATCTACTCTTATTTCACTCGGTGCAATGGAGTGTCATTCTAATGGAAGACAAGGCCTTACTCTAAAACACATAATAAGATATAAGCTACTGAACAAGGGTTTTATCGGGTCCTGCAATGTGGTGTTTCATGGAATAACTACCGAGACGCCCTTTGACCTTTACACTACGGAGGTATTTACAAGGATCATGACATTTACAAAGGGTGATCTTTACAACAATTTACACTACAACAACAAAAAAAAAAAACCATTCTCATATCCACAACAATATGAACACTGCAAGGACTCTGGCGTGAATTACCAGGGGTAGAAAAGATCAAGGTTTTCGATGGGGGAAGATAAGAGATAGTGGTGAACAGCTGTTTTAAAGACCTGGAGGGAGGAGTGGGATTGAAGGGAGGGAGGAGTGGGATTGAAGGAGGGAGGAGTGGGATTGAGAGCAGGTGAGGGGAGATAGTGAGACCCAAAAGCTTGAGCGACAGAACGTCTTGGAGAGGATTGTTGAGAAAGTAGATGGGAGGGTTGTCCAGTCGGTCTTTTCGGAGAGACATAGTAAGAGTGTGAGATTTGTCAGGATTGAAAGACATGTTCCACTTGTTTGACCAGTCTGCGATTTTGTCCAGGTCTTCAGAGAGTGAGGAGGCTGCAGACTGCCGATCTGAGGGAAGAGGAATGGAGCGGCAGAGAGTGGAGTCATCAGCAAAGAGATAGAGAGGATTTTCCAGAGAGTCGGAGAGATCATTGATAAAGACCAGGAAAAGCACAGGGCCCAGAACACTGCCTTGGGGAACTCCAGCCTGAACAGGAAGGGGAGATGAAAGAAATCCATTCAGGGCCACACGTTGACTTCGACCAGAGAGGAAGTCCGCAAGCCATGCGTGGAGATTTCCATGGATGCCATAGGAGGAGAGTTTGGTGAGCAGAGCTGGGTGCCAGACCGTATCGAAGACACGTGATATGTCAAGGGAGACAGCTCTGATTTCCTGTTTGGCATTGAGGACCTCCATCCATTGTTGAGACAGCAGAAGCAGCATGTCCAGAGTAGAGTGACCTGGTCTGAATCCAAATTGATGATCAACGATCAAGCCATTGGAGAAGAGGAAGGATTTGATATCCGAAGCAATGATGGATTCCATGACCTTGCTGATTATTGGGAGCAGGCTGATTGGTCTGAAGTTGCAAGGATCTGTTTAAGCACCTTTTTTGTGTAAAGCGGTAATGTTTGCTGATTTCCAAAATGCTGGCAGATGACCTTGAGCAAAAGAGAGGGTGAAAAGAACAGAGAGAGGTGAGATGGAGGGGCAGAACAGGATTTTAGGACCCGTGGGCTGATGCCGTCTGGTCCAGTTGCAGAATCAGAGTCGAGGTTTGACAAAAACTTCTCCACCTTGTCAGGAGAGAAGGACACAGAGTCCAGGAGCAGTTGGGTTCGACTGGGTAAGGTGGGAACAGAGAGAGATTGGTTTGGGACACAAGATTTTGAGGCAAACACAGAGTTGAGGCATTCGGCTTTATGACGTGCGGTTTCAAATGTGTAGCCATTTGAGGTAAGGGAGGGGATGGAGGGGGAACAAACACCAGAAACGCATTTTACCAGACGCCACCAGGATTTGGAGGAAGGAGACAGGTTTGAGAGTTCATTCTTGAGTGTGGAGAGATAGTGCTTCCTGGCACTCCTGAGGGTAGACACACAATTGTTCTGAGCTTGGTGGAAGGAACTGAGATTGCCTTCAGTTGGATTAGCCTTCCAAGAGGCAAAGGCAAGTTGTTTCAGGGCAACTTCCTCACCACAAGATTCAGTGTACCATGGACGGGAGGAAGGGTAAGCCAACTGAAGACGAGATGGGATAAATCTGTGCATAAGAGAGAGCAGTTTGCTTTGGAAGAATTCCCAGGAAGAATTGATGTCAGAGGCAGTAGAGATGGGAGACCAGTCCAGATGATTGATGGCTGCTTGAAGACCGTGCCAGTCGGCCTGAGTGAAATGCCAGACTCGTCGGCGCTGAGGAGGCTCTCTGCGAATGGCCAGAGAGATGTCCACTTTAACAAGCACATGATCAGAAGAACCGATTGGAGCAGAAGAAGCGCAGCAGGGAAGTTTGTCATAACCAAGTCGAGAAGAGAAGATACTCCATTGGCTGAGATCCGGGTCAGGAAATTGACAGATTGTGTCTATCCCAGTGAGTCACAGAAGTCCTTTGCTGAGGTGCCATGACTGGTGAGAGAGGAACCCACACCCAGCCAGCTGGCATGATGACAGTTGAAGTCGCCACATATGAGGAAGAGAGAGTTGGGATGAGTGGATAGAAGTTGGTCCATGTTGTCAGACAGTGAAATGTAAATGGAGTCATCACTGTTTGGAGTATGGTACAGAACACATAGGAACAAAAGGTGGGAGCGGAGTGGAAGCCGTAGCCAGAGGTACTCCTGGGGGTGAGGTGGAGAGAGGGCAGTGCAAGGAGAGTGAGGAAGAGAGTTTTTTTATAAAGATAGCAACCCCACCACCAGGACGAGGCTCAGATGTATCATACCGGAGGAGGGAGTAACCAGGACGAGATATTAAGGAATCAGAGACATCTTGAAGGAGGAAAGTTTCTGTTTAGCAGATCAAGTCTGGATTGTCAGAAGCAACCTGTATGGAGAGATCAGTCAGGTTTGAGCGAAGGCCCCGGATGTTTGAGGTCCATACCGTTAATGAAGAGAGAGGGGGAGAGAGAGGGGGTACAGGACAGAGGAGGGGAGGGGTAGGGTAAGTTGAAGGATGAGAGGGGGAGGTAGGGAGAGCAGTTGATAGTGTGTCAGAGATTACAGAAGAGTTACATGAAAGGGAAGGATGAGGAGGACAAAAGGTTTGATGGTGATGGGATGAGGCACAGTGAGGGGTTGTTTGAAGTTGGGCAGTGGAAAGTAGAAGGTTGGGGGAGGTGGAGGTATGAGATAGAAGGAAGACAAAGTGGGGAGGAGGTGGCTTTGAGGATGAGGGGGGAGGAGGGAGAATTGGAGAGGAATGGTATGGGGGGAGATTTGAAGGGGAGGGCTTGGGGGGGAGTTTTGAAGGGGAGGGGTGAGGGGAGTTTAGGAGGGGAGGGGCAAGGGGGGAGTTTAGGAGTGGAGGGGCAAGGGGGGAGATTTGTCGGGGAGGGGCAAGGGGGGAGATTTGTCGGGGAGGGGCAAGGGGGGAGTTTAGAAAGTGGATGATTAATGAAAGATGAACATTTCTAACAAATTGGGTTTGTTGTGATTTTCAAGTTCACGATCCGTTTAAGAACGATGGAGGAGGGGTGGAATGAATGAGAATTTAGAGCATGTAGTGAGAAAGAATCATAAGAGATTGAATATTTTTTTGAAATGGAATGAGTTGGAGAGGAAATTGAAAAAAGCCTTTTAAATAGGAAGAAAAACAGCGTGTTGTAATACACCACTGAATAAAACACTGCAGGGGAAAGTTTAAACATATTGTTGCGGATCTCGAACTCGTCAATGTACTGAGGGGGGGTTAAGCCCTGCTCCCCCTCGAGCTTTGAGTCCACGAGGCCGCCCCCACGCTACACTCGTGGACGACAGATTGCTGGGCAATTCCAGCCGCCAAACCCACAGCTAACGTGTGGAAGGGTTTCCGGTCACAACCCGAGTACCTTCAACACACGCTGCCGCAAGAACGGGGGCTGAACCTCACACGAGTCACGCGGGTATGGTATGTCCGAGCGGTTTGTGCGTCGCATAACTCATGCCGTTAATCACTATGAACCCGATCGAGCGGTTTTAACTCGTGCAATGCGAGGCCAATGGTGAAGGGACGAAAACGGCCAAGTTGGAAACAAACCACAGGATGTATTCACAAAAGTACAATGGTGATAGAAAAGGGACACAGAGGAGAACCTAAACAACCTTACTTACGTTTCCCAGACAAGGGCCTTCAGACTCGTTCAGGGAAGGGGAGGAAGAGGGGTACGCGCACAAAGCACGGCCGCTTGGTGCAGTTCGCCTGGATGGCTTGTTGGGTGTTTCCCCCCCGAGGATGTTCGCGGCAGAGACGTCGATCTCAGCCGTGCACGAACGGGAATCCACGCAGCGTGTCCCAAAGCCAGCGAGGCAAAGCGCATGTGCAGGGAGTCCAGGCAGAGGTCGTCAGGGCAGAGAGCACGTTCAGAATCCCGGGACAGAGAGTCTATATCAGGGAGTCCAGGCAGGGAGATCGTCGGGCCAGAGAGATCGTTCAGAATCCCGGGACAGAATGTCTATATCAGGGAGTCCAGGCAGGGAGATCGTTGGGCCAGAGAGAGAGAGTTCGGGGGTCCGGGCCGGGTTTTATATCCCCCGGAGTCCCACCAGAATGTTCCACGGGCATCCACTGGCCGCCGGGGGGTCACGTGTCATGACAGCCCCTCATTAGTCACTCCCCTTAGCTCTCATTGGCCGCCGTTCTTGGCCACTCCCCTTAGCTCTCATTGGCCGCCGTTATTGGCCACTCCCCTTTAGCTCCCATTGGCTGTTCGCTGCTTACCAGCCACGCCCTCCAGCTCCTCCCTCGGGCCTGTTAGCCTTGCGCTAGGTCCATGACATGGCATTTCCAGGCTCCAATGAGGCCTACCCTTACTCTACCTGCCTCAACACATACTAACACTGGGAAGGAGACTATACTTCACATTTAATAAGAAATAACTGACTAAGCGAGGCTACATGTTGTGGTGCAACTAACTATAGGGGGGTTGCCTTTATTCCCAAAACCACAACAATATTTAAATAATATTTAAACAGAACCGTGAAGAACAATCTTATATTCACAAAATACCAACGGGGAGGGGGCCGAGAGGGACAACCACGAGTCACGTGAACAGGGCAAAAGATGGATGGCAAGGAGATAATGGGGGCGGGGCGAACAGCACACGTGGACAGAAGTACACGTTGAGACAACAGCACACGTGGAGAAAGGAAAATAAATGTTTTTTTTTGTTTTTTGTTTTTTTTGTGGGGGGGGGGGGGGGGGGGGAGGGGGGGATTAAAAACGTTAGACAAAGAGTATTTTAGACCCGAAGCACTGCATTATCGTTAGGACAATATAGCCTGCGGACTGGGGTTATCTATGCATGCATATATACCTCCACAGAAGCATTAAAAACTAGGTAACCATTCCGGACACAGTTTGTTAATTGCTGTTTGTTAATTGTTACATATATACATGTACATTACATATATAAATGATGATGTACATTACATATATATACATATATACATATATACATGCATAGATACCTCCACAGTAGCATTAAAAACTAGGTAACCATTCCTGACACCGTTTGTTAATTGTTACATATATACATGTCCCTTGTGTTTGCTCAACTGTCGAGCACCATTGTATTCAAACGATATTGTAGTTCAATGCTCCATGTGTATTTCATCAGTTGTGGTGAAATTTGTTCACATTTACTCCATTAAATTGTGGGTGACAATGTTACCACAGCATATGTCAAAATTACCCCAAGGCTTTGGAGTAATGTTAACAGGTTGCACATTTTTGTCCCTCTTCATGGCTGTATACAATAAATGGACATTGTCTTTGTTCATAACCACAAAAAAGAGAACAAGTCCCAATCTATCCAGTGTTGATTCAAAGTTGTTATTTTCTGTAATCTTTCTCTCAAATCAGCTTTCAGGATAAAGTGGTGTCAAAGTTACCCCAGCTTACCTTAAAACTGCTCAATTGGTTGCCCGATCAATATATATATTTTAAATCATCAAATTGGATTCTTATTATGAATCGTGAAATGTGGGAAAAATAACAGGTAATTGAGCATTCCTAATCTATCTGTGCAGAAAAAAACTTCCATTCCCATCAGGAAAGCATCTCACCATCCACAGAACCAACGATGATGGTACCGTCTTCATAGACAATGCAGATTTTCTGCCCATCAGAGTTCCAGCACATACCGCCCACCACAGAGCCGCTGTGCCGATTGACCATTTCCTCGAGCCATTGGCCTAAAACGATGAAAATGTTTGAAGTTGAGGCATTTAAAGTCAATGGTTTTAGTGAAAAGGAAGGACAGTAAAAACCTAGAACGGCACTCTTTGACGTCGCGATTTTTTTTTCATTTGACGATGCCTCCACCCACTTTATTACATCATTATACATAGCTGTACCAAATTTGATTTAAATCCCTTTAGCTGCTCTCAAGTATCACTTTTTTACCTGACATGACTGCTGACCTTTGACCTTTAATGCTGAAATCTAATCAGTTCATCTTTTCCTCATAATATATACTTATACCAAGTTTGGTCAAAATCCCATTACTGGTTCTCAAATTAGCATGGTAACAGAAGTTTTCCTAATGTCTAAAACACTTTCAAAGAATCTAAAACACTCAATATTACTTGCATCTCTGGTGTTAAGACCAAAGCACAAGGTCTGTTGCATTCACATCGCAGGACTATCCATCAGATGGCCAAAAAACTGTGCATCCTGTCTTCTAGCATTAGTTAGTGGACACTCAGTAGTGCGCATACCTCCGCCAAGCTGAACAGCTTACGCTTTGTATCCCACTAATAGGCCGGATCTGCATCCGGACCTGAACCAAAATCTAATCAGCTTGGTTTTGTCACCTACCCAACTCATCCATCAAATTTTGTCATAACCCATCCACAACTCTGAAATATCATGCTATATATTGTTACAGACGCGGTTTTGGATGTTAGTTTACCGAGCGGTTTGGTATGACCGCGTCTGCACAGTTTACCCGATTCCACTCGAACGTTGGCCAAATCGCGCTATGCTAAATCAATTAAGGAAAGGACACAACGGCTGGGTTAAATGACACGACACCAGGGGTACAGTTCTCAAGACCTCCGGAGGAGGTTATAATATTTGTATGCGGAACGTTTAGATTACAAGGACAAGAGGGACAGCATAGGAAGGTGGGCACTTAATCACGGTCTTATAGTAGCCCCGACAGACCACAGATAAACAGGACAAGACTGACTCACACAGGGATTGATGGCAAGGAAGGGCAGGTAGTCGATGGACAGCACAAGGTGCACCTTGGCTCAGGGACAGGTTAGCGCGGTCCAAAAGATGCAGGGAGGTATCGTCGCGCTGGAGGTGGCGTCTGGTTCTCTTCAAGCTGGGGGCGCATCTGACGTCACGTCCGGTAAGTGGCTGCGTATATCCAGCGGGGAGTGACACGCCCTCGGCTCGTTAGCTCCGCCCCAGATGGAATCGGCCCGCCGCTTCTTATTGGGTGCGGGGGGTTACCGGGCTCCGCCCTTGACGAGGAGCTGACAGGGAGCCCCTATTTGGTAACCCCGTCGAGCACATGGGCAATGGCGGCTAACCAAGCCGGAGTGAGGACGCACACTCCCCGCGCGCTGTTGTTGTAGTTGTTGTTGTTGTTGTAGTTTCATGAGGAAGATGGGAGGAGGTATGGGGAGGTCCTAAACTCACTACTGGTGCCATACAATCACATTCTGGTGCAACGAAGAGTCAGAATTAATGGAAACGAGTCCTTAACTGACATAGACTAAGAATAACTAGCAAGAGGTCCTATAGTTGTCTACGTGAGATGCGGTGAACCTGGGCACGACATTTAATGGGGGAAAAAGGGGAAGGTCGGTTCTACAGAGTGTTGTTTACAGACAATGGGACTAGGGAATGGGGGATTGGGGATAGTTGGGGAGTATTGGGGAAATAGGGGGATATTTACAAGCGGATATGGATGGAGGCCAAATCCCATATCCGCAACAATATCATTTGGGACCATACACTACATGGCCATAAATATGTCGACATCCGAACATCATACCCGAATGTGCTCGAATATGTCATTCCAAAATAATGGGCATAAATATGGAGTTGGCACCCCCCTTTGCTGCTATAACAGCCTCCACTCTTCTGGGAAGGCTTTCCACTAGATGATGGAACATTGCTGCGGGGATCTGCTTCGATTCAGCCACAAGAGCATTAGTGAGGTTGGGCACTGATGTTGGGCGATTAGGCCTGGCTAGCAGTCAGCATTCCAATTCATCCCAAAGGTGTTCGATGGGGTTGAGGTCAGGGCTCTGTGCAGGCCAGTCAAGTTCTTCCACACCGACCTCAACTAACCATTTCTGTATGGACTTCACTTTGTGCATGGGGGCATTGTCATGCTGAAACAGAAAAAGGGCCTTCCACAAACTGTTGCCACAAAGTTTGAAGCACACAATCGTCTAGAATGTCATTGTATGCTGTAGCGGTAAGATTTCCCTTCACTGGAACTAATGGGCCGAACCCAAACCATGAAAAACAGCCTCAGACCATTATTGCTCCTCCACCAAACTTTACAGTTGCACTATGCATTTGGGCAGATAGCATTCTCCTGGCATCTGCCAAACCCAGATTCGTCCATCAGACTGCCAGATGGTGAAGCGTGATTCATCACTCCAGAGAACGCGTTTCCACTGGTCCAAGGTCCAATGGCAGCGAGCTTTACACCACTCCAGCCGACGCTTGGCATTGCGCATGGGGATCTTAGGCTTGCACGGCCATGGAAACCCATTTCATAAAGCTCCCGACGAACAGTTGTTGTACTGACATTGCTTCCAGGGGCAGTTTGGAACTTGGTAGTGAGTTGCAACCAAGGACAGACGATTTTTACGCGCTACGCACTACAGCACTCGGCGGTCCCGTTCTGTGAGATTGTGTGGCCCACTACTTCGCGGCTGAGCTGTTGTTGCTCCTAGATGTTTCCACTTCACAATAACAGCATTTACAGTTGACCGGAGCAGCTCTAGCAGGGCAGAAATTTGATGAACAGACTTGTTGGAAAGGTGGCATCTTATGACGGTGCCATGTTGAAAGTCACTGAGCTCTTCATTACGGCATATTCTACTGCCAATGTTTGTCTATGAAGATTGCATGGCTGTGTGCTTGATAATTATATATACCTGTCAGCAATGGGTGTGGCTGAAACAGCTGAATCCACCAATTAGATGGGGTGTCCGCATACTTTTAGCCATGTAGTGTATCTCTTAATGCTGAAAATCATTTTTAAAATTAAAAAATATTCTCGTATCCAGATCCGGATCTTCACCAAAATCAAATCAATTAGTCCTTGTCACACACATAACCTGTCCACCGAGTTTCATCCGAATCCATCCATAACGTTTTGAGATATTCTGCTCACAGACAAACAAACAAGAAGACGTCATGCAGAGCACGATACCTGCAAAATCCACCCTTCCCCCTCCCCCTCCCCCCCCCAAAAAGGTTGCCATGGATAAATTAAATTGTCAATTTCATTAAGACTAAAATTGACGATCTTAATTAAAGCTTGGGTCAATCGGATGAAAAATGGCGATTTTAGAATTTTGACCCCCAGATGACCTTTGACCTCAAAATCAATAGGCTTCTCAATTGTGACGACTTCTACAACTTGGTGAAGTTTAATGATGATCGGTTTGCATTTGTGACCTGTAAGCGAGTGACAAACAAACAGACAGACGAAAAATCACTCATAGAGTGACACGGCAAAAGAGAACAAAGTAGAATGGCACTCGGTAGAGCATCCTTTTGACCTCACAAATAATTAGTGGTTGAATTATGTGACCTGATATGCAAATAGTCTTCAAATTAAGTTAATCAGATGAAATTAGACAATTTTAGAAAATTGGCATATGTTGACCCTTTGGCCTATTTTGATCTCCAAAATAGTTGGTGATTGAATTCAGTTCACTGATATAAAAATCCTATTCAAATTTCAAGTCAATCGGATGAAAACTGAGGATTTTAGAAATTAGAAAAGGTTGTTGACATTTTGGCCTATGTTGATCTCAAAAATAGTTGTTGGTTAAATTCAGTTCGCTGATATGTAAATCCTATTCAAATTTCAAGTCAATTGGATGAAAATTGAGTATTTTAGAAATTTGAAGAAAAGTGGTTGACCTTTGGCCTATGTTGACCTTTTGACGTAAATAAATAAATAGGATTCTGTCGGACCACAAACTCTACCATTTGGTGAAGTTTCGTGAAGATCAGTTTAAAATTGTGACCTGTAGGCAAGTATAAGTGAGCGGACAGACAAACAAACACACAAACACACACAAACCGGGGTGATCAACATACAGCAATACCCCGGCCTACGTCATTAATTGGTTCCATAAGTCGTGACGTAACTCGGTTTTTGACGTAAACCGGGCGTAATGTCTTTAAAATGCCTTAAAATGAAGACAAACACCAAAAAACTAGAGTAAATAACTGAAGGAGGCTGTGGCTTCGCCCTGAATCTTTGCCGCTCCCCGTCGGGAGTCCTTCCTTGTTTTCTATCGGTCGGGTCTTCTCCTCGAACGGGGTGACCGGCACGGACGTGTCGACCGTGAGCGGGCTTGTGTGCTGAGTGGCTCCGTGGCCCGCTTCACCACGGCGTGCTTTACCCAACGTGTACGAGCAGTTTTACCGGTGGTCGTGTCGTGTCGTCTGTGACGAACGAACGAGCTCAGGGTTCCATGAACCCGGCCGCCCCGGGGATCGACGCTCGCCTCTGAGTCGTAGGCGTGCCCCGTCTTTCCTCGAGCGGTCGAAGTTGCGTGGTTCTTTTTTTTTGGACGATGCGATATACGCAGAAACGACGACGTACAGGCAGGCATTTACAAATCCATGCACATGTGCACATGCACACGTCGATCAGTTCGTCGACGCCGGATGCCGGCGAGGTGCCCGACGAGGCACCCCGGCTCGAGGCATGACACGGTCGTTCATTTCACATGGGCCATGGGCCCTGGGGCCTGACCTCGTCACGGACATTGCACACTCTGCACGGTGACGTGACGTCTGCCACGGACGGTCGTCCGAGCCGGCATCGTCGTCATGTTTCGCCGTTGCCACGTTGCGTTGGTTGTTTTACACAGTAAAGGAACCTTTACACAGTAAAGGAATAATCACAAAAATAACAGCGAAAGGCAAAGCAAGCACGCGACCACAGCACAGGACAAAATGCATATGGCGTCGCCTTTGTTTTGAATGAGAACCAGCAGCTACGCGTACGTATAGCGTATGAAATTATAGCGTACGCGTATGAAATTTACTCTAGAAGAGTGGCGTAAAGTCGGATTTGACATAGGTCAAAATGGCGTAAAACGGGGTATTGCTGTACTTGTCAAAACTAGAACAGCACTCTTTGACGTCACCACGTTGACTGATATGCCTCCGCCCACATTATTACATCATTATAATACTTGTATCAAGTTTGATTTAAATCAATTCAGCTGTGCCCAAGTTAGCACATTTTTACCTGACATGACCTCTGACCTATTGACCCCAAAATGTAATCAGTTCATGTTTACGTCATTATACATACCTGTACCAAGTTTTAATTTAAAACCCTTCAGCTGTTCACAAGTTCTCATATTTTTAACTGACATGACCTCTGACCTTTGGCCTTTGACCTCGGGTCCCCCAAAATCTAATCAGTTTATCTTTACGTCATTATACATACCTGTACCAAGTTTGAATTAGATCCCTTTAGCCAGTCTCAAGTTATAGACCGATTACAGACGTTGGCCTTTAACCTTTGACCTCTTGAACCCAAACTCTAATCAGTTAATTTTTACATCATCATACATACCTGTGCCAAGTTTGAATTAGATCACTTCAGCCATTTTCAAGTTATAGACCTATTACATATTTGACCTTTGACCCAAAAATCTAATCACTTAATCTTTACAATATCATACATACCTGCACCAAGTTTGAATTGGATCACTTCAGACATTCTCAAGTTATAGACCTATTACAGACTTTGACCTTTGACCTATCACCCCAAAATATAATCGCTTAATCTTTACAACATTATACATACCTGTACCAAGTTTGAATTAGATCACTTCAGGCAGTCACAAGTTATAAACCTATTACAGATTTGACCTTTGACCTCTTGACCCCGAAATCTAATCAGTTCATTTTTACACCATTCTACATAAGTGTACCAAATTTGGTCAGAATCCCATCACTGGTTCACATGTTATCGTAGTAACAGTATTTCTACCTAACATTACCTTTGACCTTTGCCCTTTGCCCTCGTGACCCCAAAATCGAATCAGTTCATCTGTACCTCATTATACATACCTGCGCCAAGTTTGACTAAGATCCCTTTAGCCGTTCTCAAGTTATCACGGTAACGAAAACCTATCACGGACGGATGGACAGCCGGACGGACAACCTGAAAACATAATGCCTCCGGCGACTTCGTCGGCAGAGGCATAAAAAAATGTTGCCAAGTAACAAACAAACAAACAAACAGACAGAATAACAAACACAACCGACCAAAATACTTGAAAAACCTTCGATTTTGCAAGTAACAAACAAGGATGAAAACATAACCATCAATCACCTTGGGTGGCAAAGGTAATCATTCAAGCTGGTCGACATGGCATGAAAGATTTTCGCAAAATCAAATGTAAAATCAACAGCTGTGACTTCCAAACACCAAAGTCCCAACACCCTGTACCATTCTCAGCACAAACACAGCCTGCAGCTTTTCCCCACATAATATGAATGCTCGTACCATTGTGCAGCATCCAGACAATGGTGAAACCAGTCTCATCGCTACTTGTGAGCTTCTCGTAACGATCGTTCCATGACAGCACCTTCACGCTGCCTGCTCACGATGCAACAGAAACATTCTGTACATACAGGCTGGCACGCTTTATATGTATACATCATAAAATTCAATAAAACCCAGACTTTACATGCATTTTTATCAAAACAAAGCTATATTCCCTATGACCAAAAAAATGAAATAATAGAAAGCACATTACCAATGAAAAATTGAAGTGGAGTTTATTACACAGGAAAGAAATGGGGAGACAAAGTGCTTTTGCAACAAACAACAAGAAAAAGAGCAATCAGAGATTGCAAACCCTCCCCAGGATGTATTTTCAGTGGTTTTTAAGGCTTTTGTGTTAAAACGAATATGGCGGCCGAACCACATGACCAATGACGTCATCATTATTTGTTTTATAAACTAATTTATTCCGAGATTATGCTCAAGAAATTTCATCTTGATCGGATGAAGTTTTGTACTTGTCGAATTATGACGTCATAATGGAGGCACATATGACATCATCATTAACATATTTTATTCCCCATGGAGAGTTCTTTACAATGAGCTATGTCTCAATTTTTTCTATTCAGCACTTTCGTAGATATAGAGGTGCAAAGTTTTTCGGTATTTCCAAGATGGCGGCCGAACCACGTGACCGATGACGTCATCATTTTTTTTTTTTTCCTCCACCACTTTATGCCAACATGGCACTCAAGAAATTTCATCTTGATTGGATGAAGTTTTGTACTTGTCGAATTATGACGTCATAATGGAGGAACCTATGACATCATCATTAACATATTTTATTCCCCATGGAGAGTTCTTTACAATGAGCCATGTCTCAATTTTTTCTATTCAGCACTTTCGGAGATATAGAGGTGCAAAGTTTTTCCGTTTTTCCAAGATGGCGGCCGAACCACGTGACCGATGACGTCATAATTATCATTAAAAAATTCTACAGTTGGAGTTGCACCTATGGTGAAAATTTCCTGTCAATCGGACCAACGGTTGCAGAGAAAATCCTATTTATTCTGTGCGGACAAACAGACAAACGGACTCAAATGCAATACCCTCTCCTCTGGCGAGGGTAATAAACCATTGCAAGCGATACAGGGAGGGAGTATGGTCTGCATTTCTTTTCTATAAAGTGTCAACGACTCGTGGAGAAGGTCGTATATAAATTATATTATTACATGCAGGACAAGGACAATAGGAGATATCAGGGTACTGTGTACTTGAATTACGAGGACACCAGGAAACCACGGACAACTCAACTCAGTACATTCAATTTGAATCTGGTATCTCAACATCACCAGTTAACACCAGACAGATGGCAGTGCTCAGATGGGAACCGCAGACAAACCAATATTAATATACCAATATAAAGAGAAACAAACAAAATACCGATATATACAAAATATAAATAAATACCGATATATACGATACCGATATATACGATACCGATATATACGATATATACGATATATACAAAACAAATATAAAGACAAAAAGACAAACCAATATAAAGACAGAAAAATACCGATTGCACAAGAGAGATGCCTGGTGCTTATGCATGGTGGAAAGGGGTTGGTGCAGATTTATTTATTACACGAGGGGGGGTGGGGGAGGGTTGTGCAAGTGTTGACAGTTTTGCTGATGGCAACGATCCAATAGAGCAGCAAAATGATAATCAACGTGACAGATGAGCATACACTAATCCCGCGTTACCAATTACATTGCATTTGAAACAGCTGATTGATTCCGATAATTTATTTATACCTTGGAACATTGACAATTCATCTCGAATTAATAATTAAGAGACGATAAATAAATTGCTCCGTGGTGCCATCCATGGAAACAAGCAATATTGCTAATCTGGGTCTAGATTTAACAGGCCCCGCAAGCTCGACCCACAGTAACTCGAAAGACAGATGCACGGGTGCCTTCTTGCGTCGACAGCATTCTCAATGCTGTTAGCTAAAATTATTTGGCCACTAATAAACATTCCACTGCAATCACGATGCCCGTTTAGAAAACAATCAACCGTGTATCGATACATAATTCATACATGAGCCCAAAGGGAATGTGGTGACCGAGCATGCACCAGGTGGGCATGTTGGTGTACTATAGTTGCAGTACCTTTGTGTCCTTCTGGCTGATTCACGGTGCAGAGGTTGTTCGAAGCTCCAAGTCCAACCGCCTTGGCATCCACACCTGGATAGAAGGATCAACAAAGGCACCGTTAACAAAGGCGTTGGCTTTCCAACGAAATGAATTTTCAAATATTTAGTGCAAAAATTGCGTTTACTTTGTCATTTACATCTGCATAATCCAGGTTATTCAAAATACAAAACATGGTATTTTGAACAAATAGCTCACTATATTTCATGCCATTCACTATATTTACCCTGCGCCCGCGAAGCAAAAAGCAGGGGTGGCATTCGGCTGCATACGTGCGAACATGTGGCGTATGTGCTGCATTTTTAAAATTCATTTTCTAAGCAACCGTTGGTCCGATTGACACAAAATTTTACCATATGAGCACCTCCGCCTGTAGATTTTTTTTATTCATAATTATGACGTCATAGGTCACGTGATACGGATGCCATCTTGGAAAAACGTTACACCTCTATATCTCCAAAACAGCTTAATGGAAAAAATTGAAACAAGGCTCATTGTGAAGTACTCCCCATGGGGAATAAGATATGTTAATGATGACGTCATCGGTGCCTTCATTATGACGTCATAATTTGACAAGTCCATCTCGATCTGATCAGTATGAAAAAATAAATTTCTCTGCAACTGTTAGTCCGATGGACACAAAATTTGGACCATAGGAGCGCCTGTAGCATGTTTTAATGATAATTATGACGTCATAGGTCACGTGGTACAGGTGCCATCTTGGAAAAACCAAAAAACGTTGCACCTCTATAGCTCCAAAACCGCTCTATGGAAAAAATTGAAACATGGCTCATGGTAAATATCTCTGCATGGGGAATAAGTGTTGTTAACAATGACATCATTGGTGCTTTAATTATGACGTCGTAATTCGGCAGGGACAATGCTTAGTCTGATCGGTTTGAAATTTATTGAGCGTGATCTACGCAACAATTATATTAGAGAATATAAATTTGTGACGTCATCGCTCACGTGGTCTGGCAGCCATGTTCAAACAAAGAAAAAAACCCTACAAAAACAGAAGAGATGGTTCGCACCAAGTTGACTGCGCAGGGTAAGTATTCTATGAATTCCATCTAGTAATGCAAAAAGTGCATTACCCTGGTGTTGGGCTAGCGGCTAGGGTGCCAGCTTAGGATCCTAGGATCCTGGGTTCGAATCCCGGTCGATCGCTGAATTAACGCCAGGGGGGTTGACTCAGCCTGTCATCCTTCCGAGGTCGGCAAATTGAGTACCAGTTCACTGGTAATTCCCTGTTTGTCGTAAAAAGGCGACAAAAAGGGTTGGCGGCAGGAAGGGCATCCGGCCGTAAAACATTGCTTCAAAAAGGGGACCAAAAAAAACAACAACAACCACGGTCCCCGAAAAAGGCCAACCCCCGCTTGCGGGGAAAAATGGCCTCTAAAGGTGGTTTTTTTTAATGCAAAAAGTCATCATTACATGCACATGTTCAATCATCCATGCATATGTGGCACCTGGCTGCTGGTTTTCATAATTTACAGAGATGTGGAGCTATGGTGCTGATGTAGTGCCCACTGGAGATCTGGAGTGAGGATTAAAATATGGCCAGCCAAAGTGCAAGCACCCAATTTCCTACTTTTTCTGTGTTTTGAAAGGTACTGCAGGAACTTTAACATCTTTCAACGCATGCTGGCAGACAGAACAGTCGGCTGAGCAACCCCTGCAATAACCAGGACGCTAAGCAATTGATCGAAATTTCCAGAACAAGCTATTGCCTGCAAACAATTATTGATGCAACGTCTTGCCTGCAAAGCACCAGGATGTCAATTTATAGTCAGGCCAGAAATGAAACACAGATTACAAATCTCAAAGTCAAATGCACTACATTTCAGTTCATGATCACATCATGCCACTGTACATCAGAACTCTGTTTTCCATTTAAAATGGAGGAGGTTTTTCATTTAATCTCTTCCTTTTCTCAATTCAGCTTCTCCCATGCATACGTAATAAATAGATGTCCCAAAATTGGGACCTTCATGACGTGAGAGTGTGACAACTGACCAATTTTCCATAAGCAAGAAACGTTCACTCTCAGTCAAAAATAAGATTTCTCTTGACGTGTTGTACCAAGGCATCCAGATTGCCATATAATTGCTTAAGGTGGATAACAAATTGGCCTTGATGGATGAACAAGCTACCTTTATTGTGCTGCTAGTCAAATAACAATGTATTACCTTCATTGGAAGTAGCTACTACTTTTGGACCATCCTACCTGGTTCGAGCTTGATCACATTCAGAAAGCCGCAGTCTCCGCCAAGAGCTATGTAGCCCTGATCTTTGCTCCAGGCAATACATCGGAGTTGATGATCAGCCACAGTCCACTGGCAAAGCATCAGCAGGACCAAACAAATTACACAATGGCTGGCATGGATTTCCCCATACATGGCAGTTTCACTTGTAATGTCTCAGACTTCATTAATCAACAGGAAGTACCAGAAGGTGCAGAAGTTGTGCCTTGGGCAAATATTTCCACAACACAAGATAATTAAAACTCAGATGCCATGTGGATGGAACACAGAAATGATGGGAAAGAATGATGACCCCTTGTGTTTATCCTTGATTATGCCATGTCATGTCATTTATTTCACCTGTGGAGGCTTATATTTGCCTGTGGAGCCTGTGGAGACTACTTTGCAAGAAATACTGCAGTTTTTTGGGGGGTTTTATTTCATCGCTTCCTCATCAAGCGGTCAAACTGTGTTTCACATGTGTAATTGTGTAATTGTGTAATTTCACATGTGTAATTGCCAAATCACAATGTACGAGTTAATGGTTGTTTGCAAAATGAAGGTTACCTTGTGGTTGTCCGCATCATCAACCAATCTACATTTATCAAACCTCCATTTAACTCTTAGATGCAGGCGTCAAAAATCCTACATAAACGCAGCCATTGGGCCTCGGAGGCCCAACGGATGTATTCGTGTAATGTTTGTTTTATTTTAATTTTTTATCGATTTTTTTTCTTTCATATCCTTTTTCAATCTAAGTCGATGCTCATGGGCGTGTATTTGCTCAGAAAATGAGAATCATTGATCCTATTATTTGGAAGAATCCCATACAAGTAATTAATCCTTTATTTTATTTTATTTGGAAAAAAATTATTTTTGTTCTTGGGTTTTCAACTTTTTTTTTCTCTAAAAAGTTGAGGGTCATGGAGGAGTATTTGCTCAACAAAATATGATTCACTAATCCTTTTATTTAGAATGTATATGTCCACAACATTGTCAAAAATCCTACACCAATGCAGTCCTGGGAGGCCCGGGCATTTTATTTACTTATCATGATTATGTGTAATGTGAAATGTGTAATTTGTAATGGGTAATGTGTTTATGGGTATGTGTAATGGGTGATGTGTAATGTGTAATGTGTTATGAATGAAGGTTTTACCTCGAATCTGAATGAAATATATTTATATTCATTCCATCGAATTATTTATATCCAAGTTATAGGCTATGAGCCAGACCCCCCAAATTGACCGGTCGGTACCATACAGATGGAGTAAGGCTCATTGTGATTTTTAGCAAGATATATGTCCCTAGATATGAAAAAAAAGTGATAGCAGTGTATAACTCTCGGCCATCTCTGTGTTATCACCCGAAATATTATTATACGCCTGCTTCGCTTCGCCAAAAAATGTGATATTTGCTAAAATTGGAATAAATATGTTTTTAAGGACCACAGAGTGCCGAGATCGAGATCGAGATCGTATTTGTTCGAGAGATCATGATAAACCTAGTGTGGAGCAAGTTTGCATGCATTGTGAAATACTAGGGCATGCCCGTACGTGGGTGCCCGTTCCTTGCCAAAAAAAAAAAAAACGCTACCCGTACGCTCTACCCCGCCCGTACGCCCGTACGCCCGTAAACAAAAAAAACAACGCTCTTCGCTTCCGCCCTTCGCTCTGGGAGAAATAATGCGCATAAGAAATCGAGAAATTATTATTTTCTCCGGAAGAAATCGAATTACGAACCGTAATGGCGCACGCGCTCGGCTCGGCTCGCAACAACGCATTCTGTGATTGGCTGCCGGAAGTGAAGTCTTCACTGTCCGGAAGGTCGCAAATCGCAGTTACGATGAATCGCAAATTAGTTTTAATTAGTTTTAAAACATAGTTTAACGCCAACATAGTTTGCCAACGTGAAATAAATGAATACGCTCTCAAATGTGCCGTCCGAGGCAGAGTCTGTTCGGCACGTTCGGCACACGTGATAGCTCGCTGCTCTCTGATTGGTTGAATCGTTTTTTGGACATAGCTCGGTAACTACTTGTCCGATTAATTTCAAACCTTGAAAAGGCACATCCTCGGGTCCCCAGCAATATACCTGGCAAGTTGCAAGTATATCGGACCCGTGGTTGTCGAGAAACAGCGGTCACAGACAAACAAACACACACACAGACATACACACACACACACACACAGAGATTACTGGAATTATAGATAGATAATGTAGCTGATGTTACAAACCTACTTTAGGATACTAGCTAATACCAAAAATTACACTGAGATACCAAAAGTAGTAGACGAATAAACCTAAAATGTTCAAAAGCTATGTTTCGTTCCAAAATATCAAAATTAGGGGGTATGGTTGAACATATTTTGAACTTTGCCAAAATATGTGCCCCAAACAACCACCATATTACAAAGTAATGATATATTCCAATGCAGTGGTTCCTTGCGAAGATTTTGAGGGGTCAAATGTTACTCTGGGAGTTTTCATTTTTGAAATATTGACAAAAATGTACAATGTGAATTCTGAACTCGAAGCGATTTCGACCACTTTTTCACTAAATTTAACATATTTTTTGTCATTATATCAATATTTTGATAAATGACCCCCACAAATGTTCTATATTTCTATTACTATATTAGTTGGCATCCAGTATGCAAATTATTGGCACTCTGTGGTCCTTAAAAACATATTTATTCCAATTTTAGCAAATATCACATTTTTTGGCGAAGCGAAGCAGGCGTATAATAATATTTCGGGTGATAACACAGAGATGGCCGAGAGTTATACACTGCTATCACTTTTTTTTCATATCTAGGGACATATATCTTGCTAAAATCACAATGAGCCTTACTCCATCTGTATGGTACCGACCAACCCCCTTGGCTCATAGCCTATAATAATATTTCGGGTGATAACACAGAGATGGCCGAGAGTTATACACTGCTATCACTTTTTTTTCATATCTAGGGACATATATCTTGCTAAAAATCACAATGAGCCTTACTCCATCTGTATGGTACCGACCAACCCCCTTGGCTCATAGCCTATTATAGGAGCATACAAGAAGGCTCATGCAAAGAAAATAATTATATAACATGGTTATAACACAAGTAAAATTATGAGGTGCCTCTAATGCCCCATGTCTGCATTCGTTTTATGAATGAAGAATGAAGCTTTTCCCACGAACCTGAATGAAAATTTTCATATTTTTGTCACTGAATTATTGTAACCAAGTTATCGGAGCATATAATGAGGCTCATATCAAGAAAATAATGATTATAACATAGTAGAACAACAACATGTATGGCTGGTCTCTAAGACCCTGGCCTGCATTCATGTTATGGGTGAAGAATGAAGATTTTGCCTCTAACCTGAATGAAATTTTCATATTTTTGTCACTGAATTATTTGTAACCAAGTTATAGGAGCATATAATGAGGCTCATATCAAGAAAATAATGATATAACATAGTGGTACAACAACATTTATGCGGGGCCTCGAAGGCCCCAGGCCTGCATTAGTGTCGGATTTTCGGGTTATAAGTGAAGAATTAAGATTTTCCCACGAGCCTGAATGAAATATATATTTTTTATATCACTGAATTTTGTGTAACAACATGAAAGTTGGTAAAAATGAGGCTCATTCCCAAAAAAAATTGTGCAACATAGTTTTTGCAACAAAAAAAACCTTGTGGGCCTCCGAGGCCCAATCACTGCATCCATGGGTTAAATATCTAACCACATCTTAGGTTTTTCTGAGCTTTTGTACAGAACAGTTTATGAAGAGGAACCAGCATGGTTTTAATGGGAGTTGAAGTATCATAAGGTAACAATTACAGTTCCTTTACATATGCAAGAACCTTTAGTGGTTTACAACAACAAAAACACTTTTGTGCAAGCAACATCCATAAAGTGTTTATCAGGAAGTGTTCTGGAGAGAAAAATTCATTTTCTGATTGTTTGAACAGGAATAAAAATAATTTAGTACGCGTGGTCGGGCCAGAAATCAAACCCAGACAAGAAAGCTCAAAGGCGAATGCACTACCTTTCAGTTTATGATCCTGCCAGGCCACTGTACATCAAAACTTGGTTTCTCATTGAATCTCTTCCTTTTCTCAATTTGCCTCTCCCATGCATACGTAATAAATAGATATACCCACAATTGGGACATTCATGGTGTTTCGCATGTTGAAGACACTTTGCAACAAGCTTTTAAGCATCGGAGTTTGCAGCATGAAAAATATCTTTGCCGCTCTCCTTATCAACAATGACATAACAGTATACCATAGTACAGTGGTTATTGTGCTGTCCGACCTCAAAATTGGCGGTCCCAACATTAGCGGACCCCGCGTATTCGTAGTTCATAAAATGTGACAGGCTTCTACATTCATGGCCTGTGCTTCGAGTATTCGTGGTTTTTCACGGGCATATTTGCGGTTTTTCACGGGCGTATTTACGGTTTTTCACGGGCCTATTTGCGGTTTTTCACGGGCGTATTTGCGGTTTTTCACGGGCGGTTTTTCACGGGTGGTTTTACACGGGCGTATTTGTGGTTTTTCACGGGCGTATTTGTGGTTTTTCACGTGCGTATTTGCGGTTTTCCACGGGTGTATTCGCGGTTTTTCAAGGGCGTATTTGTGGTTTTTCACGGGCGTATTTGCGGTTTTTCACGGGCGTATTCGCGGTTTTTCACGGGCGTATTCGCGGTTTTCACGGGCGTATTTGTGGTTTTTCACGGGCGTATTCGCGGTTTTTCACGGGCGTATTCGCGGTTTTTCATGGGCGTATTTGCGGTTTTTCTGACATGCTTCAACATTCACAGCCCTGTACTTCACATATTTGTGGTTTTTCATGGGCATATTTGTGGGACTTTGGATTTCTTCCCTTATGAATCATGAACTGCCGGGAACCTATCCCCCTTTTTCCCATTGAAACAATGCCCTGACATTTGTGGATTCGACATTCGTGGCATTTTTCAGAAATGCATCCCCCGCGAATGTCAGGGTTCTACAGTATATTATTCCGTTTGATTCCCAACTGACATTAAACAGTTTTATTTGACTCATACATGTAATTGCAACTAAAGCAGGAAAATTTTAATTGATGTTTCAATGTGTATAAAAAGGCATCCCCTCGACAGATAAAAACAAATTCACTTGATTGCAATTGAACTAAAATATTGCACAAATGGGCTTAATAATACAAACAGTTTAATATTATTAGAAACATTTGTTTTGTTTATTTATGTATATATTGTTACGTTTGTAGGGGGTAGACAATACCTTAGTCCAGGTATAATTGCATAGGTAGTGTGCTCCGACTGTCGTGAAGAAGAAGAAACCCTCATGTATCATAAGTAAGGATCTGATAGACCGTATGTCGTGCAAGCTCGTATCTTCATTCCCATCACGACGGGTGGGGTTATGTTAATTAGTTGGGGATTATGGGTAATAAATCCCCTGTATGTAATGGCCTCTGTTAATTTTTCCTCTGTTCCTTATGACCCATGCAGCACAAACACATAGCCAGGAAATCGTGCATTTACCACACTAAATAAAAACCAACTGGAAACCAGGCATCGAACAATACTGCTGGCGCTGCCAGCCGTCACATTGCCACAACAAACAGGCAGATCCGGGAGGCCACGCCCCAAAGAGCAGTGATTGGTCCAGGATTGATTGGCGCAAAGACAGCTAAGATGGGTTTATTGGATTGGTGGAGTAGGCACGGATGACGTCAGAGCCTTGAGTATAAAGGAACGCTCTGCGGACATTTTCTCTTCTTGGCTTCATTCTCTTGGCTTCATCCTCTTGGCTGTTCCTCGCTCTTGGTTTGCTCTCACTCTCGAGTCCTGGCTTTGTTGATGAACGGTCGCCGAAAAGCTCTCTGCTTCGGGATTCCATAGCAAACTCTTCTTCCTCCTCTTGGCCTCCTCTCTTCTTTGCCTTCTCGTGGCTGGCTCTGACCTTCTGGCTTTGGCTGTGAACAGTCACGATTTGATATCTCACTCTGCTTCGGGAGTTCATAGCGCTCTTGCGCTGGGGGACGTGGGTGCTGGTGTGGAGCAGACGGTGAGTGGTCGGAATTCATAGTGCTCTTGCGCTGGGAGATGTGGGTGCTGGTGTGGAGCAGACGGCGAGTGGTCGGAGTTCATACAGCTCTTGCGCTGGGGGACGTGGGAGCTGGTGTGGAACAGACGGTGAGTGGACGAGCGCGGCCTGCTCGCTTTGGGCTCGGCGGCTGGAAGAGCGAGCTGAGCGCCAAGGTCGTTCCCGCGCACAGACTTCGTGCCAACGAGCATATTTTCACGCGCAAGGACGATTCCTGACGAGGTTCAACAGCCGATTAGAGCTAAGTGCCACATAAACACACATTTATTTTCACAGTTATTTTTTCCCTGTTTCTGTAATCGAGTCTGTATGGAGGGTCCCTCAATTTAGGAATTTAGTGTTACCTTTTCATTGTCCTGCATTATTTTTTGTTAAACCTTTTTATTGTACATTTTAATTCTGTGTCGGCTTGGAATTAATTTATCCAGGTGCGAAGACGTCGGGTGGAAGCCGTCCAGGTAAGTTTGTCATCCTCCTTCCCCCGCGTGTAAAGAATATCGTCATCATTGGATTGAACGCCTTGGAGTAAAGCTCGTTTGGTCATCCGTGTCGCCCTGCGGTGTTCACTACAGGGTAGTCGCACGACAATATGCTTCAAAAAAAAAATAATAATAATAACTGAACCAACTCCAACCAAATTTTGCTTTTTGCCTTTGGGTACTCCAAGTATGGTTTCTATCTGGGTAGCATTTCTGGGGAAGGGGATTGAGGGTGGAGGAAGACCCCAAATTCTTCCTATGTAAATGTGTATCATGTAGTGCCACCCGGTGGTAGCTGGTATTACAAATCATTATCTTCTTATCTAAAGCAAATTTAAACAATTTGATAACATGCATTAGTTATTGTCGGAGTAATTTGAGTATGAATAATTCGAAATCTTCAAAATGTTTAATTTCACTCATTTTAAGCAGAGGTTTAAACCAAAGCATCCAACACTGAGCTTCACTGCAAAGTAGAAGTGATGTTTGATTGTGTCATACAGAAGCAGCAAGGATGGTTGGCTGGCGAGGATGATGTCAGCTGACTTCTGAATAGATGGAAGATGACTTCAGGAAAATTATAGAGTGAATGGAGCATAATGCTTATGAAGTACAACATGCTGTCTTTTGATTAAATCCGTCAGCAAAGTGACCGGTAAAAATGCCAAATTATTAATATTAGAAGAGCGGATATCGTTGATGAGAAGGTATGGGATTTTTTAGGACAAGAGGGTCATAGAACAACAATAATCCTGTGATTAAGGGAATGAATGGAGAGAACCACAACAACAATCCTCTGACAGTTGGCCTTGAAGTGCTGCCCACCCGAATGCCATGAGGATATCCAGCATGGAGAACGCGCTTTAACAAAGGTCTACTTCCACCCGAGCAAAATGGAAATAAAAAGAGGAGTTGGAAATAAATTTGGAATCTGTAAGCTTAATTTACGACAATGTTAATTTATGCACACACATTTGGTGACCACACACAAAGCTGTGAGAAAGGAGACAGAAAACGGGACAAAGGGACAGACTGTCCTTTTATTAGCCCCCTACCCAGAAGGGACTGAAGGTTTGCTCTCTGTCTGTCTGTCCGTCCATCTGTCTGTCTCACCTGGGGTTTTGTGGCCTTATTTTCCATACCCTTTCACATATTCAACTGAAACTTGGAACATGGCTTTATTTGATAAGTTACATAACAAGTTTGAGTTTCGGGCCATTTCGCTAATTTTTCAATGAGTTATACTGTTTTTGCTTGGAACAAAAACATTCGTTGGGACCGGTATGGGACATTGCAAAGCAACTCCCCCTCTTGGTTATATAAATTTTATCCAAAGAAGGTTTCTTGATGAAATTAGAGGTCATGAGTGTTTTCTAGGTGAAAGTAAACCCTGGATACATCGCTACTCCACCGCAGGGTGCTACCAAAACCATCCTCAAACCATGAGACAAATTTAGAATTTGCTAAATGTTCAATCACAATAAACAAATTCAAAATTCCTGCCGAAATCAACTCCAGTCAAATGTCCAGCCTGGCCAGCCAGTTCATGAAAGACTTGAGGCAAAAACCTTCTGTGGCTGACTGTACAAGAAGGTGGGAATAAATATAACTGTTAAAGCAGAAGATCAATACACAATAGCTTACTCGTTTCAAAAGGCATCATGTTATCTTCACAAGCAAAATCCAAAGCAGATGCAACCAAAATCACAGCACAACAAGCAAAAGCAGATGGGAGCCAGGTCCAGTACCACCTCCAAATGACAGTGTTGCCATTCGTGCAACACCCTGCCTGTGAAGTACCATGGTGAATAGTTTATCGTGAGCCTAAGACTAGATAGCTCAAAGGTAAGTACAGTACATGAAATCTAAGCTAAGCTGTCAGCCCTAAAGCTTGACTGGCAGCCAAACCCAAAATAATGTGAAAATTGTTTGAGAAATTAATATAATTTGAATGACAGCAACATCTGGCTAGGAGACTTTGGAGAAAAAGTTCCCTTGCCCTCAAACTCTTCCATAAGCAATATATTTGTGAGCAGAGGGCTTTTAAAGTCCAGAGTCAGATATCTATCTATAATTCCATTAATCTCTGTGTGTATGTGTGTATGTGTGTATGTGTGTATGTGTGTATGTGTGTATGTGTGTATGTTTGTCTGTGACCGCTGTTTCTCGACAACCACGGGTCCGATATACTTTAAACTTGCCAGGTATATTGCTGGGGACCCGAGGATGTGCCTTTTCAAGGTTTGAAATTAATCGGACAAGTACTTACCGAGCTATGGCGATTTAGCCGTTCGCCGTTCGCTTTGGCGTTGCGAATGGACCAAACCATTGCATGTAAATAGAGGGGGGGGGTTCTGTGGTCGTTGCGAATGGACCAAACCATTCATGTAAATAGAGGGGGGGGGGGGGTTCTGTGGTCGTTACTGCCACGTGGTTTCAAAGTTTTTTTTTGTTGTTGTTGTTTGCACGCATGTTTTTTTGCACCCACGTACGGGCACGCCCTAGGATGTTTACACACACACACCCCTACACAAATTTTTTTTTTTTTTTTTTTTTGGCAAGGAACGGGCACCCACGTACGGGCACGTCCTAGCTTATATATAGTACGGGCATGCCCTAGTACATATAATGACAATTGCCATAATCAGTTTATCTGGACAAAAAAGGATGGGGTGAGAGAAGTTAGAGGCAAAACAAGTAGAGATACATTCAAAGTACACCGCCCCCATGCCAAATAAAGAAATAACATATTCTCCATCACAAGGAGACGGAATTGGGAAGGAACGGTGCACAACAATTCAATGATTAATTGATTAATTGCATAAATAAAATAAATAAATAGTAATCATAAAATAATTTCTTAATCAATTGGCTAGTAGCATACCTAAACCACAATGCTTCATTCAAATCTAACTTTTTGAAAAATAATTAAGTAATTAATCGAAAAAAATAATAATGACTCAATAAATTGATTAATCAATAAATTAAAAATACCCTTTATTGCCAAATCACTTGGTCACTGTCGTGTCCAAATATCAGCTTCTCAGCTCAAAAGGTGCCTGAGATATTTCCCAGATGAGAAAGAAAATAAATAAGTACTTCATAAATCGGTAATAATTAATCAATTTATGAAAATATATCATTTTTGCCAAAGCACGTGCTCACTATTGTGGCCAAATTTCAGCGTCCTAACTCAAAGGATGGCTGAGATATCGCCCGAACAAACAAACAAACAAGAAAGAAAACAAGAAAGAACAAAAATGGAGGAAAAATGACATCATGCAGTGCCTGGAGATGGAATAGGAAAGAAGCAGTGTACAATTTGATTTCATAAATATATATCCACTGGTCCTAATCTGAGGAAATAATAACATTTCTTCAACAGGACAAGCTGTTTTGTGGAACACACAAATATACACAAAGAATTAAGTTAAGCACCCCCCCGTTTTTTTACAACCTCGCACATTACAAGTTTGTTGTCGTCAAAACAGTGTAATATACCCATGATATTGCTATATTTTCTGGAGAAGTGATATTATGGTCACATAAAAACATAACAATCATGCCGTTTTCAATATTTTATTCTGAATAATTTAAGGTGAAATTTTTTGGGAATTTTAGGCATATTTTCACCTCAATTTAAGTATGGAGCTATAGGTCCATCACGGACAGTGTGGATGACGTTTATGTTTTCTAACGTACAGTCATTGTTCTGAGAAGACCTCTAGCGATCTTTGCGTCAATAACGTGTGTAGGACCCACGTGATCGGATCACTGACTCAACCCTACGTCTCATAGACCCTGTAAGCCGTCGTATGCGTTGCTGTGGCAGGTTGTTCCATTCCCGATGTAATGCACGTTCCAATTCATCCAGATTGGCTATTGGAGGGACCATCTTCGCAATTTGTCGTCCCAACATGTCCCAAACGTGCTCGAGGGGGTTCAGGTCAGGACTGTACGCAGGCCAGGGGATGGTTGTCACAGCACCTTGCTCCATCCGATCACGTGGGTCCTACACACGTTATTGACGCAAAGATCGCTAGAGGTCTTCTCAGAACAATGACTGTACGTTAGAAAACATAAACGTCATCCACACTGTCCGTGATGGACCTATAGCTCCATACTTAAATTGAGGTGAAAATATGCCTAAAATTCCCAAAAAATTTCACCTTAAATTATTCAGAATAAAATATTGAAAACGGCATGATTGTTATGTTTTTATGTGACCATAATATCACTTCTCCAGAAAATATAGCAATATCATGGGTATATTACACTGTTTTGACGACAACAAACTTGTAATGTGCGAGGTTGTAAAAAAACGGGGGGGTGCTTAACTTAATTCTTTGTGTATATATGCTTTTGGCAAACATTATTTTGAAATAAAACCCTTTCACAGCCACCTCATGAAAATATCAACAGCTCCAACATTTCCTGAGTATCTAAAGAGATTGCCAAAGGTGCAGCAATGAACAATGGAATTCATTTCACGAAAACCCAAGATTTGAATCGAGCGAGAAGGAATTGCATTTTCCACAAAATAATTTGTGACTGACTCAATAACTAACAGCTTGGCAACACAAATAAATTGCATGACTTACAAGATTGCTCAGCAGTGACTCAGCATCACAATGAGCTCACTACGACACCTAGTACAGAGGGCTCTTGCAGTGTTTTTAAAGCTGTGAATGGCAGGTTCATTATGCCTATATACTCGTGTGTGTATATATCATACAGATATACAGATATATGTAATCCACAGATATATGTAATATTTAATACTATTAAAAATCCATGCTCCACATGGCTGCCCTTGTTCCTATGTTTATAAAGATCATATGAACCAAATATGAAGTCAATTGGAACTTATTTAGAGGTTGCTCAAAACGTAACATTTTAAATTTATCCTGTTTTTTTCAGATGGCAGAAACTCGCAGCTCTTCCACAGTTTGGTTGCTGGGCAAGTCTGAAAAGGAAATAATATGTGGGCGACTACCAACCAAAGGACACACATTGCAGAAAATGGTGTACCATCACATACAAGAACACCATACAGTTCGTGAAAGTGCCAAACTTAGTGTACAAGCTGTGTGTGCATACTGGGAGAAAGCACGAATTCCAGTGCAGAGAGTAGATTCCTGTGAGCGCCAACTTTTGAAGTTGTATGATGCCTACAAACTGGTAAAGAAAAATAGAACCAAGACATTCGAAAACTATAGAGTGAAGGAGCAGATGTTCAAAGATGATCTTCAATCCCTCTTCGATATCTCACCAAATGATGCGCTTGAGAAAATGACGAATGAAGAAGACAAAGCATTCCTTATCATGCAGCGTGAGGATCCCTCAAGTTCACGTATGGGATCTGTGGACAACACTCTGGCAGTGAAGGAGAACAGAAAGCGTATCAGGCTTGAGAATGAAGATAAAAGAAAGAAGAAACATGCTGCTGGGACTCTAACAGCAATGCAATCTGTTCCATCAACATCGGCTGTGGTTGATGATGATGATGAGTCTGAGATTGAAAGCTCCGATTCAGGGGACAATGAATTCAAACTCCAAAGTCCATCTTCTGCCAAACAGGCGAAAAAGGCTCCCATCAAGGTGATCACTCCAGCAATAGTGGCAACTCTGGACAGAGTAAATCTCTCAGATCGGCGTGCTATGTTTGTGGCCAGTGCTTTTGCACAATCTCTTGGTCATACCATTGAAGACATTTCTCTGTCACACAGTGGAATTCGTCGTGCTCGAATTCGTGGAAGGGAAATAATGGCCACTGAATAAAAGGCAAATTTCTCATGTAATAGACCACTCCTACTACACTGGGATGGGAAACTGCTCCCTGATTATACTGGCAATCACAAAGAATCTGTTGATCGGGTAGCGATACTTGTAACTGGTATGAATACCGAGAAGTTGCTTGGAGTCCCAAAAATTCCCCAAGGCACTGGTGTAGCACAAGCAAATGCATGCATACAACATCTTGAGGAGTGGAATGTCAAACAGTTGGTGAAAGGCATAGTGTTTGACACCACTGCATCCAACACAGGGCTGAGAAACGGAGCATGTACCCTCATTGAAGCAGCTTTGGATGCTAAGCTTGTCTGGATTGCATGTCGTCATCATGTGTTTGAAGTAATGCTCTCTGATGTTACAACTAAAGTCATAGGACCCACTAGCGGACCTGAGATCAGACTGTTCAAGAGGTTTCAGAAAAAGTGGCCTTTAATTGACAAGAAGAGGTTCCAAGTAGAAGATAAAATATTTTCCGATAACCTTGTTGAATGTCAGAATATGATACATTTTTATGCAGCTGCACTCGAAGAACACACCCACGTGATGACTATGAAGAACTTCTGAGACTATGCCATACATTTCTGGGTGGATGTGAGGCCAGAGAGGTGAAATTCCGTGCCCCAGGAGCTATGCACAATGCCCACTGGATGATGAAAGCCATATATGCTCTCAAGATCGTTCTCTTCAAAGACCAAATAAAGCTAACATCACGTGAATTGAAGGGAATCACACAGATTGCTCTTTTTGTTGCACTTGTGTATGCGAGATTCTGGCAATAATAATAATAATAATAATTCATTTATTTTGTATAGCGCTTTTCCAGAAGCCCAAAGGCGCTGTATAGCGCTTTTCCAGAAGCCCAAAAGCGCCCAAAGGCGCTTTCCAGAAGCCCAAAGGCGCAATGAGGCACCGCTACCCATAAAGGCACCTCTCAATGATTTGCTTCTTATTTAAACCCTTGATTCTTACCCAGATATGGTTGTCCGTGAAACTGCTGTCAAAGCATTCACTAGACACCTCTGGTATTTATCAGAACACCTTGCTGCATTAGCTCTTTTTGATAGCCGGGTAGATGATGAGACAAAGGCAAAGATGGTGAAGAACTTCAAGCGGGCTCCAACGCCAAACAATATTCATAGGATATATGCTAAAGCCTTCAGGCTTTCTGACTCAGTGGACACCTACATCACAAGTCGATCTCTTGAATTATTTGGTGTTGTCATCTCAGAGTCTGACAAAGAAGTATCACTGAGTTTTCTGGAAAAGGAGCAACACCTCTGGAACACAGACAACTCATACCAAGAGCTTGAGAAGAAGATACGCAGCATGAAGGTTATCAATGACTGTGCTGAGCGGGGTGTTGCTGTCATCCAAACTTTCCATGACACTCTGACCAAGAATGAAGAGCAGAAGCAATTTGTGTTGAGAGTTGTGAAACTTCATCGTGAAAACTTTCCAGTCAACCAAAGCCATCTTGTCAAAGAAGTAGGCAATGTTTTGAAACACAAGTTTCTGAAAACAATGTTACGTAAAATCATTCAAATTATGTGTATTCTGATGTTTACTTTGTTTTAATTGTTCTGATGATTTTTGTTTTATCGTCTCTGATAGATATTTTATATTTTCTGATGGATGATTTACTTTTTCCAATAAATAATTTATTGTCAAATTAATACATGAATGTTTAATCTACTGTTTTGTTTTTAATCTTAATTTGACTATATGAATGAACATTGAACAATGAACAATGAACAATTGAACATATATGTACATTGTACAATGGTACATTGTACATAATTATTTATTAGTTTACAAACAAACGACAACAATAACAATAATAAATAATTTGAGTAATTGAAAATAGATAATTATCTATGATTTGATGTATGATGCTAAAAATTCTGTATCTTATTATTCATTAAAATTTGTCAACATTTTGAGCTACCTCTAAATATTGTCCAATCAAGCTCAAATTTTCACCACAAAATACTTTCTTCAATAGGAATAGGGGCAGGCTTGTGGAGAAATGAAAATCCAATCTTCAAATTTTTGGACCACCCTAATATATTGTTGCAGATCTCGGACGTCGGCTCTCCCCTTATCAAGGGAGGGTTAATCCCCTTGCTTTTTATCTGGCCGACCCGAGTCCTGGAAGTTATACGCTCCTTCCGGTCGGTATTAGGTAGGGTTATTGGTCAATTTAGTTCGAATACCTAATTACTAACCCCGACCGTGAAGCGGGGAAATAACTCCCGCCCGAACCACGGCGTTGGTGGACACGCCGAGCGAAGCGAGCCGCGATTCGGGCCGTTAACAGGGACTAAACCCGATTCTGAGTGGTTCCTAATCGTGCCACGTTTGCCCAATTGAGAAAAGACGAATGCGATCGGATAAAGAGGAAACCCAGAAAATAGGAAGAACAAAGATTGGTTTATTAACAATTTACAAGAAGGAGAAAAGGAAACGAAAGAATGTACAGGATAGGGGGAGGAAGAAGAAGAACACAGGGCAGCCTTAAACAGTCTTATTCTTAATACCAGATACTCACACGGGGATTGTAGATGGTAGGGTGGAACAGGTAGAGGGTCCGGCGATGACGTCCACCTCGTCCAGTCCTCGACTCGTACCGTGCAGCAGATGGAAAACGGCAGCAGCTCTCCACGTGTAGTGGAACGCGACCGGACAATTATATAGCGGGGGGAAGGCTGGTGTCCTGCGTACGTAATATAATCGGTGCACACTCGTGCCAAACGCCCCCTCTCTCCAATGTTCTCTTAATCAGCGCGCTTCCTTGCAGCCCTCACAGTCCTGTACGCGCCATCTTGGGCAGTTCTCTCATCAAGCGCGCCGTATATCTCTTCACAAAGGTGCGCTCTCCCGATAAGTCCTCCTTTAATAAGGCCCTCCTTTAATATGGTCCTCCTTTAATAAGGTCCTCCGGTAAGTTCTCTCATCAAGCGCGCCGTATCTCTCATGAGTCCTTTTGCAATGCGCGTTTCCCAGTCAGTCCTGTGAAAGGGCTTTGCGTTCGCACTTTTATAACGCAACCAAGCGATCGCTCCGCGAGCCCCAAAGCCACGCATGTCGGTGATGTCACTTCAGCCCTGGTTGGCTGCTTATCGCTTACCGGCCACGCCCTGATGGTGGGTTGACGTGGCCACACCTTCTTCCTGGCGCTCCGCCCCCTTTCTCGGGCCTTGCCTCATGGCTTATGGCGGCGTTGAGCGACCGCTAAGGCAGCTGCTGCTGGCCGAGGCGCGTAACACTTGGGAGGGGCCATGAGGCCGACTGGAGGGCGCGTAATGGCGTCGCTTGGAGAGGGAGGCTGACAAAATGAACGGAATGGGCCTACTTCTTATTTGATTGACACAACGCAGATTCAACTATTGGAAACATGGCCTTACCTATACACATACTAATGAAATAACTGAAGTCCTATGGTGGCCTACATGTTGCTTGTGGCCTAACTATGGGGTGCAACCTTTAACCCTTTAATGTCATATTTACACAAGAGTGTGGATTCTCAAAACCGCAACAATATATATATATATATATGTATTGTTGCGGTTTTTAGAACCCACACTTGTGTAAATAAATTCAACATCATTAAAGGTTAAAGGTAGCACCCCTAGTTAGTCCACAAGCAACACGTAGGCCACCATAGGATTCCAGTTATTTCATTAGTATGTGTTTTAGATAAGGCCATGTTTCCAATAGTTGAATCTGCGTTGTGTCAATCAAATAAGAAGTAGGCCCCATTCCGTTCAGTTTGCAACCTCCCTCTCCCAGCGACGCCATTACGCGGCCTCCAGTCTGCCCTATGGCTCTCCCAATTTGTTACGCGCCTTTGTTAGCAGCGTTCGCAGCCTCGCTGGGCTTCCGTCCAAACGCCGCCATAAGCCACGCGGTGAGGCCCGGGAAAGGGGGCGGAACGCCCAGAAGGTGTGGCCACGTCATCCAGCCGTCAAAGGCAGAGCCGGTAAGCCCTCACCAGCCAACCAGAGCTGAAGGGACATCGCCGACAGGCGTGGTTTTAGGCTCGCGGAGCGTTTTGCTGGTGGAGATATATAAGCGAGCGCAAAGCCCTTTCACAGGACTTGTTGGAGGCGCGCACGTTGTAAGAGGACTTGTTGGAGGCGCACGCGTTGTAAGAGGACTTGTCGGAGGCGCGCTCGTCGGAGAGGAGTTGTTGGAGGCGCGCGCGTTGTAAGGAGACTTACGCGGAGAAGGATTGGTGCGCAGAACTCGGACTTGGTCGGGAGAGTGCGCTGATCAAAGAACTTGCCAGCGAGCACATTGCATTGGCTTGAAGGAGAGATACGGCAGCGCTTGTTAAGGACTCGCTGGGAAACGCGCGTTGCATTGGACAATTGGAAGAGCGCACCTTTATCAAAGGAGGACTTTGGAGAGAGGGCGTTTGGCACAAGTGTGCACATATTACGTACGCAGGAAGCCAGCTTCCCCCCCGCTATATAAAACTGTCCGGTCGCGCTCAACTACGCGCGGAGCTGCCTGCCGGGTTTTGCCGCTGGACCGGAGCCTGGACCCCATCGCCGAACCCTCTACCTGTTCCATCAACCATCTACAATCCCCATGTGAGTGTGTATGTGTGTCCTGGGTATTAAGAATAAGACTGTTTTAAGACTGCCCTGTGTTCTGCTTCTTCCTCTTCCTATCCTGTACATCCTTTTGTTTCCTCTTCTTTCTGTACATGTGTAATAAATTGCATTGTTCTTTCTTGGTTTCCTCTAATCCGATCGCATTCGTCTTTTCTCTCATTGGGTAAACGTGGCACGATTGGAACCGCTTATAATCGGGTTTAGTCACTTTGTTAACGGCTCGGATCGCGGATTGCTATCCGCTCGGCATTTTCCATCATATCCGTGGTTCGAGCGGGAGTTATCTCCTTGCTTTACGGCCGGTGGTAGTACTTAGGTAATTGGACTAAGACTCGACCAACAACCCTACTTACCACCGACCGAAAGGAACGTTATAACCCCCAGGACTCGGGTCGGCCAGATAACAAGACAAGGGGACTAACCCCCCCTTGATAAGGGGAGAGCCGACGTCCGAGATCCGTAACAATATATATATGCATACACACACACACACACACACACTTACATATATATACAGTGGCTATAGAAAGTCTACACCCCCTTTCAAAATTGTCACCTTTGTTGCCTTATAGCCTGGAATTAAATTGCATTAAGTCAGACTTTTTACCTCTGCCACCGAAGGTGGTGTATATATATATATATATATATATATATATATATATATATATATATATATATATATATATAAAATTATTTTTTCAACATACTCTATATTATAATAGCCGTAGATGATTCTGTCTGTCTGTCTGTCTGTTGGGCGTCTGTCCGGGGTGTGGCTTACTCGGTTTGCAGGGTAGCTCCACCCATAGCTCCACCCATTCTGGGAGTGGCTTCATATAATTATAAAAAAATATCCACCATTTTATTAACTCGCATAGCTTTGAGGCCTGTTTTGTAGGCCCGTGGTGTCTTGCTCTCTCTCCCAGTTTTATTTCAAATAAAATTCGATATATCATTTCATTTTTCACAGTCGCTAACATAGTTTTAGACGGTTGAAAAAAAACGGGAAGAAAATCCAATGAAAGTTGCCGTTTATAGAACGAAATGAATTCTCAAAGGCCTGTAACTTCAAGGCTATTGAGTCTCTCTCACGCCTTTATCTCCAATCTAACTCACCATATGATTTCATTTTTATCGATGGTTTTGGACTCGGTGTCAGCAATAATTGAGAACATTCCACACACGTGGGAAAATGCAGAGATATATTTTTTAAAATCGCGTCATGGTGTATCATACACCGCCCAACATGACACCGACGGCAACGTGTCGATATATATTAAAAATTCGATATATCATTTCATTTTTCACAGTTGCTAACATAGTTGTAGACTCGGTTGAAAAAAAACGGGAAGAAAATCCGATGAAAGTTGCCGTTTATAGAACAAATGAATTCTCAAAGGCCTGTAACTTCAAGGCCATTGAGTCTCTCTCACGCCTTTATCTCCAATCTAACTCGCCATATGATTTCATTTTTATCGATGGTTTTGGACTCGGTGTCAGCAACGCGGGAAAATGCAGAGATATATTTAAAAAAATACACCACATCACCGCCCAACCGCCAACAGCCGCCCAATTTGTATCATACACCGCCCAACATGTATCATACACCGCCCAACATGTATCATACACCGCCCAACATGTATCATACACCGCCCAACATGACACAGCAACATGTCGACATTATCGCTTTTTCTTTAAACCGAGTGAACCGAACCGAACCGAATAAACCGAATGAATTCACCATTTACTTTTAATGACAGTCGTCACAAAACGACATATATTTCTTCGTTTTTATTTCATTCAACATTATTAGCCGGAAGTAAAATATGGTTCAGGAAATTACCGAGAGATATTTCTTCGTTTCTTTATTTATTAGTTATTTGCGCATACACTTTAAATAGGTTTATTTGAAATCTTTAATTTTCACAATGTAATAGATTTGTCATTTGATGATGACGAGACACTTCCTCTTGACTCGTGACAATTCATGCGTTGCGTGGAAACTTCCATTTCCAAAATGAATGACACAGTCGATGAAGAACGACTCGGTGTCAGCAACGCGGGAAAATGCAGAGATATATTTTTTAAAATACACCATATCACCGCCCAACAGCCAACAAGTATCATACACCGCCCAACATGACACAGACAGCAACATGTCGACATTATCGCTTTTTCTTTAAACCGAGTGAACCGAGCCGAACCGAATACACCGAGTGAATTCACCAAGCGAATTTCATCCAATTCCACCGAGTTTCACGAAATTACCGAGAGATATTTCTTCGTTTTCATTTTATTAGTTACCAGCAGAAGTACCCAGCGTTGCCGGGCGGGGGAGGGGGGAAGGGCACGTACACTTTAAGTTTAAACATGTATATACATGTGGGATGTGGGATATATACATGTGGGACATGTGTACGTGTGTGTGTACGTGTGTGTACGTGTGTGTGTGCGTGTGCGCGTGTGCGCGTGCATATGTGTGTGTGTGTGTGTGTGTGTGTGTGTGTGTGTGTGTGTGTGTGTGTGTGTGTGTGTGTGTGTGTGTGTGTATATATGTGTGTGTATGTGTATGTAAGCTAACCCCCGCTCTAGCAGGGAAAATGGCCTTAAAATGCATGTTGTTGTTGTATGTGTATATATATGTCTGTGTGTGTGTATGTGTGTATATGTGTCTGTACGTGTGTGTGCGTGTCTGTTTTGTGTGTGTGTGTGTGTGTGTGTGTGTGTGTGTGTGTGTGTACATGTATATATGTGTATATGTGGATACATATGTGACTATGTGTATACATATTTGCATATGTGCATATGTGTATATGTGTCTGTACGTGTGTGTGTGTGTGTGTGTGTGTGTGTGTGTGTGTGTGTGTGTGTGTGTGTGTGTGCGTGCATGTGTGCGTGCATGTGTGTCGATGTACGTGTGTGTGTATATGTGTGTGTGTGTGTGTGTGTGTGTGTGTGTGTGTGTGTGTGTGTGTGTGTGTGTGTGTGTGTGTGTAAACATGGGCCGGTGTGTGTGTAAAGTGTGAGGAGGTATTGGAGAGGAAAATGCAGAGATATATTTTTTAAAATCGCGCCATGATGATAAACGAAAATACACCGCCTAAAATAACAGTCGACATATATTTAAAATTCGTCACACACATCCATGCCCGTGGGATTCCCACGGGTGGGAATCCCACGGGCATGGATGTGTGTGACATTTCGACATATTGAGTTAGATGCTGCGCCTGCACATTCAGTTATATAAAATGGTTACTGGCAATTGATCACATCCACAAACGATGTAATCCACACAATTTATGTACTTTACATAACGTTAATAGGAATACATGCCCGTGTAGATGGGAATGACATATAATTCACCGAAAACGTTGAAGCAACCGCATAATATTACGGTGATGTTTAACTCTGAGTGAGAATAGTTCTAAATTTTAAAAACTTTCTTCTGATATTTGTGATTTATTTCAAACAAACTGTATTTCCCATTTCACCCGCCTACTCGCCGAGTTTCCCGCCCTCACGCAGCCCACGTTTTCGGCCGTCGCCGTCAAGCACGGCGTCGAACACCACATCCCGACCACAGGTCCACTGGTCTACGCCAGGGCTCGCCGCCTCAACCCGGCCAAACTCGCTGTGGCGAAGGCGGAATTCGACGCGCTGGAGCGGTTGGGCATTGTGCGGCGCTCGAACAGCGCGTGGGCCTCGCCCCTGCACATCGTGCCCAAACCGGGTGGCGGATGGCGACCATGCGGCGATTACCGCCGCCTCAACGACGCCACCACCCCCGACCGGTACCCGATACCACATATACTATACAGGACTTTTCCGCCCGTTTGGCGGGGCGGGTGATCTTCTCCAAGGTCGACCTTATTCGGGGCTACCACCAGGTACCTGTCCGGCCGGCCGACGATCTGAAGACGGCTGTAATTACACCTTTTGGCCTCTTCGAGTTCCTCCGAATGCCGTTCGGCCTTAAGAACGCGGCCCAGGCCTTCCAGCGGCTGATGGACAGTGTGCTGCGCGATCTCACCTTTCTATTCGTCTACCTGGATGACATTCTCATCGCCAGCACTTCCCGGGCGGAGCACCTCGTCCACCTGCGCACGCTTTTCGAGTGCCCCGGCCAGCACGGCCTCATCATCAACCCGGCGAAATGCCAGTTTGGCGTAACGGCCGTCGACTTCCTGGGGCACCGCATCACGAAGCGCGGGGCCGTCCCGCTGCCTACCAAGGTGGAGGCAGTCACAAGTTTCCCGCGCCCCCGCTCCATCAAGGCCCTACAGGAATTTTTGGGGATGGTAAATTTTTACCAACGGTTCGTGCCTCGCGCCACCCAACTCATGCGCCCCCTGTACGAAGCCCTCCGGGGCAAGCCGGCCAAGCACGACGTCGCCTGGACCACAGAGATGGATGCGGCGTTCACGGGCGCTAAGCTGGCCCTCGCCAACGCGACCATGCTGGCGCACCCGGCGCTCGACGCACCCATCGCCCTCACCACGGACACTTCCGACTACACGGTGGGCGCCGTGCATGAACAGTGGGTGAACGGAGCTTCGCAACCGCTGGCCTTCTTCAGCCGGCGGCTTCGACCTAACGAGCGCAAGTATAGCGCTTTCGACCGCGAGCTCCTCGGCCTTTACCTGGCCGTTCGCCACTTCCGCCATCTTTTGGAGGGCCGCCCGTTCACGGCGTTTGTGGACCACAAACCCCTGGTCATGGCCAAGGTTACGGAGCCGTGGTCGGCCCGCCAGCAGCGCCACCTCTCCGCCATGTCCGAATTTACGACGGACATCCGGCACGTTGCGGGCAAGGACAACGCTGTGGCCGATTGCCTCTCCCGGTCCGGCGCGAACGCCATCCACCTGGGTGTGGACTTCGCCCGCATGGCGGCCGACCAGACCGCCGACCCCACGGTGCAAGCCCGCCGGACAGCGGACACAGGCCTGCGGTTGGCCGACGTCCCCTTCGAGGACACAGGCACGGTTCTCCTGTGCGACGTTTCCATGGGCCAACCTCGCCCCATCGTGCCCACCGGATGGCAGCGGCACATTTTTGACGCCCTCCACGGCCTTTCCCACCCGGGCCGGAAAGCATCACAGAAGCTCGTGGCAGCAAAGTTCATCTGGCACGGGCTCCGTAAGGACGTCCGCGACTGGGCCAATGCCTGTGTCGCCTGCCAGCACGCGAAGGTCCACCGGCACACCCAGGCCCCATTGGCACCATTCGACGTGCCCGCGCGGCGCTTCGACCACGTCAATGTGGACCTGGTGGGACCCCTTCCCTCCTCGCGGGGCTTCACCCACCTCCTCACGAAGGTGGACAGGACCACCAGGTGGCCGGAGGCCGTCCCGCTGGCATCAACAACATCCGCCGAAGTGGCGCAGGCCTTCATTGGCACTTAGATTGCCCGTTTCGGCGCGCCCTCGGACATGTCCTCCGACAGAGGCCCGCAATTCACCTCCGAGCTTTGGGGCGCGGTCGCCCAGGCCTTGGGGGTCAAGCTTCACCGCACCACGACCTACCACCCCCAACCCAACGGCTTTTGCGAGCGATTCCACCGCTCGATGAAGGCCGCTCTCAGAGCCAGCCTCCAGGACGACGGTTGGGCCGACAGGCTCCCATGGGTCCTATTGGGCCTCCGAACGGCCCCTAAAGACGACCTCCAGGCTTCCACCGCCGAGCTGGTCTACGGCCAGCCACTGCGCATGCCGGGCGAATTCATCCCTGATGCCACCGGCCCCTGGTCCGCGGCTCGCCAACGCTCGGACCTCCAGGAGGCCGCCAGGAGATTTTCCCCCGTGCCCACGTCCCACCACGGCTGCCCCCAACCCCACGTCCCCCCAGCACTTCGCACTGCGGAGTACGTTTTTATCCGGCACGACGCACACCGGGGACCGCTCCAGCCGCCGTACGATGGGCCTTTCCAGGTCCTACAGAGGGACGACAAGTCATTCATCGTCGACATCGGCGGCAAGCCGGACCGCATCTCCGTGGACCGCCTCAAACCGGCCCATTTGGACCTCGACCAACCTCCACGGTTGGCCCTTCCTCCACGACGGGGCCGTCCCCCGTCAACCAAGCCCCCCGCCCGACCATCCAATGCCACGCCGCCGACCACCCCCACACGAATCGCCAGGGGTCGTTTTTCGGCCGGGTCATCAGGACCCCCCTCAAACTGACTCTCCCGGTGCAGGTTAATTCTGGGGGGGCGCATGTAGCGGTTACGGAAGCATGACACAATTACCGTGCACCGGCCGATGACGCAACCGGCGAGCGGTCACGTGTCCGGACTCGCCCGGGCGTGTCCAGACTTGCCCTCTCGGGCGAACACTCGCCTTGCATACCACGCCCCGTCGAGAGGCGTGACTTACCTATTTTGCATACCACGCCCCGCCTGAGAGGCGTGGCTTTTGTGCGTTCAGTTTGCGTTATAAATTGCCGCCCGTTCGAGGGGCGGATTGAGTGTGCTTTTGAGTTCTTTGGTTTTGAGCTAAATAAATAGCTCGGTGAAACTTCGTTCCTGTGTCGTCCATTTTGTCTGGCTTTATAGTGCGAGCACAGCTCCCACAATGTTACTGTTTTTTCGTACATTTTCATTTACGGATGCTTTTCAACTGTTCTGTGATTTTTCTCAACCAGAAGGTACTGAACATTCATATCAGTCAGTCAGTTAGTGGTTAGAATGAGCGTTATAAGAGTGGGAGTATGCTTACACATTGTGTAAACAATAACAACCCGTGCTTCGTATGTAGGTACATAATAAATAGAATCTTTATGATTATACGCAAGTATCATGGACCTGCTGCTAGATATCTAACACATAGAACATATAATAAAGGGAGAGGGAGACAAGCGAGGGAGACAGAGGGAAGCACAACAGTCGGCAACAGGAACATCAGGAGATTTTTATTTTTTATTTTTTTTATTTTTTTTGTATACAAGATCGAGGTTCGTGAAAGAGCTGACATTAATAACACAAAAATCAAACAGACACCTAAAACATATAATAAGGGGAGCGGTAGATAAGATGGGGAGAGAAGGGGAAGCACACAAACACAACATTTGAGAGCAGGGACATCGGGAGATCTGTGGGGGAGAGAGGGCTTGGGGGGAGGTGGTTGGTATTTCAAAAATCTGTGGAAGAGAGAGGGATGGGTTACACAGGATAAACAAGATGGACACTACAGGGGCTTTCAGGAAAGAAAACGGGGAATTGGAAGGAGGTGGATTAACAGGGGTAGAAACGACAAACTATTTTGGCAGTTTCACCAGAAGAGGGTTGCTGGCAGACCTTGTGCATCCCGCAGGAATATTTGGGGGACAGAGCACAGACAGAGCAGGCGATGCAAGGCCAGAGAGGAGTAGGAGAGCATAGAAAGACTGCTAACCTGCCTGCGGTGAAAGACCCTCAGAATCAGCTTCATCATGGGAGATACCAATGATCCTAAAATAATTGGTTTCTACAGCGTGAACCCGAGCTAAGTGAGAGGCAGGAGCATGAGCCAAGAGGGGAGAGCAGTACTCCATCAAGCTGCGGATGAAAGCTTTGTTGTAAGTGGTGAGTAACTCAGTAATGCCAAGGAAAAACTTCGCACAATGGAGGATGCCTAGTTATATAAGATAACTCAACTAAACCTCGAGTCACAGAGGTCATTAGAAAAAGCAGATTAGATATGTAGCTGTGTAGCCGTTTGAGGTAAGGGAGGGGATGGAAGGGGAACAAACACCAGAAACAGATTTGACCAGATGCCACCAGGATTTGGAGGAGAGAGACAGGTTTGAGAATTCAGTCTTGAGAGTAGAGAGATAGTGTTTCCTGGCTCTCCTGAGAGAAGACACACACTTGTTGCGAGCTTTGTGGAAGGCACTGAGATTGCTTTTAGTTGGATTTGCTTTCCATGAGGTGAAGGCCATGATTAGTGAGCATAATTCTGGCTTGGGGTGAGTTGAGGAGTAAGCAGGGGGGGGCGCCAAAGTGGGTATGTGTGCGTGCAAGCCCCTGGAGATTAGTTAGACCGGGATTTGCATTCTTCCTCGAGACCTCACAGGAAGTCTCGGATGTTTAACCACCACCGATTAGGCGAATTTCATTGCCCCCATAAGCTTTATAGAAAAGGAAGGGGCCAGAAGGCAAATTGGGGGAGGCTGGGGTGAAACGGATCCCCTGTGAGCCCTTTAGAAAGGGAGGGGGTAGATGCAGAGTAAATTTCCACGGTCTCCCACAGGTATTGGCGCAAAGTTGGGAACGCCGACACAGTTAGCGAGGGGTCACATGGGGCCCGGCGGGCCGTGCGAAGGGCGCAGCATGCACGGAGGACCGTGCAGAGCAAACAGCCCAAGTAGGCATGACAACCACAGCTGCAGAGTCTCCATGAGACCCATGGGGATCTCACAGAGGTTCCACGGCATGTGTGTTGGGTGTGGCAGCCGAGGCAGAGTTCTCTGTGAAGGATTTCATGGGGACCAGTGGGTAATTTAGGAAAGAGACTAAGCAGGCAGGCTGACAGGAATGGTGTTTAGGATTAGAAGGGATTTCAGAGTGATAATTTAAAACTGACGGGGGTTGGATTATTTTTACGGCGTAGCCCATCGGGCAAACCAGTCTAGAACAGTGTTTGTCCGTCCGTATGTGTGTATGTATGTCCCCTCAAACGTATACCAATCAGAGCTGAGGATCTGGTCACATGACAGGGTGATGTGATTATGTCTGATGTCATTACGGTGGTGCTGTGGCTGACTCTCCAAACACTCAGCCATTTTTATTTATATGCCGTTCATGCCGAACATATCGTTGAACACGTCATATATCACAATCGCCATGCTCTACCTCTACGTTTTTCATTCAGTGTGAAACACAAACAATCCGATTGTTAAAATGATCATCAAATATCGAAAGAATCGGCGTTACGTCTCTTCCAACAAAACGGTACGTATAGGCCTTAGGTGTTATGACTCGCCTTCGGCCGCTTCAGACAAATTAAGCCCAGGTTTCTTAATACAGTGGTGTATCATTTCAGTAGTTTCATTTTCGTAATAATAATAATGAATGAATGAATGAATGATCGTTTTTAAGGCCATTTTTCCCGCTAGAGCAGGGGTTACCCTTGTGGGCCCCATGACAATCATGGTTCCCTGTTTGAGGCAATGTTTTTATGGCCGGATGCCCTTCCTGACGCCAACCCTTGGTCGCCTCTTACGATGCGCAGGGATACGGTGTACCTATTCTAAATCAGGGTACACACCAGGATCATTCATCTCAGCAAGCTGGTACTCAATTTTCCAACTTCTGAAGGATGACAGGCTGAGTCAACCCCACTGGTGTTAATTCAGCGATCGACCGGGATTGCGAACCCAGGATCCTATGATCCAAAGCCGGCACCCTAACTGCTAAGCCAACACCAGGCCAGATAATAATAACGACGACGACGACGACGACGACGACGACGACGACGACGACGACATAGCAAATATCACCCTAACACTTTAATCCCAGTGTCGTGAATGGAAAGTTAATGGATTGAAGCGGTGTATGGTTCATGAATCAGTGATAAGCGGTGTACGGCACGAATATTAATAATCGCAGAAGTAAGGAATTAGCCTCGGTTTTTTTGAAATAGTAACGTTAATATTATAGTAAATCTAATCGTAGCACTAATCCCTTTGTAGTGACTCCAAACGTACTGGAAGTTAAAATATATCATCTTCTACATATTAAAGTCGCGACAGTTTTGTGTCCGTTACGTCATTACGTTGATGATGTCATTACAATGGCTGACTCCACCGACCAACATTTTAATTTACAAGGAGGCCTACACCCGCTCACTAAGGGAGCTGCAGGAAGGGTCATTCCCCTTTGGGGTATATAGATTACAGTAGATTCTGTAAATAAAACTTACGTCACGGATGTCGGGATTCCTCCAAATTTCTTTGTTTAATGTTATAAGCAGCATTAACGACTGTTTGAAAAGCTAATAATGTGTGTTTGTGGTTTATAATATTTTACAAGCCCAGCTACTTCGCTGTTAGACTTTTGGTCTTGTTTCTTTATAATTGGCTGACTATAGTGTAACGGTTATGAAAAGCGGCCCCTGGCATAGCACATAGGTTCCCTAGTTATATCATTAGTATTTGTGCTTCGATTGGATCTGGCACTGCACTGTGGCGACCACCACTGGCATTTCGTGTCCTGTTGAAGGGACTGTTTTCATGCTTCTTGGTTCGTGTTTGGTATCTTTTTGTTATTATTAGCGCTGAGGAAGCGCCTCTAGCGAATGACTTCCAGCCAGTGTAACGCGAATTCCTGTCACAGGAATTCTGAGATCATATAAGTGTGACGTGGCAGTTCCTGATTGGTTCGTGTTGGGGAACCCCTTCTCGCTGCCGACGTGACGTAAATTCGCGCACGCGCACTGGTGAAGCGCGAGATTCGGCCCAAGGTTCTTATTATTATTATTATTATTATTATTTTTGTATACAAGATCGAGGCTCGAACCATGATCGAGGCTCGAAATTCCATGCCCGAACCTCAGCGCAATCCAAGAGGATTCACTTGTTATAATAGATTTTACCGAGAAAAAGGAGTAAGAAAGGTGATCTTCGACAGAATGTGAGGAAGTGGCGATTACCCATCATCATTTTGGGTAATATCCGTTAGTTGCATAACAAAATGGACCAACTATGTGCAGATCGTGCAATGGATCTGGAGAATCATCAGAATGTGAGAGGAGGTCTGGGAAATCTCGTGGAGGCGATGTGTGTATGTACATCAATTCATGATGGTGTAATAACTGGTCAGTGAAGGTGAACACATGTACCCTAGATTAATATGAAAATACGCATTGCGTAAAGTGAGAGCTTCGTCGACAATGGTCAATGGTATCGTTCGCGGTTGGCTCTAATAAGGATCGCTTTTTTATATTGTTTAGTTGAGAGATGTGAGCTACGTGGTGGTGTCGACTCTAAAGGTAGTCAAAGCGTATTCAGGACTGTTTCCTGTCATTGTGTAACGGAAAGTAACCCTTAATTTGAAGAAAGCCGGAAGTAGAAAAATAAAACGGAAATACGTCACGTTCTTCGTGTGGCCTTCGTTTAACGCTTGAGAGATCGGCCAGCAAAGCAAGATCACGTGAGCAAGATGGCGGATCATGGAAGGGACATTTGAAATGACAACATGAAATTTTGTTCCCAAGGGAATGGGGAATGACAGTGAAATGTTGAATGGATTTACATATACATGCAATAATGCCATAGAGGTTCGCTTACGAAGCTCTCCATGAACTGCTTGTTGCTGAGCTTTTATTTACCATGGGAACTAAACCAGATCGTTGTAATGGTTGTCTACATTCCACCACAGGCCAACGTATCAACAACAATTGAACACTTCGTTTCATGGTATCAAGGCATTGTCACCTGATTCAGCCAAAATGATATTGGGAGATTTTAATCAGTGCAGATTTGACACTGTGTTACCAACATTTGATCAACATGTACAACAACACACACGGAATGAGGCAACGCTGGATTTATGTTATACCAACATTCCTTGTGCATATTCATCAAAAGCTTGTCCTCAGCTGGAAAACTCCGACCACAATAATATTCCTTTGCTCCCATGTTACAAGCAGAAACTGAAAAGGTGCAAAGCCGTTACTTAGGAACGGTGGTGTGTGAGCACGGATACCACTGGGCAGCTGCGGGCATGCTTTGATTGTACAGATTGGAGTGTATTAATGGACTCATCTGGATCTGTGGACATGATGGTGACTTGGCTGTTATTTCTGAGCACATCGAGTTCTGTGTCGATTCTGTCATCTCTTGCGAGGTTGTAAAACCAATAATAAGCCGTGGATCACCAAGGAGCTGAAGGTCTTACGTAAGCAAAAGAGGGAAGCCTTTTTAGATGGTGATCGGTTGTAACGTAAGTGAAAGTTATTCAGAAAGGAATACATGGACTAGTTACAAAGGCTAAGGCAGATCATAAACTAAAGCTGGAACGGAATTTTAAAGGAAATAATTCTCGAGCTGCTTGGCAGAAAATGCAAACTATGGCTGAATAAAAAACATGTCGATGAGGCTAGCAGACTGTACGAACGACTTGTTGATAATTTTGAATGATTTTTATTTTTGATGTTGATGATTTCAAAGTTGAGAATGATTCTGTTGTGGAAATGTTAAAGGATAAAATGTGGGACTCGGACAAGAGTCTGCAAATTCACCACGAACCTCCTTCACATTCAATGCCAAAGACTAAAGTGAACAAAGCCACTGGCCCAGATGGTATTTTCAATAACGTTCTGAAACTGTGTAGTCATCAACTTGCTCCAGTGTTCACACAAAAGTATTAATCAATCTTAGACAATGGTGTTATTCCCCAAAATTGGAAATCTTCAGTTATCATTCCAGTACCAAAGGTTAAACTAGAACAACACTTTTTGACGTCATGATGTCGACCGATATGCCTCCGCCCACATTATTACATCATTGTAATACTTATACCAAGTTTCATTTAAATCCATTCAGCTGTTCTCAAGTTATCACATTTTCACCTGACATGACCTCTGACCTTTGACTTATTGACCCCAAAATTTAATCACTTCATGTTTACATCATTATACCGTCACGTGACTTCCCCTTGGTTAATACCGGGGAAATCACGGATAGCCAAAGACAGCTTTAACTCCAAAGGCGATGCCCAAATGCGGATTTCACTATATATGCGTGGGAGGAAGAAAGAAGAAGAAGAAGCCGAAGTTTTTTTTACCTGTCGCGATCCGCCGATCAGTCTTCAAACCTGCAAAAGTAACTCAAACCAACCGGATTTTATGTACAAAAATAAACGCCGGCTTTATTGAAATGAAAGGCCGGTAACAACGAGGTAAACGCGGTGGACTAATCCCTCTAATCTAAATGGAGCGCTCCTATTACAGACACACACACACAGGGGGTAAACGAATGAAATAAATAGGGGTTAGGATTTTATGTGTGACTTAGGTGCGAGCGGCTTGTGGGATCTCGTCAGGGTCGCCAAAAGTCGTCCGGGGCATTGGTGGAAACCTCCGGTTGTTGGTGTGAAGCACGCGCGTTGGTGGGAACCAGGCCTCGATGTCCTCACATGCCGTAGCGCTCATACTCTCGTCCACGCGCCGCCTCTCCCATCAGCTGTTTCTCTCAATCCCAGATGTCAAATGAACAGGGGACCGAGGAGACGAGGCCGGCACACAACCACTTGCGCCGAGGTCCAGAACGCCAAGAGGAGAAGATCGTCAGCACACACTCGCAGGCAGGCACCAACCAAAGCAAGAGCAAAAATGTCGGTCTCACCATTGTTTTTATAATCCTGGCTCTGACGTCAACGTGCTCCTCCTCCACTCAGCGCAGGCCAACAGCACTCCACCAATGGCTGCTCGCTTCTCCCTCATGCCATCGGTCGGTGGCCAATCAGCGCGTTGCTTCTCGTTGCTCTTACTTCACCAATCAGCGAGCTGCTTCTTGCTTCGTAGTGACCAGTCACGGCTCCCCTCTTTAATCTGGCCTTTGGTTGGTCGACTCCTGCCCAACAGCGAGTCCTTTTGGGCATGGCTCCCGGCCTGCCTGTGATATGTGTGTCTGCCAAGTCGGGGTTGTCAGCCCAAGTGCGTCATCTGGGTTCTGGTTAGTTTTTATTGTTATGTGTTCATTATTGTACTAATGGGCCTAACTAGTGTCTATGGTGCAGTGCCAAAAGAGCCAAAGGATAGATCACAAGGTCTCACGCACAGGGGAATTAACATAATCCCTACACTAGTTAACACGCACCATTCCTCGTAATCGGGACAAATATACACTTAATCCGACATTCGGGCTAAACAGGTCCCTGACTTATGTACATCGAAATGGTTCTTTCTATCCACGATCATCGAAGCACCTACCTATGCAGATTTACCTGAATCTATATATCACTACCCCAAAATTCATAACAATACATTACCTCTATGAAGGTTTAATTTAAATCCCTTCAGCAGACAAGTCTGCCGTTTTACAGTACCATATTTTGGCTCTAAATTCGTCACAATTCCACATGTCCAGAGATAATAATTAAAGGGAGGGGCAAACACCCCTCCCTTTATATAAGGGATAATTTATCTATATGCAGCTTTAACATGGGGACTGAAAATACGTTTCTCGGCTTCGACTGGACGAAATACAACAACAACACAACATGCATTTTAAAGGCCATTTTCCCTGCTAGAGCGGGGGTTAGCCTTGCGGTCCCCATGACAATCTTCTCCATTTTGCCCTATTTTCTGCATCTCTCCTTGTTAACCCCCTTGCCCGCATTTCTTCTTCCACCATCTTTAGCCAAGTCTTTCTCGGTCTTCCCCGTCTTCTACTTCCTTCTACATTCATTTCCATCACTCTTCTCAACCAGTCACTTTCATCCTTCCTCAACACATGACCAAACCATCTCAACCTGTTCCTCTTCACAGCATCAATCACAGGCTCTATTCCCATCATCTTTCGCAATTTATCATTTGTCTTCCTCTCTCTCAACGATACTCCGCACATCCGTCGAACCATTCGCATTTCCACCCTTTCCAACCTTCGTTGCTGCTCTACGTTCATTACCCATGTCTCGCTCCCATAAATCATAACACTTCTCACACATGCAGCATACACCTTTCCCTTCAGCTTCAACGACACTCCCCTCATCATCAGCACGCCACTCAATTCCCGAAACTTCTTCCATGCACATCTCACTCGAGCATCCGTTGCCGAGTCTGATCCACCTTCTCCATTCAGCATGTCTCCGAGGTAGCAAAATGTTTTCACACCTTCCAGCTTCACGCCATCTCCAAGATCCAACTCAACATTTCCTCCATCTGCAGCTCCCACTGTGCACACCTTACATTTGAATGTAGCTGCCACACTGGTTAATGACCCTCTCAGACCACTACATTTTTGATGAACCCACTCAGCGCACATTGTACACTGAATGGAGTTCACTCCGACACCCTTCCTACACACAGCACAGGGCCACTTCCCAGTTCTTTCCACCTCACCACATGCTTTACCACTTGCCATCACCTTCGTCTTTCCGATATTCACCTTCAGACCTTTTGTCTCCATACATTCCTTCCACGTGTTCATCTTTTCCTTCAGTCCATCCATACTTTCCGCAATCAACACCAGATCATCTGCATACAACAACTCCCACGGTAAACCCTCCTTTACGTTCTGAGCCAGCACCTCCATCACAGCTACAAATAGTAGTGGACTTAGTACCGACCCCTGATGCACTCCCACCTTCACCTCAAACTCACCACTGTTCCCGTCCTTCGTCCTTACAGCTGTGCGTGCTCTTTTGTACATTGCCATCACTACTCTGATCAACCATTCCTCCACTCCTAACTTCCTCAATGCCCATGTCAATACTTTGCGTGGAACCCGATCGAATGCTTTCTCCAGATCAACAAACCCAAGAAACAACTTCTTCCTCTTCTCCATGTACTTCTCCTGCAACTGCCTCACAATGAAAAGCGCGTCTGTCGTTCCTCTTCCTGGCATAAATCCAAACTGCATTTCGTCGATCTTCACTTTCTTCCTTATCCTCCTCTCCAACACCCTTTCCAATACCTTCATTCCATGCTCCAATAACTTTATCGCTCGGTACGAGCCACACTAATTGGTTGTCAGGAGTTGGATTCGGACCTGGGACTAAATTTGTTAGGCCCAAATTTTGGAACACCAATTGTACTATTAGAGTAACAATTGGTGTCTGGGAGTGAGATTCGGGGCCCGAACCAAATTTTTTTTTTTTTTTAAACATCTAGAAAAAATTTGGTCAAAAATTTGGAGCGGCCGAAATTTGTTTTGTTTTACAAAACCTGAACTTTGAAATCGCGCCATGGCTGGTCAAGGCGACGGGATGCCGGTGGGAGAGATAGAGGGGTTAGGAGTAACCCAGGATCAAATGGAGGGGAGCAATGAGGAGTCGGTTGCCAGAGAGAGTTGGTCACAAAGAGTTGGTCGTAAAGAGAGAGAAAGAGTCCTGAAGCTTGTGAGGGAAGGAGAGAGAACCCGTCACACCAAGGCTCCCCAAGCTCCGCGTTGGCTCCACCAAGCGTTCACCTCCACCAAGGCTCCACCAAGCTCCGCGTTGGCTCCACCAAGCGTTCACCTCCACCAAGGCTCCACCAAGCTCCGCGTTGGCTCCACCAAGCGTTCACCTCCACCAAGGCTCCACCAAGCTCCGCGTTGGCTCCACCAAGCGTTCACCTCCACCAAAGCTCCACCAAGCTCCGCGTTGGCTCCACCAAGCGTTCACCTCCAGCCATCCACCTCCTGCCATTCCGGTCATTCCCCGCGTGAGTCTGTCTTTTGTTTGTTCTGTCCCTGGGTATTTAATTAAGTCTGTAGGTAAGCTAAAATTTGCACTGTGTCACTTGCGTCTTATGTGTTGTAAATAAACCTTGATTGCTCCTTTTTGCTTGTGTAAATAATAAATCCAATTGCTCTTCTGTCCGTCTATTCGTTTTATTCCTTTTCCTCTTTGCATTCGTCGTTTTAGTCTTTTCCCCTCATTGAGCAGCTGCGGTGCGATCCGGCCAAAGTTCTGGGTGAATCGGGTGAGTCAGGGATCCTGTTAGGTCGCGGTAATATACCACCGCTCGGTCATCATAACATCTAAACCGCGATCTGTAACAATTTGGATTGTTACATTACATTTGTTACATTACATTACATTGTTACATTACATTTGGATCTGTAACAATAAAATGGACGAAATGGGCTGCAAATTTCAGAAGTAAATGCTTTGTACGTTGTGGTAATATGTTCCAAATTTCAGCAACGTCTGTTTATGCATTCATGAGTTTTATTTTAAAAACCCTTGAATTCACGTTGGTGTCTGTCCGTCAATCCAAAATGTGTTGACGCTCTTAACACCATAGTCTAAAAAATACTTTTTTAAAGTCTTTTATATCGTCTTAAATAATTAATCAAAGGGAGGCGCAAAGCACCCCTCCCTTTATATGGGATCGTTTCTCTGTATGCAACTTTAACATGGGGACTGAAAATTCATCTCTCGGATTCTACTGGTATCAGTACGTAAAGCCATCAGTACGTAAAGTTTTCTGTGTACCGAAACGGTTTTCTGAAAACGAAAACACATAAGATCGTGTGCATGTGTGTGAAATCTAATGTGTTAAAAAAATTAATAAAGTTTGTATGCACTATGTACCAACAAATTGCAGACATGTTGAGTGTGATGTATTCTTCAGGACAAGTGTTGGACAAGCGCGCGATGTGTGTACACATTACAGGCAACAATTGGTGCCGCCTATTTTACCAGTCCCTTTTGGACCATAATTGCACATTACATAAACTTGCAAGTGTTGACATTGCAGACATATTGGACAAACATGATATGTACATGATGAATACTGATGATAATTAGAGATGATGGATGAATTGTATATGTACACCTACTTCTGCAATAGAATAGAAAATTAATATTATGTATGGTATTTTAACTTTTTACAGAAAAATGAAGGACCGCAAAGAGGTCCCTTTGAAATCAAGAGAATGTAACTGTATTGAAAATACATTTACTTCTTCATGTAGCTGTATGAATCAAATTGGTGCCCCATTATATATGAACTTTTCTAGAACATTACTTGGTTCATCCTAAGAACACAAGGGTAGTCCAGCATGCACATGAGATTTTTTTTTAAGTCCCTTCTTTTCTATACTTTGCCACATGGCACATACCATATATAAAGGGGCCTTTCTATGCCCCTGGCATTTTTCCCAAGAATAACCATTCCTTTCACACCGTGAGGTGCATAGAAGCTGCCGAGTCATTTCATTGGCTGAGTACAATCGGGCCTGATGCAGGATACTCGAATGGCTTATTACCCCAAAAAGCTGTTAGTCATTTTGTCGACCTTAGAAGGATGATGGAGGAACGTATGGAAGGACGGACAGACAACCCAAAAACATAATGCCTCCAGCCACCTTCGGGAGCGGAGGCATAAAAATAAGGACCAATGGCGCTACACACCGGACTCAGAGCGTGACCCTTAAACACTCTCTGGTGGTCTCCAAATCTCCTCAGAACCCCTGAACTCCGTGATCCTTCAAGTGCATCGAACCCACTCAATACAAGCTCCTACCTTCTCTCTCGACAACCCTACGCCCCTCGAGGCGTTGGGCTCCACCCCCTTCAGCATTCGGTCATAGCTCCACCTCCTCTCTCTCTCCCTTGTCTTGCAGAGCCCCATTACAAACTGCCTCACTCTCCTCTGCTCTTCTCATGCCACCCGGTGAATCAGGTGGATGACAATGGAGGTTTTACACGTTTCTTTAACTTTAAACCCTCGCTATTTATTACAAAGAATCACCATACCTATGATGCACATTCAAACAAACAATCCTTAAGCTACATACAACACAACAACAACAACAGGCATTTTAAGGCCATTTTCCCTGCGAGAGCGGGGGTTAGCCTTGCGAGCCCCATGACAATCTTCTCCATTTGCTCTATTTTCTGCATCTCCCCTTGTTAACCCCCTTGCTCGCATTTCTTCTTCCACCATCTTTAGCCAAGTCTTTCTTGGTCTTCCCCATCCTCTACTTCCTTCTACATTCATTTCCATCACTCTTCTCAATCAGTCACTTTCATCCTTCCTCAACACATGACCAAACCATCTCAACCTGTTTCTCTTCACAGCATCCATCACAGGCTCCATTCCCATCATCTTTCACAATTCATCATTTGTCTTCCTCTCTCTCAACGATACTCCACACATCCACCCAACCATTCGCATTTACACCCTTTTCAGCCTTCGTTGCTGCTCTACAATCCTTAAGCTACATGTCCCTGCTTATTGCATCAATATTGGCTAACTACATGTACACGGACCATACTGCTCTATGCAGTTCTACCTGTTCTAAGGTAATCTCTACCCCTTCCCCGGCCCAACACAAACGTAACAATACAACAGGCAATGGATTCATCCAAGATTATATTAATAGCAAACTAGCAAAGGTACCCGCCCTATGGGCGGGGCTTCAATTGGGAGGCCCAAATGAAAAGGCAAAATATCAGAAATTGAAGGGTTTTTTTTATTTTAAACGATTCATATAAACATCCATTGAATCATATCACACGCAAATCATCAAAATCTAAACAGTATCTTTAGAATTTCAATAAAAGCCACATCACTGTTCATATCGGTACATATTATTCCATCGTGTTTCAAATCATGATCGATACACTATGATCGTGATCGTGAATGTGATCGATTAATCGTGTTCACAATCGCTATATTGTATGTACTCCTGATACGTGTACCAAATTCCCGATACGTGTAACTGTACCAAATCAACAGTTAAAAGGATTTTGAGCCGATAGCTGTTATGGCCTTGGCAAGATCGATGGAGACAGCGATCTGTTAGCGATCGATGGATACATGTTGCTTTCCCGGTGTCATGTATGAAGTGCAAATATTCACTGTTGTATCCCTACACCGTGACCGCATTGTATCCCTACGCCCCAGCTCGGATGGCGCTGAGGTGAATCGGGCCTGTATCGGCAGAGTGAATAAACATGTACGACAATTTATCATAGTTTGTCGAGATACCTTACATGGCGACGAGGATAAACATCTAGACCATGACTTCTTTCGGCCATATCGATGAATTCGACCCTCATGAGGGGGTTTTTGACACGTATTCTGAGCGGTTGGCTTTTTACTTCGAGGCGAACGGCATCGCGACCGAAGCCCGCATGAAGGCCGTCTTCCTGTCCGTTTGCGGAGGTGAGACGTTCACACTTGTTAAAAACCTGATTCGGCCTCGGACAATCGAGGAGCTCACGTATGCAGAGCTCAAGGCCGCTTTGAAGGAACATTGTAATCCATCTCCTTCAGTCATCATGTGTCGGTTTAATTTTTACATGTGCAGACAGCATCAAGGTCAGTCGATCGCAGACTTCATTGCACACCTCAAAAAACTGTCACATCTGTGTGAGTTTGGGGACACGATTGATGACGTGCTGAACGATGAACGACGATTGATGACGATTGATTTGCTCGTGGTTGGCATGTCCGATGACCGCACTCGTAGGCGCCTGCTTGCTGAGAGAAGACTGACGTTCCAAAATGCCAGAGACACCGCCATTTCCATGGAAAGTGCTGAACGCAACGCTACAAGCATCGGTGCCACTCGCTCATCTGGTACCAGCCCTGCTGTGAATCGGTTGGATCATGTTCAGCCAAAACGTTGGAACAAGGCTCCTCGTCAGAAGCCAGTGCAGTCTCAAACCCACAACAAATGTTTTCGGTGCAACGGAAAGCACCCTCTGGAGACGTGTCGGTTCAAAGATGCCACCTGCCATTTCTGTTCGAAAACTGGCCATATTGCTCCAGCTTGCATCACTCGCAAATCGGGAAAAGGAAAAGCTGCTGACAAGATTCATCAGTTTATCGGTTCGGAGGAACCTGAGCTTGACCAGGTGAGCTCTGTTTCCGACAACTCAGAATCGTATGACCTGCTTCATATTGATTCTCACCATAGGCGGGACCCTCTTCTTGCCACTGTTGTCGTCAACAATCGGCCATTGCAAATGGAGGTCGACACTGGTGCGGCCGTCTCGCTCATCAGCCATGCTGTTTTCACAAACCTGTGGAGTGATGCTGACCGACCCCATCTGAAACCTACTACCTATGGTCTCTCCACCTATACAGGTGAGAAGATTGTTCCCTGCGGTACATGTGATGTCACGGTGGGCTACGATAACCGTGAGTTTCACCTACCCCTGATCGTCATTCCTGGAAAGGGCCCTTCCTTACTCGGCAGGACCTGGTTGAGCATAATTCGACTGAAGTGGAAAAGCATTCATCAACTCCGGGCAGCCAACATTTCTCCTACCGCAGCATACACACTTTAAAATGTGCTGGATACGTACCCGGATGTCTTTAAGGATGAGCTTGGAACCTTGAAAGGACATACGGCTAAACTCAGGGTTGACCGGGATGCCAATCCTATATTTTGCAGAGCTCGCCCAGTCCCTTTCGCCCTGCGGGAGCGGATTGACAAGGAACTGGATCATCTTGAAAATATGGGGATCATCGAGCAAATCCAGTATGCCGAATGGGCGGCGCCCATCGTTCCGGTCATAAAATCGGACCAGTCCATCCGCATATGTGGAGATTATAAAATGACCATGAACAAGTGTTCTTCATTGGATAAATATCCAATCCCGAGGATCGAAGACCTCTATGCTCGTCTCACGGGAGGCAAGACTTTTATGAAACTCGATCTCAAATCCGCCTATCTACAGCTCCGCTTGGACGAGAATTTGAAACAGTATCTTACCATCAACACGCATCGTGGGTTGTACAGGTACCACCGACTCAGTTTTGGAGTGAAATCTGCACCTGGAATTTATCAGCGTGTCATGGACAGTTTGTTTCCCGCCGAACGCAACGTCGTTTGTTACCAGGATGATATTCTGATTACTGGTCGTACGGACGCAGAACATCTACAAAACCTGGAGAGAGTTCTGAAGAAGATTTCGGACTCCGGCCTACGTTTGCGTCGAGACAAGTGCAAGTTTATGGTGCCATCAGTCACGTACCTGGGTCATACGATTGATGCCGAGGGTCTACACCCGACAGATGAGAAAGTCCAAGCTATCAAGGATGCTCCTGCTCCACGAGACGTGACCGAATTGAAGTCATACCTCGGTTTGCTTCAGTTCTATGGTCGTTACATTCCGAATGTGACCGATGTTTTGGGCCCCCTATATCGGCTTTTGAGGAAAGGAGTCTCCTGGAGCTGGGGGTCTACTGAACAATCAGCATTCCAGACCTCTAAGGATCTGCTCAAATCGTCCAATGTTCTCGTTCATTTTGATCCAGAGAAGGATCTTGTGCTGACATGCGATGCCTGTCGGTATGGAGTGGGGAGTGTATTATCGCACGTGATGCCTGATGGTACGGAAAGACCGGTTGCATTTGCATCCAGAACGTTGTCCCCGGCAGAGAAGAACTATTCCCAACTTGACAAGGAAGGATTGGGAATCGTTTTCGGCGTCAGCAAATTTCGCCAGTACCTTATTGGACATCATTTCACGATTCGCACTGATCACAAGCGGCTGATCAGTCTGTTTGGTCCAACTAAGGCGACATCTGACACACTACCGCCCAGGATCATCCGCTGGTCCCTGTTTCTCGCTGCTTATGACTACACCATATGTTATAAACCCGGTTCGTCTATCACAAATGCAGATGCCATGAGTCGGTTACCCCTTCCAGAATCCGTTGATGATTCGCCTACACCAGGATCCATTATCGCACTGATGGATCATCTGGAAGATTGTGCTGTCGATTCCGGCCAGATCCGCACTCATACTCGACGAGACCCCGTTCTGTCCAGAACTGTCCAGGCTGTACAGCTTGGATGGCATTTGCTACCTGAGGGTGACCCAGATTTTGCGGCTTTTAAAGCACGTAAAAACGAACTCAGCGTGGAAAATGGTTGCCTACTCTGGGGATGTCGTGTCGTGATCCCGAAAAATCTGCATTCCAGGGTCATGGATGAAATCCATGACTGTCACCCCGGGATTGTGAAGATGAAGTCACTCGCCAGAAACTATGTGTGGTGGCCGAATCGTGATGCTGATATCGAACATCATGTTCGACATTGTTACCCCTGCCAGAGCACCCGGAATACACCTGCGAAAGCGCCACTGCATCCCTGGGAATGGCCCAGCGAACCATGGCATCGCCTACATCTCGATTATGCCGGGCCTATTAACGGCAGCATGATTCTAATAATTACGGACGCGCACACAAAATGGATTGATGCCTATGTGACGCGTGGTACTACGTCAGCCATTGTCATCGAAAGACTCAGACGCTGTTTCGCCACTCATGGTCTGCCCAGGATGATCGTGAGTGATAACGGTTCGTGTTTTTCCAGTACCGAGTTTGCCGAGTTCACACGTCGGAACGGCATCAAACATAAGTTTGTCAGCCCACATCACCAGGCTTCAAATGGCTTGGCCGAACGATCTGTGGGAATCATCAAATCCGGATTGCAGAAACTTCAGGAGGGAACCCTGGAAACAAAGCTGTCTCGTCTCCTGTTCAAATACCGCATCACGCCACAATCAACAACCGGTGCAGCTCCGTCTGAGTTATTGATGAAACGACACCTGAGATCGACACTTGACAATCTCAAACCAGACATATCATCAAATGTTTATCAGAGCCAGCTTAATCAAAAGTTGGTGCACGATAAGACGTCCAACAGTCGATGTATCAACATTGGAGATCCAGTGTTTGCCCGAAATTTTGGTGCAGGTGCAACGTGGCTACCGGGTCATCGAGAAGCCAGGTCCACTGTCCTGCGTGATTCGCCTGCAGGATGGCCGCGAAATTCGTCGACATCAGGACCACATAACCTATCGTCACTGTGAGTCGATAGAGCCTGCAGCATCGTCACAGTCAGGACAACAGTTCGACCCACCACTGCCGGAGATCGTCGTGGCCGCTCCAGCCGGCTCGGATGCCCCGAAAACCTCTGTGAACGCTACACCCTTCGTGGAGACCAAAGGAATCACCTCGGACTCTGTATCCACTGGTACACCGCGACCCAAAGGGATCACCTCGGACTCTGTATCCACTGGTACACCGTGACCCAAAGGAATCACCTCGGACTCTGTATCCACTGGTACACCGCGACGCTCAATGCGTGAGAGAAAAGCACCCGACCGGTTGAATCTTTGAAGATGTTTTTTTTTTCATGGTGACATATGTTCTATTTTCACGGTGACACATGTTCTATTTTCACGTATTTTCATTATTCTCATAATCGTTTGCACACATATTTTCACATGTTTTGGAAATGTTGCTTTTGAAATGTCAATTCTTGAAATCTAGCACGTATTGCTCTTGGTAATTTTGGACTTAAAGGGGAGGATGTCATGTATGAAGTGCAAATATTCACCGTTGTATCCCTACACCATGACCACATTGTATCCCTACGCCCCAGCTCGGATGGCGCTGAGGTGAATCGGGCCTGTATCGGCAGAGTGAATAAACGTGTACGACAATTGATCATAGTTTGTCGTGATACCTTACACCCGGGTGCCGCACAAACGGCTGCACCGATCGCACGGCACCCGGGAAAGCAACATCGTCACAATGAGAACAATGAACGTTATGCGAACGCGAATGTTATGCGGGAGTCCAAACCTGAGAATGCTGGAGACTAAAGCTGAAATTAGGAAAACTAAATAGCCTATTTTACTCCTGGAGATCCCAGGATTATCCACCCAAAATATCTTTGCGATCGGTTCAGCAGTTTTTACGGTACCTTCGAACAGACAGACAGACAGACGGACGGACATTTGGTGAATTATAGTAAGATTCTCTCAAAAGCAGACAGGTCAAACAAATAAATGATTATGTAATCATGGCAAATGTCTTGAAAGTCAAACATTTTAAAATATTTGGCAATTGCACATTCAAAACACCTGAGACCTTTGGCACACTACGCTTTGCCCCCCTCCCCGACCCCCTCCCCCCCCCCCCTTCCGACCCCCCGCGTCCCCAATCTCACTCCTGCACTCCACTACGTCCATCCCAACCCCACAAAGTTTCTATTCCACATTACACAACCAAACCCAAACTCCATCTGACCCCAAAATCCCCACCATTTCAAACAAATACCTCCTTAACTTTCGTCTCCAACATTTCCACCTTGTAAGATTTTTATTTCAAAAATATTATTATTTTAAATGTCAAAATGAGCAATACAACATTTTTACTAACATTATACACCACATTTTGACATTACATTGCGACAGTTAGCAGCCATTTATGATAAATAAAATAAAAGAAATGTCTTTTCTGTGAATGCTTGACTTTCCAAGCGGCCTAAACGTTCGCCGAGCCAATAATCCAGCGCTACAAAACAAAACATTCCACTAGGTTTGCCTTGTTTACATACCTTATTAATAAGGTACAGGAACATGACCACTCGTAGTCTCAGTTTTCAGAAAGAAAGGATGGATTTCTTATTCAAATCTCCTCGCAACTGCAGAACGATGACAGCCTGAGCCAATTGTCATAGTAAGTTAGTAACCGATGAAGCTTATTCTCTCGCCATCGTTAGTGACGCTCTTCTTCTTCACCGAAAGGTTTATCTCACTCTCGTCATCGTGTAACTGATAGCTCAAGCGATTTTTTTTTTCCGATTCAACCGACATGAATATACTACCTTTTACGCATATTGAGGTTTAAATTATCATTCTACCCTGAAAGTGAACAAAATGCGGAAAGAGTAGGAAGCCAGCCTTTCCAACTATTTATAGTGCAATACACCTCAAGCAGTTATCGATCTTTTCAGCAGATTCTAAGCAAAGAGCCAAGCAATGCACGAGGGTTTATATAACTTGTGAAAACAGAGAAGAAACTTGACAATTCGCTAACCCATGAGTACATCAGGTACATTATCGAAACGAAACACGACCGTCTGTCTATTCCTTTCCATGTGTCGATCTTTTTTGCAGCACGGTTTTTGTCACTTACTTGTTATTTAACTCCTTACTTTTAACCACGAGTCTTTTCATCAACTATTAATTTGCTTTAATTTTTCATCCAATTAAATAATCCCAACAAAATTAGAATCAGACCAGTTGAGTTGGCGCAGTCCTTCGCCATAGAGTATAAGTCACACGATTCCAGGTTGTTCAGAACAAGTTAATGTTCAAAGGTTACTCAAAGAAACGATTCCAGATTGATGTGTAAAATTGTTATTTCATTTGAAAAAGGCATTTGCAAACACTATTGCTGTGCCATTCCTCGTTAGTATAGTGGTAAGTATCCCCGCCTGTCACGCGGGAGACCGGGGTTCGATTCCCCGACGGGGAGGCTATTTTTTTTTTTACTTTGCTTACATTTTTTATTACCAGTAACTACCTGTGCAACCTTGGTACTCTTTATTATCCAGTATTTATTTTTCACGATAGTAAGTGCATGACGCATTCTCCTTTAAGGCAACTGAAATAACTATCACGTGTCAATTTTACGTAACCCAACGATGGTTTTCGGGTCGTCCATGCATTAGGTCCGAGGTTTTGGTTGAACTTTCGTCCGCTCCACTTTCGTCCGCACTTGTACTGGTATAGATGGCCTGTTTATGTGTTCTTTGGCAGGGTGTGGCACATTACATGCATTTAATTTTAAGTGCGAACGTCCATTTCCTGCGCTATAACTATAATCCCCCTTTGCTGTTCTTCCCACTCATCGTGATTGTGCCCCATTCTCATTTCATGCAATTTACTTAATACCCAGAGCAGATTTCCAAGTATCTTACTGTTCCTTTGACGTACTCAGATCCATTGCTCCCACCGCTTCCCACAATCAGCTAATTCGTGCTCCAAGGGCAACCGGCCGATCACGTGCCAGAAAGACCGACCAGGGCCACAAGGCTGCTCAAGACAGTCAGGTTTGGACCATGAGCCGCCCAAAAAAGGTCAGTGCACATGGAAGTCTGAGCCATTCCAGAAAAAAAAAAATTCTTGGATAATGGTCAGCTGACCACAACAGTGGTTGTGAGGTCTGGATGAGCAGGCGTGGGTGGCCCGTTCGCTGCAGAAGTTACAAGAAAGAGCAATCAGAGATGGCAGACCCTCGCTGGGACATGTTTGTGTGGTGTATTTTGTGTCGTGTTTGTTAGAGCTGCTGTGTTTGTGTGGTGTATTGACGACGAAGATTTATGTTCATGCAACACACAAACAGACCTTTTTTTCTTGTCTCGATTCACATTCCAATAGTATGTATTTTATAGACGTACTCACGTTCCAATTGTACGTAATCTATAAACGTAAGCACATTCTAATAATACATACCCTACAGATAAAAACACCTTCCTAATAGCATGTGCTTTATTGACGCACTCATATTTTAATTAATTTTCATGTACCACCGCTACACCATACACTTTACTGGTAATGCACGCCATGCATGAAATGCCACCAAAATTTGTTTACTACGTTTAACAGGGCGGTACCAATTGACACAACTAGGAATTTCAGGAAAGAAGTTGGAGATTGAAAGAGGTGGATTTGGAGTGTTTTAACGGAGGTAGGAAAGATCAAGGTTTTGGATGGGGGGAAGATAAGAGATGGTCGTGAACAGCTGTTTTGAAGACCTGGAGGGTGGAGTGGGATTGAAGAGAGTGTGGGAGATTGTTCCAGATGCGGGAGAAAAGGGGAATGAAGGAGTTAAGGTGAGCAGAGAGCCTAGATTTTGGCAGTTTCACCAGAAGAGGGTGGCTGGCAGATCTTGTGCGACCTGTAGGAATATTTGGGGGACAAAGCACAGAGAGAGCTGGGGGAGCTAGGCTGGAGAGGAGTCGGTAGAAGACAGAAAGAACACCTACCTGCCTGCAGTGAGAGAGTGAAAGCCCCTCAGAATCAGCTCCATCATGGGAGATAACAATGATTCTGAAAGCTGTCGTTTCAACCACGTGAAGCCGAGCTCGGTGTGAGGCAGGAGCACCAGCCCAGAGGCAGATGAAAGCTTTGTATGTGGTGAGGAGTACAGAAGAGCCCAGAAAGGACTTCGCACGACGGAGGATGCCCAGTCGGCGACTGGCTTTCGAGGCCTGCTTCGAAATGTGGTTTTCCCAGGAAAGATCATGGCAGATAGTGAGACCCAAAAGCTTGAGTGACAGAACTTCTTCAAGAAGATTGTTCAGAAAGTGGATGGGAGGGATGTCCAGACGGTCTTTTTGGAGAGCCAAAGTGAGAGTGTGAGATTTGTCAGGATTGAAAGACATGTTCCACTTGTTTGACCAGTTTGTGATATTGTCCAGGTCTGCAGAGAGTGAAGAGGCTGCTGCCTGCCGATCTGAGGGCAGAGAGTGGACTGCCTTGAGGAACTCCAGCCTGAACAAGAAGGGGAGATGAGAGAAACCCATTCAATATGGCTGCCAAACCATGTGACCGATGATGGGAGGAGGGTATGTATGGGTAGTCAATCGTATGGTTAATATTTCACATCGATCCGTTCAGTGCTTTCAGAGAAGAACAATAATTTCCTTTATGCCGTTTTTGCATATAATCCAATATGGCTGCCAGATCGTTTGACTTATGACTTATTCCTTTTCAAACTTTATTCCCCAAGCCAGTAGATCATGTTGTGGAGTTTTGCATCGATCTAGTAAGCCGTTCTGAAAAAAACATTTTTGAAGGTGCCATTTTCAATCCAATATGTCAAACCACGTGACTGATGACGTCATCAACTTAATTCTCAGATACAATTTGTGTGTTTGGTCATGCTCAAAGCGATCGGAACAACATGCTACTTATCTTAATTATGACATCATAATGAAGTTGTAATCATGAATATATGTTGTAATCATGTAATCATCAAGTAATCATGACTATAGGTTGTTCCCCATGGGGAGTAATTGACAATGAGCCATGTTCCATTTTTTCCCATTGAGCGGTTTCAGAGATATAGAAGTGCAAAGTTTTTCGGTTTTCCCAAAATGGCACCCATACCATGTGACCTGTGATGTCATAATTATCATTGAAAAGTTATACAGGAGGAGATGCTTCTATAGTGAAAATTGTGTGTCAATCGGATAAATGGTTGCAGAGAAATTCTGCAGAACAAACAGGCAAACAAACGGACCCAAAAGCAACACCCTCTCCTCCGGCGAGTGTAACTCGAACAGCGCTCGGTAGAGAGCATACCAGCTCTGCCAGGCTGAACAGTTTACGTTTTGTATCCCAATGATGGGCCAGATCTGGACATCAACCAAAATCCAATCAATTGTTCTTGTCACTAACCAAACTCATCCACCAGGTTTTGTCATATGTCGTCCACAACCTTTTGGAACATCATGCTATATATCGTTTTTGCCCCCATCGCTCAATGGTGAAGAATCACTTTTAAAAATTAAAAATTCTCTGATCCGGATTCGAATATTCACCAAAATCGAATCATTTCGTTGTCGTCACACACCCAACCTGTCCACCAAGTTTTGTCCGACTTTGCTCACAACTTTTTGAGATATTGTGTTTACAAACAGACAAACAATCACACAGGGGTGAAAACAGAGCCGACATCCACATTCGGTGGCGGAGGTAATGAGGGGCAGGTAGGGGCCGTAACCTCACGTTTTGCATTAATCTGTGTCTTTTGCCACTAGGTTTTACCCTGCACGACATGTCTGCACGTGCATTTCTTATGGCCACAAACACCGAAGCATGGACAACAAACACGTTTAATTGGAATGGATCGAATGCTGTGTTATTGTTGGAAGATACGTTTGTATTAACAATTCTACAGTCCATGGAAGCTCCTTCCAGAGGCCAAAGTTATTTTCTACTCTTCCCTCCAGAGTTCCAAGCTGTCAGTGCACCGCCACCTGTGCATTTCCCCATCCTGACCCATGATCTTTATTACCCCCATGAATCTTTCCTAACTCAACCTCTTACTTTGTTGTTGGGTCAGTCCCAATTGCTGATTGTGCCAATTATTGCCCCGCTGAACCACTCACCATCAGTTAACCTTGCTCTTCCATGAGCCTCGTTCTTGTTTTTAAAAAGTGATAGGTACGGTCAGGATGAGTTGGCCAAGTCATCAGGGTAAATAAGGAAGAGTAAATTGTTACGTGTTACCTCCCCAAACTCCGGTTACAGTGCCCCTCAAAGTCTTGAGAGGGAATGCGGCAGAAAGATTTGTTATTTTGAGTGTTCTAATAAACCATGATAAAACCAGACCAATGCAGTTGTGTAGAACAAACAAGTAATTGTATTAAGAACTCTCACATACACCATAATAACACTCTTAAATAAAGTACCATGAAAATATCACTTGCATCAAATGAACAATACATATGATGGTACCATCATTCCCCAATGCTCTCAAAGCAATAAACTCACGATACGCCAAACGTGAGTGGAATGTAACATTCCCCAAAGTCCGTGTACAAATCCCCACGCGGGGTGAAGGTTGAAGTCATGCAGAATGACAATAACAGGCAGGTATCGGCGTGGTTGCGGACGAGGAGTTACGAGGTGGGAAGTCGGGCAGCTGGTGGCACGGTAACAATTCCCCAAAACGGGATTGCAATCCACATCTCACGTCCACCAACAATTAAGCCGATATGGAAACCAACAGCATTCCACACGGTGATGTCCATATGCAAATTGAGCCGATATGGAAACCAACGGCGATCCACACGATGATGTTGATATGGGAATCCCAACGACAAAACAAGATGCACCAATCGGACGGCCTCTTTGAGGACAAAATGGCAGATTGGCCTGTAATGGAGGTGCTTGCTTTCCCGCCAACAATAGTTCACGCTTCATAATGAAACCTGAGACGCATGTTTAATTGCAATCGCAATATAGGACGATGTCGTGGGCAATCCCTTTCACGGGAAGCCTCAACTAATTAGCGACCAATATCAAAAAGTCCGCTCGCAGCCTCGATGCGACTCATGGCTGTCTCTCTCTCATGGCCGTCACCTCTCCCTGCTGATCTCCTCCTCTCTCCTCTTCTGGTTTCTTTGCCGCATTTTCCTTTTTCCTTCACAAACATTTATTCTTCCTTTTACGAAAGTCATCTCCATTTCACACAAAAATCTTAACAACAATATTACCTGAAACTAAAATATATCCTACTAGTATATCATAACAACAAAGGTTGGAAGTGACGAATCCGTAACAAAATATGTCATACTCTAATTATAGGATATGAGTCACACTATTCCAGGTTGTTCAAACAAGTTCAGGGTGTGTAAAGTCAACATTTAACATGTCACTCACTATAGCAATGTCACTGTGTTGTTCCTCATTAGTATTGTGGTATCCCTGCCTGTCACGCGGGAGACCGGGTTTGATTACCTGACGGGGGGGGGGGGGGGGCTTTTTATGCTTGACTATTTGAAAATTTTATTGTCTGCCTGTACAACCTTCTTACTCTTTATGCAGTATTTCCTCATGGGATTAACATTTTGATGAAACTATTTGCTTTCCCTCTCCCTCTCCTCTCCCAACTGAGCCGGATGTGACATCAACCATCATGAATACATGACTTTTGAAATGACGCAATACGGCCCATATATGTGCACATGTGCAGAAACCCCGGAAGTGTTCAGGGCATCATCTATATAATAATAGCGTAAGGACTCGACTTTGTTATCCCTTTTACGCCTCACCCAGTGACCCGATGCCCACGGCACTAATGGATTTACGATCTACGAACCGCGCTCTTTGTTTATCACGTACAGCCATACTCGAAAAATCTGAATTAGCCGATGTTGGGGCCCAAAAGCATCTGATTAACTGCCGATACGACGCCATCTTATGACGCCATCGTATTGGCGTCTGCTGGGCGAAGGCGGAGCAAGCCGTCCACTGATTGGACAGGCGAAGGCGAAAGCAAGCCGTCCACTGAGTGGACAATCCAGAGCATGCATTTGTGCCGGTGTCGGCGATCGTTGTTCATATACGCACTCTTCATTCTCATCTTTCTTCCTAACTCTTACTCGGACAAGCAAATCCCCTATGCCATCCATAATGGTACACTCTATCCATACACCACATCCTCCCTTCCGTGGATGTTCCACGGGTTTCGGCTAGTAAAGAATATTGTGCATGCGAAATAAGGATTGTTACCTAAAATGGCTCACAAAGCTTCTAAAAGAAGCTGAAAATATTTGGAAAAGTGTCTGAGAGAAAGGGCTGTGCCTCTGCACAACGAAAGATTTGGATAAATTTCTCAGCTTGCCGAACGGGCACCTGCTCATACTGCAAAATTTCCAGCTGTGTGGGCCGGTGCAAAGCCCGAGTGAACGGATGTGTGCTACACAAGCCCCCAATGAGTCGCTACCATTGCATGGACTTTGAACATTGTGGGAGTGCCTCCTGTGAGCATGCCAGCCTTGGTGATTTATTTAGTGGGCATCTGCAATTGGAAAGATGGTTATACACGTCATTACCAAGTAACAGTAACTAAATCTTCGTGTAAAGGACATCTTCACGACCTGAAAAGACATGAAGCTTGTGTATCTGGTTTGGATGCTTCTGAACACCGATGAGAAGGATGTATCTGGGGTTTGGGAATGTACAGGGTAAGTTTAAAATGATGGGATTTGCTGTTTATCATGTTGGAAGGGAGGGGTAGGAAATGGGATCTATGGGAGTTGTGAGAGCTGTTATAAATATATTGTTTGCTTGGTTCTTGTTCTTGTTTAAAAAAACACCTTGTTCTTGTTTAAATCACGCTAGCAACAGCAGGTTAAAATAAAGTGCCCAAGCGAGCAGAACCGAGTCATTGAAAACGCATACGTGCAGAGTATGTGCCAAAGGCCTCATTAGCAGTCACACGTCATTTTGAAAGTCGCGTATTGCAAGTATGTTTCGGGTTTTAAATGATGAGGTTGTTTAGGTTCATATTGAAATTGAGAAACCTTTGTTGGACAGTGTCGCAATTGTCCGAGTTAATGAGCAAACGCCTGGAGACGTCGTCCAAGTGAAGTAGATTTGGTAGCCACGCCTGTGTTTCCTTCTGTCAACATCAGAGCACGAAGGTTTCATTGCAGGCCGCTGATAATGTCCTGTCCGTGTGATAGATGAGTCCCAATGCACACGGTTTTGATTGAATGAAAGAGGAAAACTTTGACGATAACCTCATGCATAGTATGTATTTACCTTTCGTGTCTTTCTTCCTTGAAAGTACCTAAAGGTAGAGACTCACCTCTAAGCCGTCTAGCCTGGGTTCGAATCCTGACCCAACAATAAAAAGACTGTCATCTCAGTGTTTCACAGGCAGGTCTATTCATCAATGTGTGTGCCGTCCTCAGTTGTACTTTAAACTGGGCGTCCAGTCTGCCGCCATTAATCTGTGGACGTTAAAAAATCCCACAATGTCCTTCGCGAAGAGTAAGTGAACTATCGCCCAGCACCCTGAACAAATTACAAATTCCTGCCCTAACTACTGCTGGGAAAGGGATGGCAAACCACCACAGGCAAAGCATCACACGAAACTGCTTCGGCAGAACTAAAGCTCTGTTGCGTATACAACGCCATACAGAGTATGGTACATCGGATCGGAAAGATGGATAAATAGTCGATGATCACAGATTACTATTTGCTCGTGCTGGGACTTTCTTTCTTTATTTTTCTCCATGATCAAGACTCGTGGAAAAGATCTAGAGCAGAATGGAAGGGAAGAAAATGGAAAGGGGGAAACACCAACAGCAGAGAAGAAGTGAGAGTGAGATCAAGGTTTAGGAGGAGGGGAGAAAAACGTTGCACACAAGCTGAATGAAACAAAGCAGGAAGGGGAAGTGGGGATGAAACAGAAAAGGTACAAACCAACTGAGAACTAGCAAACAAAAACAGGTGACGGAGAGGGGGGAAATCACTATAACCTGGACAAGGGAGTGCTTGCGAATTGAGTAATTTGAGGTAGAAGAGATCATGTGTAATACATTACATTGTGTATGGTGTAATACATTGTGTATTACACCATACACATTGTGTATGGATTGGACTAGTCGTGAACAGCTGTCTCAGCTCTGGAGGAAAGAATGGGACTGAACCGACTGGGAAAGTTGGTTCCACAGGCAAGAGAAAAGAGGAATGAAAGAGTGAAGGTGAGCAGAGAGCCGAGATTTCGGCAGTTTAACCATCAGAGGGTTGCTGGCAGATCTGGTGCGACCTGTAGGAATATTTGGGGGACAAAGCACAGAGAGAGCTGGGGGAGCAAGGCCGGAGAAGAGTCGGTAGAAGACAGAAAGACCACCTACCTGCCTGCGGTGAGTGAGTGAAAACTGAAAGGCCCTCGGAGTTAGCTTCATCGCGGGAGATTCCAATGATTCTGAACGCTTTGGTTTCAACAGCGTGAAGACGAGCTAGGTGTGAGGCAGGAGCACCAGCCCAGAGCGGAGAGCAGTATTCCATTGAGCTGCGGATGAAAGCCTTGTATGTGGTGAGGAGCTCAGGTGTGCTAAGGAAGGACTTCGCACGACGGAGGATGCTCAGTCGGCGACTGGCTTTGGAGGCCAGATTTGAAATGTGGTTTTCCCAGGAAAGATCATTGCAGATAGTGAGACCCAAAAGCTTGAGTGACAGAACTTCTTCAAGAGGATTATTCAGAAAGTGGATGGGAGGGTTGTCCAGTCGGTCTTTTCGGAGAGACATCGTAAGAGTGTGAGATTTGTCAGGATTGAAAGACATGTTCCACTTGTTTGCCCAGTCTGTGATTTTGTCCAAGTCTGCAGAGAGTGCAGTGTGGGTTAGTAGCAGAACATGTGTTGCAGAAACCTGGGAGGGACAGAGCCAAGAGAGGGCAGAGGGTGCAAGACCAAAAAGGAGGCAGTTGAGTACAGATAAGCCAACAACCTGTCTGCGATGTGAAAATAACAGGCCGAGACATTCAGCTTCGTCGCCAGAGATCCTAATGATTTTGAGGGGCTTGGTTTTCAGAACATCAAGAAGGACAAGTTGTGAGGCAGGGGAACCCAGTCAAAAGGAGAGAGCAGTACTCCATCATGCTATGAATAAAGAACCTGTAGATTGAAAAAGTTCTGACTGCCCAAGGAAAGACCTTACATGATGAAGGATGGCCAGTCGGCACCTGGCTTTAGAGGCCGTCTTTGAAATATGGTCTGCCACGAAAGATCATGACTATTGGTGAGACTCAAACGTTTGAGTGACTTAACCTCTTCATGTGTTTTGTTTTGGGAAGAAGATTGCAGGGTTTGCAGATGGTCCCTTCGGAAAGACAGGGTGAGTGTGTGAGAATTATCAGGGTTGAAAGACATATGCCAAGTGTTGGACCAGCTCCTGATTTTATGAATGTCTGCAATGAGGGAAGAGGATGCTGCCTTCCAGTCTGAAGGATGAGAGATGATATGGCAGAGAGTGGAATCATCAGCAGGGATAAACAGCATTTTCCAGGGAATCAGAAAGATAATTGATGAAAATGATGACCACGACTGGGCCCAAGACAATGCCTCGGTGCACTCCAGCCTTCATAGTGAGAGGAGATGAGAGGATCCCATTAAGAGCTACACACTGAATGCGGAAGTGGAGGATGTCAAGGATGCATGAGAAGAGGCCTTGAATGCCATAAGCAGAGAGTTCGGAGGCACCCAGTCCTAGCTTAATAGGTGTGATGTAGGCCAGAGATCAAGGTGGGGTGCCAGACTGTATTAAATACTCTTGGTCAAAAAAACCTGGGTCTTGGTCACTTCCCTCTCCATCAAGGTCCACCAAGACTTCGAGGTCCTGGCCTTGTTTACCATCTCCATCGACTAATTGGAGACTCAATGATCCAGTCTCTGCAGACTTGTTGGAGACTCGATGGTCCAGTCTCTGCAGACTTGTTGGAGACTCGATGATCCAGTCTCTGCAGACTTGTTACAGACTCGATGCTCTTATTCTGGTTCTACTCCCGACACATTCTGCCCCCGCCAAGTCATTCACTTTTTGTTTGATCACAGGAGATGCATCAAATTGGACAAATAACCTGCAATATGATTTGTGTGGTCATCAAGGGGATCCCATGGTGGAGCATGCCATCCTTTGAATAGCATGCTATGATGTCGCAATTAAAGATGCCCAATCGGAACCAGCAAGCCATTGGTCGTGCACGCTCAACAAATTTCCAGTATTGATCTCGTTAGATTTGACCACCATGCCTACGAGCCACTATCACACCCATGAAACTAGGCCCCGGGTCAAAGTACCAAGAACCGCCAATCAAAGATCTCCTGTACTGATCTCGTTTAGATTTGACCACCTTGCTGACGGGCCACGATCACACCCATGATGCTAGGCCCTGGGTCAAAGTAGCAAGAACCCCACAATCAAACAATCTCATGTACAGATCTCGTTTAGATTTGACCACCTAACCTACAGGCCACTATCACACCCATTAAGCTAGGCCATTTGTCAAAGTAGCAAGAACCCCAATCAAAGGGTCTCCTGCACAGATCCTGTTTAGATTCGCCCACCTTATGTACGAGTCACTATCACATCCATGAAGCTAGGCCCTGGGTCAAAGTAGCAAGAACCCCGATCAACCAATCTCCTTTATGGATCTCCTTTAGATTTGACCACCTTGCCGATGGGCCACTATCACACACAGGAAGCTAGGCCCTGGATCAAAGTAGCAAGAACCCCGATCAACCAATCTCCTTTACGGATCTCCTTTAGATTTGACCACCTTGCCTATGGGCCACTATCACACACAGGAAGCGAGGCCCTGGGTCAAAGTAGCAAGAACCCCGATCAACCAATCTCCTGTATGGATCTCCTTTAGATTTGACCACCTTGCCTATGGGCCACTATCACACACAGGAAGCTAGGCCCTGGGTCAAAGTAGCAAGAACCCCGATCAACCAATCTCCTGTATGGATCTCCTTTAGATTTGACCACCTTGCCTATGGGCCACTATCACACACAGGAAGCTAGGCCCTGGATCAAAGTAGCAAGAACCCCGATCAACCAATCTCCTTTACGGATCTCCTTTAGATTTGACCACCTTGCCTATGGGCCACTATCACACACAGGAAGCGAGGCCCTTGGTCAAAGTAGCAAGAACCCCGATCAACCAATCTCCTTTACGGATCTCCTTTAGATTTGACCACCTTGCCTATGGGCCACTATCACACACAGGAAGCTAGGCCCTTGGTCAAAGTAGCAAGAACCCCGATCAACCAATCTCCTTTACAGATCTCATTTAGATTTGACCACCTTGCCTATGGGCCACTATCACACACAGGAAGCTAGGCCCTGGGTCAAAGTAGCAAGAACCCCAATCAAACAATTAATATTCTGAAGATATCCTGATCAGTTTTGATTTGCCATCGTTCTTGCTGTCACAATGTACACCATCCACCGAATTGCAAGTTGAAACAAATGAAAAGCCAAACCCTGTGGATGTAACGATTAGTGGGGCGAGGTGGGGGCATTTGTAAACGTCTCGAGTGTCTCAATAATGACGAACAAGTGGGTGGTGACACGTCGTTCCTACCCGTGACCCCTTCACAGTAGCTGTGCCCGTGTTGATGAATGTGTTTGCGGCGGTTTGTGGTTTCCCTGCATCAAACACATTCTCCTAAACTCGGGATCCCAGGCAACGGCTCTTGCCTCGGCCTGTTATACCTGCCATGTGGTTAGAGCGAAAGCGATCTGCATTGCATCTCCGGTCGACCACAACCACGCACGAAGCCTCCTTGGCTCCCGACATTTTGGGACGTTTGGAGTTTCATCCCATCCCTCGAACATGGTCGCAAATTGCCATCTTTTCGGAAGCGTGCTGCACGCAAGGTGTTTGCAAAATGCGCAATTTTTTTCTCGTGTGGATCGATTGAGCAAACGCAGAGCAATGCTAACAAAGGCGGTTAAGCAAACAAAACGTGTGCTGGTGGACCGTGAAAACTGCAAACTGGCACAGACACACGGTCTTCCTTGCCACAAATCGGCCTCAAATTATCGTCACCGGCTTGACATGGGATGTCTCGTGAAACCGTTTGGGGATCCGCGACCATCGGTAAACAGCCCGAAACTGGGCGACACATCGGCATTTGAAGCCGATACCACCGATTTTCATGATTTAATAGGATCCTAAAAGAAATTGTGAGATTCGGCACCATGACAGCAGTTTTTCGTTTTGGGGTTTTTTATGGGGACGATCCTGTTTTATGGGGACGCGGACATCGAAGGAGAGAAACATGGGTAGCGTGAGTTCCTCCGATCGAGGTCGAGGTGCCTCTTCCTTGGCACAGACACACGGTCTTGAGGGTGCGCGGAGCATGGAAAAGCGCCGAGAAAGAACAAACTCCACGGGATGTAGGCTAATGATCATAATCACTGCTGTGCAAGTCCAGTGTAAGTTCTTCATCTCACTGATGATGATTCTCATGTATTGTCGCCCAGTACTATTTATGTAATTGGGCATTATATAACACCCATCATCCCCCCTCGCCCCCTCCGCCTCCATTTCAGGCCTGCAGTGATGGCTGAGAGGTACACACTCGCCTCCAAGGTGCCGAGACGAGGTTTGAATCCCGAACAAGCTATAAACTATCTAGCCCAGGTTTGAATCCCGAACAAGCTATAAACTATCTAGCCCAGGTTTGAATCCCGAACAAGCTATAAACTATCCAGCCTAGGTTCGAATCCTGACAAAGCTATAAACTATCCAGCCGAGGTTTGAATCCCGAACAAGCTATAAACTATCCAGCCTAGGTTTGAATCCCGAACAAGCTATAAACTATCTAGCCTAGGTTTGAATCCCGAACAAGCTATAAACTATCTAGCCTAGGTTTGAATCCCGAACAAGCTATAAACTATCCAGCCTAGGTTCGAATCCTGACAAAGCTATAAACTATCCAGCCGAGGTTTGAATCCCGAACAAGCTATAAACTATCCAGCCTAGGTTTGAATCCCGAACAAGCTATAAACTATCTAGCCTAGGTTTGAATCCCGAACAAGCTATAAACTATCTAGCCTAGGTTTGAATCCCGAACAAGCTATAAACTATCTAGCCCAGGTTTGAATTCCGAACAAGCTATAAACTATCTAGCCCAGGTTTGAATCCCGAACAAGCTATAAACTATCCAGCCTAGGTTCGAATCCTGACAAAGCTATAAACTATCCAGCCGAGGTTTGAATCCCGAACAAGCTATAAACTATCCAGCCTAGGTTTGAATCCCGAACAAGCTATAAACTATCTAGCCCAGGTTTGAATCCCGAACAAGCTATAAACTATCTAGCCCAGGTTTGAATCCCGAACAAGCTATAAACTATCTAGCCCAGGTTTGAATCCCGAACAAGCTATAAACTATCTAGCCCAGGTTTGAATCCCGAACAAGCTATAAACTATCTAGCCTAGGTTTGAATCCCGAACAAGCTATAAACTATCCAGCCCAGGTTTGAATCCCGAACAAGCTATAAACTATCTAGCCTAGGTTTGAATCCCGAACAAGCGATAAACTATCTAGCCCAGGTTTGAATCCCGAACAAGCTATAAACTATCTAGCCTAGGTTTGAATCCCGAACAAGCTATAAACTATCTAGCCCAGGTTTGAATCCCGAACAAGCTATAAACTATCCAGCCTAGGTTCGAATCCTGACAAAGCTATAAACTATCCAGCCGAGGTTTGAATCCCGAACAAGCTATAAACTATCCAGCCTAGGTTTGAATCCCGAACAAGCTATAAACTATCTAGCCCAGGTTTGAATCCCGAACAAGCTATAAACTATCTAGCCCAGGTTTGAATCCCGAACAAGCAATAAACTATCTAGCCCAGGTTTGAATCCCGAACAAGCTATAAACTATCTAGCCTAGGTTTGAATCCCGAACAAGCTATAAACTATCCAGCCTAGGTTTGAATCCCGAACAAGCTATAAACTATCTAGCCCAGGTTTGAATCCCGAACAAGCTATAAACTATCTAGCCCAGGTTTGAATCCCGAACAAGCAATAAACTATCTAGCCTAGGTTTGAATCCCGAACAAGCTATAAACTATCTAGCCCAGGTTTGAATCCCGAACAAGCTATAAACTATCTAGCCCAGGTTTGAATCCCGAACAAGCTATAAACTATCTAGCCTAGGTTTGAATCCCGAACAAGCTATAAACTATCTAGCCCAGGTTTGAATCCCGAACAAGCTATAAACTATCGAGCCTAGGTTTGAATCCCGAACAAGCTATAAACTATCTAGCCGAGGTTCAAATCCTGACCAAGCTATAAACTATCCAGCCGAGGTTTGAATCCCGAACAAGCTATAAACTATCCAGCCTAGGTTCAAATCCTCACCAAGCTATAAACTATCCAGCCTAGGTTCAAATCCTCACCAAGCTATAAACTATCCAGCCTAGGTTCAAATCCTGACCAAGCTATAAACTATCCAGCCTAGGTTCAAATCCTGACCAAGCTATAAACTATCTAGCCGAGGTTCAAATCCTGACCAAGCTATAAACTATCCAGCCTAGGTTCAAATCCTGACCGAGCTATAAACTATCCAGCCGAGGTTCAAATCCTGACCGAGCTATAAACTATCCAGCCCAGGTTTGAATCCTGACCGAGCTATAAACTATCCAGCCTAGGTTCAAATCCTGACCAAGCTATAAACTATCCAGCCTAGGTTCAAATCCTGACCAAGCTATAAACTATCCAGCCGAGGTTTGAATCCCGAACAAGCTATAAACTATCCAGCCTAGGTTCAAATCCTGACCGAGCTATAAACTATCCAGCCTAGGTTCAAATCCTGACCAAGCTATAAACTATCCAGCCTAGGTTCAAATCCTGACCGAGCTATAAACTATCCAGCCTAGGTTCAAATCCTGACCAAGCTATAAACTATCCAGCCCAGGTTTGAATCCTGACCGAGCTATAAACTATCCAGCCTAGGTTCAAATCCTGACCAAGCTATAAACGATCCAGCCTAGGTTTGAATCCCGACCGAGCTATAAACTATCTACCCTAGGTTTGAATCCCGAACAAGCTATAAACTATCCAGCCTAGGTTCAAATCCTGACCGAGCTATAAACTATCTACCCTAGGTTTGAATCCCGACCGAGCTATAAACTATCTACCCTAGGTTTGAATCCCGACCGAGCTATAAACTATCTACCCTAGGTTTGAATCCCGACCGAGCTATAAACTATCTACCCTAGGTTTGAATCCCGAACAAGCTATAAACTATCCAGCCGAGGTTCAAATCCTGACCGAGCTATAAACTATCTACCCTAGGTTTGAATCCAGAACAAGCTATAAACTATCCAGCCTAGGTTCAAATCCTGACCAAGCTATAAACTATCCAGCCTAGGTTCAAATCCTGACCGAGCTATAAACTATCCAGCCCAGGTTTGAATCCCGACCGAGCTATAAACTATCTACCCTAGGTTTGAATCCCGAACAAGCTATAAACTATCTAGCCGAGGTTCAAATCCTGACCAAGCTATAAACTATCCAGCCGAGGTTCAAATCCTGACCAAGCTATAAACTATCCAGCCTAGGTTCAAATCCTGACCAAGCTATAAACTATCCAGCCTAGGTTCAAATCCTGACCTAGCTATAAACTATCCAGCCTAGGTTCAAATCCTGACCTAGCTATAAACTATCCAGCCTAGGTTCAAATCCTGACCTAGCTATAAACTATCCAGCCTAGGTTCGAATCCTGACCAAGCTATAAACTTTCCAGCCGAGGTTCAAATCTTGACCTAGCTATAAACTATCCAGCCGAGGTTCAAATCCTGACCTAGCTATAAACTATCCAGCCGAGGTTCAAATCCTGACCAAGCTATAAACTTTCCAGCCGAGGTTCAAATCTTGACCAAGCTATAAACTTTCCAGCCGAGGTTCGAATCCTGACCAAGCTATAAACTTTCCAGCCGAGGTTCGAATCCTGACCAAGCTATAAACTATCCAGCCGAGGTTCGAATCCTGACCAAGCTATAAACTTTCCAGCCGAGGTTCGAATCCTGACCAAGCTATAAACTATCCAGCCGAGGTTCGAATCCTGACCAAGCTATAAACTATCCAGCCGAGGTTCGAATCCTGACCAAGCTATAAACTTTCCAGCCGAGGTTCGAATCCTGACCAAGCTATAAACTTTCCAGCCGAGGTTCAAATCCTGACCTAGCTATAAACTATCCAGCCGAGGTTCAAATCCTGACCAAGCTATAAACTTTCCAGCCGAGGTTCAAATCCTGACCTAGCTATAAACTATCCAGCCGAGGTTCGAATCCTGACCAAGCTATAAACTATCCAGTCGAGGTTCGAATCCTGACCAAGCTATAAACTTTCCAGCCGAGGTTCAAATCCTGACCAAGCTATAAACTATCCAGCCTAGGTTTGAATCCCGACCGAGCTATAAACTATCTACCCTAGGTTTGAATCCCGAACAAGCTATAAACTATCTACCCTAGGTTTAAATCCCGAACAAGCTATAAACTATCCAGCCTAGGTTTGAATCCCGACCGAGCTATAAACTGTCTACCCTAGGTTTGAATCCCGAACAAGCTATAAACTATCTACCCTAGGTTTGAATCCCGAACAAGCTATAAACTATCCAGCCTAGGTTTGAATCCCGACCGAGCTATAAACTATCCAGCCTAGGTTCAAATCCTGACCAAGCTATAAACTATCCAGCCTAGGTTTGAATCCCGACCGAGCTATAAACTATCTACCCTAGGTTTGAATCCCGAACAAGCTATAAACTATCTACCCGAGGTTTGAATCCCGAACAAGCTATAAACTATCCAGCCTAGGTTTGAATCCCGACCGAGCTATAAACTATCTACCCTAGGTTTGAATCCCGAACAAGCTATAAACTATCCAGCCTAGGTTTGAATCCCGACCGAGCTATAAACTATCTACCCTAGGTTTGAATCCCGACCGAGCTATAAACTATTTAGCCGAGGTTCAAATCCTGACCAAGCTATAAACTATCCAGCCGAGGTTCAAATCCTGACCAAGCTATAAACTATCCAGCCGAGGTTCAAATCCTGACCAAGCTATAAACTATCCAGCCGAGGTTCGAATCCTGACCTAGCTATAAACTATCCAGCCTAGGTTCAAATCCTAACCTAGCTATAAACTATCCAGCCTAGGTTCAAATCCTGACCTAGCTATAAACTAACCAGCCTAGGTTCAAATCCTGACCAAGCTATAAACTTTCCAGCCGAGGTTCAAATCTTGACCTAGCTATAAACTATCCAGCCGAGGTTCAAATCCTGACCTAGCTATAAACTATCCAGCCGAGGTTCAAATACTGACCAAGCTATAAACTTTCCAGCCTAGGTTCAAATCCTGACCTAGCTATAAACTATCCAGCCGAGGTTCAAATCCTGACCTAGCTATAAACTATCCAGCCGAGGTTCAAATCCTGACCTAGCTATAAACTATCCAGCCTTGGTTCAAATCCTGACCTAGCTATGAACTATCCAGCCGAGGTTCAAATCCTGACCTAGCTATAAACTATCCAGCCGAGGTTCAAATCCTGACCTAGCTATAAACTATCCAGCCGAGGTTCAAATCCTGACCTAGCTATAAACTATCCAGCCTAGGTTCAAATCCTGACCTAGCTATAAACTATCCAGTCGAGGTTCAAATCCTGACCTAGCTATAAACTATCCAGCCTAGGTTCGAATCCTGACCTAGCTATAAACTATCCAGTCGAGGTTCAAATCCTGACCTAGCTATAAACTATCCAGTCGAGGTTCAAATCCTGACCTAGCTATAAACTATCCAGCCTAGGTTCGAATCCTGACCTAGCTATAAACTATCCAGTCGAGGTTCAAATCCTGACCAAGCTATAAACTATCCAGCCGAGGTTCAAATCCTGACCTAGCTATAAACTATCCAGCCGAGGTTCAAATCCTGACCAAGCTATAAACTTTCCAGCCGAGGTTCAAATCCTGACCTAGCTATAAACTATCCAGCCTCGGTTCGAATCCTGACCAAGCTATAAACTGTCCAGCCTAGGTTCGAATCCTGACATAGCTATAAACTATCCAGTCGAGGTTCAAATCCTGACCTAGCTATAAACTATCCAGTCAAGGTTCAAATCCTGACCTAGCTATAAACTATCCAGCCTAGGTTCAAATCCTGACCTAGCTATAAACTATCCAGCCGAGGTTCGAATCCTGACCAAGCTATAAACTATCCAGCCTCGGTTCGAATCCTGACCAAGCTATAAACTATCCAGTCGAGGTTCAAATCCTGACCTAGCTATAAACTGTCCAGCCTAGGTTCGAATCCTGACCTAGCTATAAACTGTCCAGCCTAGGTTCGAATCCTGACCTAGCTATAAACTATCCAGCCGAGGTTCAAATCCTGACCTAGCTATCAACTATCCAGCCGAGGTTCAAATCCTGACCTCGGTATAAACTATCCAGCCTAGGTTCAAATCCTGACCTAGCTATAAACTATCCAGCCTAGGTTCAAATCCTGACCTAGCTATAAACTATCCAGCCTAGGTTCAAATCCTGACCTAGCTATAAACTATCCAGCCTAGGTTCAAATCCTGACCTAGCTATAAACTATCCAGCCGAGGTTCAAATCCTGACCTAGCTATAAACTATCCAGCCGAGGTTCAAATCCTGACCTAGCTATAAACTATCCAGCCTAGGTTCAAATCCTGACCTAGCTATAAACTATCCAGCCTAGGTTCGAATCCTGACCTAGCTATAAACTATCCAGCCTAGGTTCGAATCCTGACCTAGCTATAAACTATCCAGTCGAGGTTCAAATCCTGACCTAGCTATAAACTATCCAGCCTAGGTTCGAATCCTGACCTAGCTATAAACTATCCAGTCGAGGTTCAAATCCTGACTAAGCTATAAACTATCCAGTCGAGGTTCAAATCCTGACCTAGCTATAAACTATCCAGCCTAGGTTCGAATCCTGACCTAGCTATAAACTATCCAGTCGAGGTTCAAATCCTGACCAAGCTATAAACTATCCAGCCGAGGTTCAAATCCTGACCTAGCTATAAACTATCCAGCCGGGGTTCAAATCCTGACCTAGCTATAAACGATCCAGCCTCGGTTCGAATCCTGACCAAGCTATAAACTGTCCAGCCTAGGTTCGAATCCTGACATAGCTATAAACTATCCAGTCGAGGTTCAAATCCTGACCTAGCTATAAACTATCCAGCCTCGGTTCGAATCCTGACCAAGCTATAAACTGTCCAGCCTAGGTTCGAATCCTGACCTAGCTATAAACTATCCAGTCGAGGTTCAAATCCTGACCAAGCTATAAACTATCCAGTCGAGGTTCGAATCCTGACCTAGCTATAAACTATCCAGTCGAGGTTCAAATCCTGACCAAGCTATAAACTTTCCAGCCGAGGTTCAAATCTTGACCTAGCTATAAACTATCCAGCCGAGGTTCAAATCCTGACCTAGCTATAAACTATCCAGCCTAGGTTCGAATCCTGACCAAGCTATAAACTATCCAGTCGAGGTTCGAATCCTGACCTAGCTATAAACTATCCAGTCGAGGTTCAAATCTTGACCTAGCTATAAACTATCCAGCCGAGGTTCAAATCCTGACCCAGCTATAAACTATCCAGCCGAGGTTCAAATCCTGACCTAGCTATAAACTATCCAGCCTCGGTTCGAATCCTGACCAAGCTATAAACTGTCCAGCCTAGGTTCGAATCCTGACCAAGCTATAAACTATCCAGTCGAGGTTCGAATCCTGACCTAGCTATAAACTATCCAGTCGAGGTTCAAATCCTGACCAAGCTATAAACTATCCAGTCGAGGTTCGAATCCTGACCTAGCTATAAACTATCCAGTCGAGGTTCAAATCCTGACCAAGCTATAAACTTTCCAGCCGAGGTTCAAATCTTGACCTAGCTATAAACTATCCAGTCGAGGTTCGAATCCTGACCTAGCTATAAACTATCCAGTCGAGGTTCAAATCCTGACCAAGCTATAAACTTTCCAGCCGAGGTTCAAATCTGGACCTAGCTATAAACTATCCAGTCGAGGTTCAAATCCTGACCTTGCTATAAACTATCCAGTCGAGGTTCAAATCCTGACCTAGCTATAAACTTTCCAGCTGAGGTTCAAATCTTGACCTAGCTATAAACTATCCAGTCGAGGTTCAAATCCTGACCAAGCTATAAACTTTCCAGCCGAGGTTCAAATCTTGACCTAGCTATAAACTTTCCAGCCGAGGTTCAAATCTTGACCTAGCTATAAACTTTCCAGCTGAGGTTCAAATCTTGACCTAGCTATAAACTATCCAGTCGAGGTTAAAATCCTGACCAAGCTATAAACTTTCCAGCCGAGGTTCAAATCTTGACCTAGCTATAAACTATCCAGCCGAGGTTCAAATCCTGACCTAGCGATAAACTTTCCAGCCGAGGTTCAAATCTTGACCTAGCTATAAACTATCCAGCCGAGGTTCAAATCCTGACCAAGCTATAAACTTTCCAGCCGAGGTTCAAATCTTGACCTAGCTATAAACTTTCCAGCCGAGGTTCAAATCTTGACCTAGCTATAAACTATCCAGTCGAGGTTCAAATCCTGACCAAGCTATAAACTTTCCAGCCGAGGTTCAAATCTTGACCTAGCTATAAACTATCCAGCCGAGGTTCAAATCCTGACCTAGCTATAAACTTTCCAGCCGAGGTTCAAATCTTGACCTAGCTATAAACTATCCAGCCGAGGTTCAAATCTTGACCTAGCTATAAACTATCCAGCCGAGGTTCAAATCTTGACCTAGCTATAAACTATCCAGCCGAGGTTCAAATCCTGACCTAGCTATAAACTATCCAGCCGAGGTTCAAATCTTGACCTAGCTATAAACTATCCAGCCGAGGTTCAAATCCTGACCTAGCTATAAACTATCCAGCCGAGGTTCAAATCTTGACCTAGCTATAAACTATCCAGCCGAGGTTCAAATCCTGACCTAGCTATAAACTTTCCAGCCGAGGTTCAAATCTTGACCTAGCTATAAACTATCCAGCCGAGGTTCAAATCCTGACCTAGCTATAAACTATCCAGCCGAGGTTCAAATCCTGACCAAGCTATAAACTTTCCAGCCGAGGTTCGAATCCTGACCAAGCTATAAACTTTCCAGCCGAGGTTCAAATCTTGACCTAGCTATAAACTTTCCAGCCGAGGTTCAAATCTTGACCTAGCTATAAACTATCCAGCCGAGGTTCGAATCCTGACCGAGCTATAAACTGTCCAGCCTCGGGTCGAATCCTGACCGAGCTATAAACTGTCCAGCCTCGGTTCGAATCCTGACCAAGCTATAAACTATCCAGCCGAGTTTCAAATCCTGACCTAGCTATAAACTATCCAGTCGAGGTTCAAATCCTGACCTAGCTATAAACTGTCCAGCCTCGGTTCGAATCCTGACCTAGCTATAAACTATCCGGCCGAGGTTCAAATCCTGACCTAGCTATAAACTTTCCAGCCGAGGTTCAAATCTTGACCTAGCTATAAACTATCCAGCCGAGGTTCGAATCCTGACTGAGCTATAAACTGTCCAGCCTCGGGTCGAATCCTGACCAAGCTATAAACTATCCAGTCGAGGTTCGAATCCTGACCGAGCTATAAACTGTCCAGCCTCGGGTCGAATCCTGACCGAGCTATAAACTGTCCAGCCTCGGGTCGAATCCTGACCGAGCTATAAACTGTCCAGCCTCGGGTCGAATCCTGACCTAGCTATAAACTATCCGGCCGAGGTTCAAATCCTGACCTAGCTATAAACTATCCAGCCGAGGTTCGAATCCTGACCGAGCTATAAACTGTCCAGCCTCGGGTCGAATCCTGACCTAGCTATAAACTATCCAGCCGAGGTTCGAATCCTGACCGAGCTATAAAATGTCCAGCCTCGGTTCGAATCCTGACCAAGCTATAAACTATCCAGTCGAGGTTCGAATCCTGACCGAGCTATAAACTGTCCAGCCTCGGGTCGAATCCTGACCGAGCTATAAACTGTCCAGCCTCGGTTCAAATCTTGACCTAGCTATAAACTATCCAGTCGAGGTTCGAATCCTGACCAAGCTATAAACTATCCAGCCTCGGTTCGAATCCTGACCTAGCTATAAACTATCCGGCCGAGGTTCAAATCCTGACCTAGCTATAAACTATCCAGTCGAGGTTCAAATCCTGACCAAGCTATAAACTTTCCAGCCGAGGTTCAAATCTTGAACTAGCTATAAACTATCCAGCCGAGGTTCGAATCCTGACCGAGCTATAAACTGTCCAGCCTCGGGTCGAATCCTGACCGAGCTATAAACTATCCAGCCTAGGTTCAAATCCTGACCTAGCTATAAACTATCCAGTCGAGGTTCGAATCCTGACCTAGCTATAAACTGTCCAGCCTCGGTTCGAATCCTGACCTAGCTATAAACTATCCGGCCGAGGTTCAAATCCTGACCTAGCTATAAACTATCCAGTCGAGGTTCAAATCCTGACCTAGCTATAAACTGTCCAGCCTCGGTTCGAATCCTGACCTAGCTATAAACTATCCAGCCGAGGTTCAAATCCTGAACTAGCTATAAACTGTCCAGCCTCGGTTCGAATCCTGACCTAGCTTTAAACTATCCAGCCTCGGTTCAAATCCTGACCTAGCTATAAACTATCCAGCCTCGGTTCGAATCCTGACCTAGCTATAAACTATCCAGCCGAGGTTCGAATCCTGACCTCGCTATAAACTATCCAGCCGAGGTTCGAATGCTGACCTAGCTATAAACTATCCAGCCTCGGTTCAAATCCTGACCGAGCTATAAACTGTCCAGCCTCGGTTCGAATCCTGACCTAGCTATAAACTATCCAGCCGAGGTTCGAATCCTGACCTAGCTATAAACTATCCAGCCTAGGTTCGAATCCTGACCTAGCTATAAACTATCGAGCCTCGGTTCGAATCCTGACCTAGCTATAAACTATCCAGCCGAGGTTCGAATCCTGACCTAGCTATAAACTATCCAGCCGAGGTTCAAATCCTGACCAGGCTATAAACTATCCAGCCTAGGTTCGAATCCTGACCTAGCTATAAACTATCCAGTCGAGGTTCAAATCCTGACCTAGCTATAAACTATCCAGCCGAGGTTCAAATCCTGACCTAGCTATAAACTATCCAGCCTAGGTTCGAATCCTGACCTAGCTATAAACTATCCAGTCGAGGTTCAAATCCTGACCTAGCTATAAACTATCCAGTCGAGGTTCGAATCCTGACCTAGCTATAAACTATCCAGTCGAGGTTCAAATCCTGACCTAGCTATAAACTATCCAGCCGAGGTTCGAATCCTGACCGAGCTATAAACTATCCAGTCGAGGTTCAAATCCTGACCTAGCTATAAACTATCCAGTCGAGGTTCAAATCCTGACCTAGCTATAAACTATCCAGCCTAGGTTAGAATCCTGACCTAGCTATAAACTATCCAGTCGAGGTTCAAATCCTGACCTAGCTATAAACTATCCAGCCTAGGTTAGAATCCTGACCTAGCTATAAACTATCCAGCCTAGGTTCGAATCCTGACCGAGCTATAAACTATCCAGTCGAGGTTCAAATCCTGACCTAGCTATAAACTATCCACTCGAGGTTCAAATCCTGACCTAGCTATAAACTATCCAGTCGAGGTTCAAATCCTGACCTAGCTATAAACTGTCCAGCCTCGGTTCGAATCCTGACCGAGCTATAAACTATTCAGCCTAGGTTCAAATCCTGACCGAGCTATAAACTATACAGCCTCGGTTCAAATCCTGACCAAGCTATAAACTGTCCAGTCGAGGTTCAAATCCTGACCGAGCTATAAACTATCCAGTCGAGGTTCGAATCCTGACCGAGCTATAAACTATCCAGCCTAGGTTCGAATCCTGACCGAGCTATAAACTATCCAGCCTAGGTTCAAATCCTGACCAAGCTATAAACTATCCAGTCGAGGTTCAAATCCTGACCTAGCTATAAACTGTCCAGCCTCGGTTCGAATCCTGACCGAGCTATAAACTATCCAGCCTAGGTTCGAATCCTGACCTAGCTATAAACTGTCCAGCCTAGGTTCGAATCCTGACCTAGCTATAAACCATCCAGCCTAGGTTCGAATCCTGACCTAGCTATAAACTATCCAGTCGAGGTTCGAATCCTGACCTAGCTATAAACTATCCAGTCGAGGTTCAAATCCTGACCGAGCTATAAACTATCCAGTCGAGGTTCAAATCCTGACCTAGCTATAAACTATCCAGTCGAGGTTCAAATCCTGACCTAGCTATAAACTATCCAGCCTAGGTTCGAATCCTGACCTAGCTATAAACTATCCAGTCGAGGTTCAAATCCTGACCGAGCTATAAACTATCCAGTCGAGGTTCAAATCCTGACCTAGCTATAAACTATCCAGTCGAGGTTCAAATCCTGACCTAGCTATAAACTATCCAGTCGAGGTTCAAATCCTGACCTAGCTATAAACTATCCAGCCTAGGTTCGAATCCTGACCTAGCTATAAACTATCCAGTCGAGGTTCAAATCCTGACCTAGCTATAAACTATCCAGCCTAGGTTCGAATCCTGACCGAGCTATAAACTATCCAGCCTCGGTTCGAATCCTGACCAAGCTATAATCTGTCCAGCCTAGGTTCGAATCCTGACCAAGCTATAAACTGTCCAGCCTAGGTTCGAATCCTGACCTAGCTATAAACTATCCAGCCAAGGTTCGAATCCTGACCTAGCTATTAACTATCCAGTCGAGGTTCAAATCCTGACCTAGCTATAAACTATCCAGTCGAGGTTCAAATCCTGACCTAGCTATAAACTATCCAGCCGAGGTTCGAATCCTGACCTAGCTATAAACTATCCAGCCTAGGTTCGAATCCTGACCTAGCTATAAACTATCCAGTCGAGGTTCAAATCCTGACCTAGCTATAAACTATCCAGTCGAGGTTCAAATCCTGACCTAGCTATAAACTATCCAGCTGAGGTTCGAATCCTGACCTAGCTATAAACTATCCAGCCTAGGTTCGAATCCTGACCTAGCTATAAACTATCCAGTCGAGGTTCAAATCCTGACCTAGCTATAAACTATCCAGTCGAGGTTCAAATCCTGACCTAGCTATAAACTATCCAGTCGAGGTTCAAATCCTGACCTAGCTATAAACTATCCAGTCGAGGTTCAAATCCTGACCTAGCTATAAACCATCCAGCCTCGGTTCGAATCCTGACCTAGCTATAAACTATCCAGTCGAGGTTCAAATCCTGACCTAGCTATAAACCATCCAGCCTCGGTTCGAATCCTGACCTAGCTATAAACTATCCAGTCGAGGTTCAAATCCTGACCTAGCTATAAACTATCCAGCCGAGGTTCAAATCTTGACCTAGCTATAAACTATCCAGCCGAGGTTCGAATCCTGACCGAGCTATAAACTATCCAGCCGAGGTTCAAATCCTGACCTAGCTATAAACTATCCAGCCGAGGTTCGAATCCTGACCTAGCTATAAACTATCCAGCCGAGGTTCAAATCCTGACCTAGCTATAAACTATCCAGCCGAGGTTCAAATCCTGACCTAGCTATAAACTATCCAGCCGAGGTTCGAATCCTGACCTAGCTATAAACTATCCAGCTGAGGTTCGAATCCTGACCTAGCTATAAACTATCCAGCCTCGGTTCAAATCCTGACCTAGCTATAAACTATCCAGCCGAGGTTCGAATCCTGACCTAGCTATAAACTATCCAGCCGAGGTTCGAATCCTGACCTAGCTATAAACTATCCAGCCGAGGTTCGAATCCTGACCTAGCTATAAACTATCCAGCCTCGGTTCAAATCCTGACCAAGCTATAAACTGTCCAGCCTCGGTTCGAATCCTGACCTAGCTATAAACTATCCAGCCGAGGTTCGAATCCTGACCTAGCTATAAACTATCCAGCCTAGGTTCGAATCCTGACCTAGCTATAAACTATCGAGCCTCGGTTCGAATCCTGACCTAGCTATAAACTATCCAGCCGAGGTTCGAATCCTGACCTAGCTATAAACTATCCAGCCTAGGTTCGAATCCTGACCTAGCTATAAACTATCCAGTCGAGGTTCAAATCCTGACCTAGCTATAAACTATCCAGCCTAGGTTAGAATCCTGACCTAGCTATAAACTATCCAGCCTAGGTTCGAATCCTGACCTAGCTATAAACTATCCAGTCGAGGTTCAAATCCTGACCTAGCTATAAACTATCCAGTCGAGGTTCAAATCCTGACCTAGCTATAAACTGTCCAGCCTCGGTTCGAATCCTGACCGAGCTATAAACTATACAGCCTAGGTTCAAATCCTGACCGAGCTATAAACTATACAGCCTAGGTTCAAATCCTGACCAAGCTATAAACTATACAGCCTAGGTTCAAATCCTGACCGAGCTATAAACTATACAGCCTAGGTTCAAATCCTGACCAAGCTATAAACTGTCCAGTCGAGGTTCAAATCCTGACCAGGCTATAAACTATCCAGCCTAGGTTCGAATCCTGACCGAGCTATAAACTATCCAGTCGAGGTTCGAATCCTGACCGAGCTATAAACTATCCAGCCTAGGTTCGAATCCTGACCTAGCTATAAACTGTCCAGCCTAGGTTCGAATCCTGACCTAGCTATAAACCATCCAGCCTAGGTTCGAATCCTGACCGAGCTATAAACTATCCAGTCGAGGTTCAAATCCTGACCTAGCTATAAACTGTCCAGCCTAGGTTCGAATCCTGACCTAGCTATAAACCATCCAGCCTAGGTTCGAATCCTGACCGAGCTATAAACTATCCAGTCGAGGTTCAAATCCTGACCTAGCTATAAACTATCCAGTCGAGGTTCAAATCCTGACCTAGCTATAAACTATCCAGCCTAGGTTCGAATCCTGACCGAGCTATAAACTATCCAGCCTCGGTTCGAATCCTGACCAAGCTATAAACTGTCCAGCCTAGGTTCGAATCCTGACCAAGCTATAAACTGTCCAGCCTAGGTTCGAATCCTGACCTAGCTATAAACTATCCAGCCTAGGTTCGAATCCTGACCTAGCTATAAACTATCCAGTCGAGGTTCAAATCCTGACCTAGCTATAAACTATCCAGCCTAGGTTCGAATCCTGACCTAGCTATAAACTATCCAGTCGAGGTTCAAATCCTGACCTAGCTATAAACTATCCAGTCGAGGTTCAAATCCTGACCTAGCTATAAACTATCCAGCTGAGGTTCGAATCCTGACCTAGCTATAAACTATCCAGCCTAGGTTCGAATCCTGACCTAGCTATAAACTATCCAGTCGAGGTTCAAATCCTGACCTAGCTATAAACTATCCAGTCGAGGTTCAAATCCTGACCTCGCTATAAACTATCCAGTCGAGGTTCAAATCCTGACCTAGCTATAAACTATCCAGTCGAGGTTCAAATCCTGACCTAGCTATAAACCATCCAGCCTCGGTTCGAATCCTGACCTAGCTATAAACTATCCAGTCGAGGTTCAAATCCTGACCTAGCAATAAACCATCCAGCCTCGGTTCGAATCCTGACCTAGCTATAAACTATCCAGTCGAGGTTCAAATCCTGACCTAGCTATAAACTATCCAGTCGAGGTTCAAATCCTGACCTAGCTATAAACTATCCAGTCGAGGTTCAAATCCTGACCTAGCTATAAACTATCCACCGAGGTTCAAATCCTGACCTAGCTATAAACTATCCAGTCGAGGTTCAAATCCTGACCTAGCTATAAACTATCCAGTCGAGGTTCAAATCCTGACCTAGCTATAAACTATCCAGCCTAGGTTCGAATCCTGACCAAGCTATAAACTGTCCAGCCTAGGTTCGAATCCTGACCTAGCTATAAACTATCCAGTCGAGGTTCGAATCCTGACCAAGCTATAAACTGTCCAGCCTAGGTTCGAATCCTGACCAAGCTATAAACTGTCCAGCCTAGGTTCGAATCCTGACCTAGCTATAAACTATCCAGTCGAGGTTCAAATCCTGACCTAGCTATAAACTATCCAGTCGAGGTTCAAATCCTGACCTAGCTATAAACTATCCAGCCGAGGTTCGAATCCTGACCTAGCTATAAACTATCCAGTCGAGGTTCAAATCCTGACCTAGCTATAAACTATCCAGTCGAGGTTCGAATCCTGACCTAGCTATAAACTATCCAGTCGAGGTTCAAATACTGACCTAGCTATAAACCATCCAGCCTCGGTTCGAATCCTGACCTAGGTATAAACTATCCAGCCTCGGTTCGAATCCTGACCTAGCTATAAACTATCCAGTCGAGGTTCAAATCCTGACCTAGCTATAAACTATCCAGCCTAGGTTCGAATCCTGACCTAGCTATAAACTATCCAGCCTCGGTTCAAATCCTGACTTGGCTATAAACTATCCAGCCTACGTTCGAATCCTGACCAAGCTATAAACTGTCCAGCCTAGGTTCGAATCCTGACCTAGCTATAAACTATCCAGTCGAGGTTCAAATCCTGACCTAGCTATAAACTATCCAGTCGAGGTTCAAATCCTGACCTAGCTATAAACCATCCAGCCTCGGTTCGAATCCTGACGTAGCTATAAACTATCTAGTCGAGGTTCAAATCCTGACCAAGCTATAAACTATCCAGTCGAGGTTCAAATCCTGACCTAACTATAAACTATCCAGTCGAGGTTCAAATCCTGACCTAGCTATAAACTATCCAGCCTAGGTTCAAATCCTGACATAGCTATAAACTATCCAGCCTAGGTTCGAATCCTGACCTAGCTATAAACTATCCAGCCTAGGTTCAAATCCTGACCTAGCTATAAACTATCCAGCCTAGGTTCAAATCCTGACCTAGCTATAAACTATCCAGCCTAGGTTCAAATCCTGACCTAGCTATAAACTATCCAGCCTAGGTTCAAATCCTGACCTAGCTATAAACTATCCAGTCGAGGTTCAAATCCTGACCTAACTATAAACTATCCAGTCGAGGTTCAAATCCTGACCTAGCTATAAACTATCCAGCCTAGGTTCAAATCCTGACCTAGCTATAAACTATCCAGCCTAGGTTCGAATCCTGACCTAGCTATAAACTATCCAGCCTAGGTTCAAATCCTGACCTAGCTATAAACTATCCAGCCTAGGTTCAAATTCTGACCTAGCTATAAACTATCCAGCCTAGGTTCGAATCCTGACCTAGCTATAAACTATCCAGCCTAGGTTCAAATCCTGACCTAGCTATAAACTATCCAGCCTAGGTTCAAATCCTGACCTAGCTATAAACTATCCAGTCGAGGTTCAAATCCTGACCTCGCTATAAACTATCCAGTCGAGGTTCAAATCCTGACCTAGCTATAAACTATCCAGTCGAGGTTCAAATCCTGACCTAGCTATAAACCATCCAGCCTCGGTTCGAATCCTGACCTAGCTATAAACTATCCAGTCGAGGTTCAAATCCTGACCTAGCAATAAACCATCCAGCCTCGGTTCGAATCCTGACCTAGCTATAAACTATCCAGTCGAGGTTCAAATCCTGACCTAGCTATAAACTATCCAGTCGAGGTTCAAATCCTGACCTAGCTATAAACTATCCAGTCGAGGTTCAAATCCTGACCGAGCTATAAACTATCCAGCCGAGGTTCAAATCCTGACCTAGCTATAAACTATCCAGTCGAGGTTCAAATCCTGACCTAGCTATAAACTATCCAGTCGAGGTTCAAATCCTGACCTAGCTATAAACTATCCAGCCTAGGTTCGAATCCTGACCAAGCTATAAACTGTCCAGCCTAGGTTCGAATCCTGACCTAGCTATAAACTATCCAGTCGAGGTTCGAATCCTGACCAAGCTATAAACTGTCCAGCCTAGGTTCGAATCCTGACCAAGCTATAAACTGTCCAGCCTAGGTTCGAATCCTGACCTAGCTATAAACTATCCAGTCGAGGTTCAAATCCTGACCTAGCTATAAACTATCCAGTCGAGGTTCAAATCCTGACCTAGCTATAAACTATCCAGCCGAGGATCGAATCCTGACCTAGCTATAAACTATCCAGCCTAGGTTCGAATCCTGACCTAGCTATAAACTATCCAGTCGAGGTTCAAATCCTGACCTAGCTATAAACTATCCAGTCGAGGTTCAAATCCTGACCTAGCTATAAACTATCCAGTCGAGGTTCGAATCCTGACCTAGCTATAAACTATCCAGTCGAGGTTCAAATACTGACCTAGCTATAAACCATCCAGCCTCGGTTCGAATCCTGACCTAGCTATAAACCATCCAGCCTCGGTTCGAATCCTGACCTAGGTATAAACTATCCAGCCTCGGTTCGAATCCTGACCTAGGTATAAACTATCCAGCCTCGGTTCGAATCCTGACCTAGCTATAAACTATCCAGTCGAGGTTCAAATCCTGACCTAGCTATAAACTATCCAGCCTCGGTTCGAATCCTGACCTAGGTATAAACTATCCAGCCTCGGTTCGAATCCTGACCTAGCTATAAACTATCCAGTCGAGGTTCAAATCCTGACCTAGCTATAAACTATCCAGCCTAGGTTCGAATCCTGACCTAGCTATAAACTATCCAGCCTCGGTTCAAATCCTGACCTAGCTATAAACTATCCAGCCTAGGTTCGAATCCTGACCAAGCTATAAACTGTCCAGCCTAGGTTCGAATCCTGACCTAGCTATAAACTATCCAGTCGAGGTTCAAATCCTGACCTAGCTATAAACTATCCAGTCGAGGTTCAAATCCTGACCTAGCTATAAACCATCCAGCCTCGGTTCGAATCCTGACGTAGCTATAAACTATCTAGTCGAGGTTCAAATCCTGACCTAGCTATAAACTATCCAGTCGAGGTTCAAATCCTGACCTAGCTATAAACCATCCAGCCTCGGTTCGAATCCTGACCTAGCTATAAACTATCCAGTCGAGGTTCAAATCCTGACCTAGCTGTAAACTGTCTAGCCTAGGTTCGAATCCTGACCTACCTGTAAACTGTCTAACCCAGGTTCGAATCCCGACCAAACAATAAACTCTCCAGCCTCGGTTCCAATCCCATCCAAGGAATAAACTGTGCAGCCTAGGTTCGAACCCTGACCTACCTGTAAACTGTCTAGCCCAGGTTGGAATCCTGACCTAGCTGTAAACTGTGCAGCCTAGGTTCGAACCCTGACCTACCTATAAACTGTCCAGCCTCAGTTGAAATCCCGACCAAGCTATAAGTTTAAACTGTCCAGCCCAGGTTGGAATCTTGACCTAGCTGTAAACTGTCCAGCCCAGGTTGGAATCCTGACCTAGCAGTAAACTGTCCAGCCTAGGTTCAAATCCTGACCTACCTGTAAACTGTCCAGCCCAGGTTGGAATCCTGACCTAGCTGTAAACTGTGCAGCCTAGGTTGGAATCCTGACCTAGCTGTAAACTGTGCAGCCTCGGTTGGAGTCCTGACCGAGCTGTAAACTGTGCAGCCTAGGTTGGAATCCTGACCTAGCTGTAAACTGGTCCAGCCTAGGTTGGATTCTGACCTAGCTGTAAACTGTCCAGCTTAGGTTCAAATCCTGACCTAGCAGTAAACTGTGCAGCCTAGTTTGGAATCCTGACCTAGCAGTAAACTGTCCTGCCGAGATTCGAATCCTGACCTACCTGTAAACTGTCCAGCCTAGGTTGGAATCCTGACCGAGCTATAAACTGCCCAGCCTAGGTTCGAATCACCGCCTAGCTAAAGTTGTCCAGCTTAGGTTTGATTCCCGACCGAGCTATAAACTACCCAGCCTAGGTTCGATTCCCGACCTAAAGAGGACACGAGCTATCACCGGCACCTGAATCAAATTACAAAATCCTGCCCTGACTTCCTGCGTCATTTCGGCGACTCGTCCAGGATTGTAAGCTTAACCATATAAACCGCCTCGGCAGCCCGATACGCATGACAGCGCGAGAAGGAGCATCCCTTCATCCATCAATTAATCTGATCCATCCAATCCATCCATCCATCCATCCAATTAATCCATCTATCCGATCCATCCGTCCGATCCATCCATCAATCAATCAATCCCAACACCGATCCACATTTTCCCATCAGCCCCTATACCGGTGTATTCAATCTGATTAATTATGAAGGCGTGCTGTGACCTGGGATCTAATAATTGGGCTTACGAATACATGCAGACACGAAGCAGGGCCCATGCCTCGGCAGGCTCCACACGGTTAGTCAGTACACAACCGGCGTGAACTGTTCTTGTGGCTTCCTTAAGATCTGGATTCTGGATTACAGCACAAAGATTGCACACTCTAAATAATAATGACAAGAAAGAGCAATCAGAGATTGCAGACTCTTGCCAGGATGTGTTTTCAGTGGTTTTTAATGCTTTTGTGTTAAAACAAATTTGGCGGCCGAACCACGTGACCGATGGCATCATCATTTTTTTTTTTCTCCACCAATTTATCCCTAGATTATGCTCAAGAAATTTCATCTTGATCGGATGAAGTTTTGTACTTGTCGAATCATGACGTCATAATGGAGGCACCTATGACGTCATTAACAGATATTATTCCACATGGACAGTTCTTTACAATGAGCCATGTCTCAATTTTTTCGATGCAGCGCTTTCGGAGTTTCGAGGTGCAATGTTTTTCGATTTTTCCAAGATGGCGCCCATACCACGTGACCTATGACGTCATATTTATCATCAAAAAAAATACACAGGTGGAGTTGCACCGATGGTAAAAATGTCCTGTCAATCTCACCAACGGCTGCAGAGAAAATCATCATATTTACCCTCACCAGAGGCGAGGGTATTTGCATTTGAGTCCATTTCTTTGTCTGTCTGTTTGTTTGTTTGTCTGCACAGAATACATATGATTTTCTCTGCAACCGTTGGTGAGATTGACAGGACATTTTCACGGGCGTCATCTTGGAAAAAAACCTAAAAACTTTGCACCTCCATAGTCCATATCTCCGAAAGCACTGTGATTATAGGGGATTTGCTTGTAGGGTAAGAGTTAGGAAGAAAGATGAGAATGAAGAGTGCGTATATGAACAACGATCGCCGACACCGGCACAAATGCATGCTCTGGATTGTCCACTCAGTGGACGGCTTGCTGTCGCCTTCGACTGTCCAATCAGCGGACGGCTTGCTTCGCCTTCGCCCAGCAGACGCCAATACGATGGCGTCGTAAGATGGCGTCGTATCGGCAATTAATCGGATGCTTTTGGGCCCCAACGTCGGCTAATTCAGATTTTTCGAGTATGGCTGTACATGATAAACAAAGAGCGCGGTTCGTAGATCGTAAATCCATTAGTGCCGTGGGCATTGGGTCACTGGGTGCGGCGTAAAAGGGATAACAAAGTCGAGTCCTTACGCTATTATTATATAGACGACGACTTCATCGGTCACGTGGTTCGGCCGTCATATTTGTTTTTTAATACAAAAGCCCTAAAAACCACTAAAAACACATTCTGGCGAGGTCTGCAATCTCTGATTGCTCTTTCTTGTTATTCTGTGCGGGCAAACAGACAGACAGACAAAACGGACTCAAATGCAATACCCTCTCCTCTGGCGAGGGTAATAATAATAATAATAACAATAGTAATAATAATAATTCCTCTTCGATCCAAGATAGTGTTTAATGACTTTGGTCAAACTCAGTGTGAGCTCAGCTCTCATTGAATAAAGTTAGTAAATGATGGCGGAGAAAACATAATTCGGAGAAACAAAATGGACACGGTGTGTTTGGGTGATTTGGGGGTTATGGGTTTGGGGTTGAACCAGCGCGTGCAACTCCAACTCCAACTCCAGCTCCAGCTCGGTGAATCAGACTCGTCTGTCGTTTATTTATTTGAAAAGAGCAGTTTCTTCAGTAAATGCTAAATCAACTAACAAATGGTCGCATCCCGTTGCTGCCAAGTGTGTGACCTCGATTGCGACATGACTGTGAATTGCTGCAGATTGGAAATGGAGTTCCGTGCACATCAAATACCTGGCACGGAATGTTCTGGCACCAATCGCAAGGAGCTCTGGAGTAGCAACTGGATTCGGAGACACGTTCCCAAAACATTGACGCGAAGTGAAGAGTACACTCACTATACGGTACACGGTACATGAAGACGAGTGTCAAGATCACGTGGTGCAACGTTAACCGAAGGGTGGTTTATCCAGCGAAGGTGCCGTGAGCAATGCCTTCTCAACATCGAAGAAGAAGAAGAGCAGAGGCAGAGGAGAGGAAGATGAGGAAGAGGAGGAAGAAGAATAATAGGAAGAGGGGTGGAGGTGGAGCCGAGACTTCCCATGAAAGCACGTAGCTCCACACCTAGTCTCGCTCACCCATCGACGTGCCACCACACGCTCAATATTGACAATTAACACACACACGCCCCTCCCACACACGTGACGTCACATTGCTCCGCCTACTGTGTTCGCGCGCCCCGCCCTATAAGCGCACGTGTTCATCTGCCCATGCATGGCGTTAGCAATTTAGCGTTCCTGTCTGCTCGAGCTGCACCCGCATTGCAAATTGTCAGGACTAATTCATCAAAAGCTGTTTTTCCCGTGCGTTTATAATTAAAATGCGTTCTGTTTACACAGTGAAGCACCGCGCACACGGTATATTAAATGCCTTCCTGGAACTGCATTCCCACTGAATGTGAACATGTTGGGAAGGAGTGTCCTGCCAAGGTGTGACCTGGCGAGATATCGTTACAAGAGCAACAGGTGAAAAATTAAATATAAACCTGACATCGTGATTCATCGAACCCCCTGATGAAGCTGTTGAGTTGTGAATCAGCTTCCGGCAGGGAGCTGGAGGTGCGTTGGGCAATTGATAACAATTCTCACCTTTGCCTGGCAACCATGGAGGAGCTGTCATTCACAATTTGATGTTCCAAACGTCTTGCTCAACCCAAACTTGACGCAATTATACCTGAACGCTTTTCTTTCTGCAAGTGAAACAGGTAGAGCCACACCTGGGGTTTCGGATTGGATCATACACTGATTGAGACATTCGATATGTGATGGCCTGGTTTTCACGGTGAGCTTGAGATGTGGGCAGATCGCTGCTTCAAATGCATTCCAAGAGCTTATGGCGATATTTATGTATTACATACGCATCCCGTGTTGGGGATTGGAGAGGTCGTGCGAAAATGTACGTAGGTTCCACCACTTGGAGGTACATACGATGCAGACAGCGTCTTACGGGATTAATACTACTACTGCTGCTAATCCTACTACTACTAATACTACAACTATTACTACTACAAGTCTACAACTATTACTACTGCTATTACAACTATTACTACTGCTATTACAACTACTGCTACCACTACGGGTGCTACTACTACCACCACTACTATTACGAATAAAACGATTACTACTACTACTGCTAATACTACTACTACTAAACCTACTACTACTATTACAACTACTGCTACTAAAACTACTACCGCTGCTAATACTACTCATAAAACTACTGCTGCTGCTAATACTACTCATAAAACTACTGCTGCTGCTAATACTACGACTAATACTACTGCTGCTACAACAACTACGACTAATACTACAACTACTACTGCTAATACTACGACTAATACTACTGCTGCTACAATAACTACGACTAATACTACAACTACTACTGCTAATGCTACTACTAATACTACAACTACTAATATTACAACTACTGTTAAAACTACTACTACTAACACTGCTGCTGCTAAAACTACTACTACTACTAACTGCTGCTACTACTACTAACACTGCTGCTGCTAAAACTACTACAAATAACTTCTGCTGCTGCTGCTACTACTACTACTACTACTACTACCACTGCTGCTCCTAATACTAGTACTGCTGCTAATAAAATAATACTACTAATAATAAAACTACTACTACTACGACCACTGCTGCTCCTAATACTAGTACTGCTGCTAATAAAATAATACTACTAATAATAAAACTACTACTACTACGACCACTGCTGCTCCTAATACTAGTACTGCTGCTAATAAAATACTACTGCTAATAAAACTACTACTACTACTACCACTGCTTATACTACTATTACGACTACCACTTAATACTACCACTACTACTGCTGCTAATAATACTACTACAACAACAACTACTATTACTACTACTATAACCACCACTACTACTATTACTAATACTACTGCTAATACAACAAATATTACTAATACTACAAATACTTATACTACTCCAACTTATACTACTCCAACTACAAAATACTACTACTAATACTACTACTGCTGCTAATAATACTACTACAACAACAACTACTATTACTACTACTATAACCACCACTACTACTATTACTAATACTACTGCTAATACAACAAATATTACTAATACTACAAATACTTATACTACTCCAACTACAAAATACTTATACTACTCCAACTTATACTACTCCAACTACAAAATACTACTACTAATACTACTACTGTTGCTGATACTATTACTACTACCTTAATGGCCCCATGAAACCCACCTTTTTGTGGAATCGCTTGTATGAGTTTTCCTCTCCACACCCCTCTAATCCGAGTCCCTCTCCTCAATCTCCTTCCACCAGTTTTTTTTTCTACTTCACCCCTTACCAACTGCAACCATAGCAAAGGCCTGCCAAAGCACATTCCGCTCCTCCCTCCAAATCACATTCCGCTCCTCCCTCCAAATCACATGCCCCAACCACCGCAGACGCATCTTCGCTGATGTCCCACATCTCCCATCTCATAACATCCCCATTCCTCTGCTTTTCCCTTTGAGAGATCCTCATCAGCCCTTTCATCATCTGAACTTCCATCTTCGATAGCAATCTCTCCTCTTCGTTTCTCAAGGACTCAAATCTCCTTTATACAGGAGAACTGGGCTTGGTACCATTTTGAAAATATTCCACCTGAGCTTTAATGACAAATTTTCGATCATGTATTACCTAGAAACACTCTTCCACTTACTATACGATACGATACTAGCGGAGTAGTGGGGCATGCTTGCGCACACAACAAGCAACTACTCGGGTGCATACAGAATAAATAATATGAGCTTTACATATTTTATGATGTGGATTGCGAGAGAGATTTATACATTTGATGAAGTGGATTGTGGTTGCATTTGGCACGCAGCTACATAACTCAAGTAAATGAAGAATTAGTGATTGCAATGAGCTCTTTATTTAAAAGTTTACAGCTGTAGTAATTTTTATGTAAATATGGCAAAAGTAATAAAATAAGTGGTGGAAGAGGCACGTGTTAGTGTTGCCTAGCAACTAGTTCCAGTATAAGCTCCATATCTTCGGTCGCATGAACCACAGTGAGCAGACTGAGGCTGCACCGGCCGACTTTTATTCACGGATATTTTTGTTTATGGACTTTTTCCAAGGGTTTTGTGATTTTTCCTGGGATATTGGCTTGGAGTTGCATCAGTATTTGAAATTTCAGCTTTCTACCCCACCTAAGATTGTAACCTATATGGGGTAGAAAGCTGAAAAAAGCTAAATCTGTCTTTCTCCTCTCAGCACACTCAATGAACTGAAAAAAGTGATGGAATTTTTTTAATCAAACAACAAAGCAAGTGGACTGAATAACATCCCTGCTGGAGTTTGGAAAAGTGGGACTTTGGACAGTCAGTTACTTCAGGTATGCAATAAGGTTTCAGCAGGTGATAAACCACCAATATGGTCAAAAAGCACCATTAGTCACCAATCCCTATTAAAAAGGTGATCTGAGTCCCATGAAAATTATCGAGGGATCATCTTAACACCAGTGGCCGCTGAAATTTATAATGGGATGATCTTGAATGGAATTATGATACGTGTGGACCCAATACTGAGAAAAAAATCAAAATGGTTTCCATCCAGGGAGATCAGCAGTTTCTCATTGCGAAGGCTCGCAGAAGGTATTAATATGAAACATTTATCAGTAGTGACAACATTTGTGGGTTTTAAGAAAGCATTCGATTTCATTAATAGGAAGAAGAGGTCATGATTTCAAAAGCGTATGGTACACCTGATAAAATAGTAAAGGCAGTGGACATAATTTACAGTGACACTGAAGCTCAAGTAATTGCACTCGATGGCGAGTCAGAAGTCTTCCAAATCTTCAATGGAGTTCTCCCAGGCGATTCATTCTCACCATTTTTAATTGTCATTTGTCACAGTCCTCGACTATGTCTTGAGAACAGTGGTAAGTGACCATGAATCTCTGGGCTACAGGCCAACAGAACGAAGAAGCAGATTTCCTTGGGTTATCATAACCGATCTTGATTTTGTAGATGATATTGCTCCAATATCAGACACACTAGGAGATGCTCAGACCCTACTCAACCGGGTTGAAACAGCAGCAAAGGCAGTTGGATTGCTCATTAATGTATCAAAGACCGAATACATTTATTCAATCACAAGAGGGAGAACTTGAAGTGACTCATGGACAAGCTTTAAAAGGGTAGCTCAATTTCAATTTTATTATATGTATATATATATATATATATATATATATATATATATATATATATATATATATATATATATATATATATATATATATATATATATACAGTATATATATATATACAGACTTGGCATTTAATATGGAATATTTTTATTGTGGGGGTGAACTTACTTTTCAAGATGTCTTAGAACCAAAAGTTCATTGGAATTATGTTGAAATTATTCTAGATTTTGTTAATGTGACCTTTAAAAGAAACAAAAACCACATTTGACACTTCGAAACAAATAAATTGATCCTTGAAAGTGATGTAAACTGATATCGAACTCAATTCATGGACAGTACTGTGTTAAACTTCTGTACGTTTTGCAGAAGTATCTCTTTATTTTGCACATTAGCCAAATTTTTTTTTAACAAAAACAAAAGTTAAATTACGACTGGGATTACGGACAGTAAAATTACAGGTCAGTACTTCGTGTAACCCCCACGAGCATTCAGGAGAGCACGTACACGTTGAGGCATGCTGTTCACGAGATTTTCCAAGGTTTGGACAGGAATCGCTTGCCATGCAGTGACAATAGCCTGCTGCAATTCAAGCACAGAGGTCGGCTGCTGGTCCAAGTGGTCGATTTGACGCGTTAATTCTGCCCACAAGTTCTCTATCGGATTCATATCCGGGGACATGGCAGGCCACTCCATATGCTCTACACCACGGTCAGCAAGAAAGTGTTGGATCATGCGAGCACGATGAGGCCGTGCATTGTCATCTTGGAAGACAAAGTTTCCTCGAAAGGCTGCACGAGCAAATGGAAGCAATGTTTCTCCCAGAATGGCCCTGTACTTGAACTGCTTCCGGTTTCCATTCAGAACAACCAGGTCAGTTTTGCCCCCTGCATGAAAAGCAGCCCAAACGGTCAACCCGCCACCTCCAGCTTGGACTCTTGGCACTATACAATCTTTGTTGTAGGCTTCATGCACTTGTCTGCACACTCGGACGCGGCCATCTTGACGATAGACCAGAAATCTAGACTCGTCACTGAAGATCACGTGATTCCAGTGTCCTGGCCGCCATTGACGGTGCTCTCTGGCCCACTGCAATCGGTGCTGGCGGTGTTGTCTGGTCAGGCGTGACTTTCTCAGGGGACGCCTAGCACGATAGCCTGCTTGAACCAGTCGTTGGTTGACTAGCCT
>NC_136262.1:35053931-35068931 GCF_964187855.1 Myxine glutinosa | reverse complement strand
CAGAGAGTCTGGGTGCATCAGCTCATCTGGGCAAACACAAGATGTGCTGGGGCAATTTGTTCCCATCTTCTCTCTCTCTTTCTCTCTATATAGCTCTCATTTTATTGCCGGGTGTATGATTGGTGTCACGTATGCAAGGTGTTAAGTTGACTGCATAAGGAATCCGAGGGTGGGAGTATCCAAGAGGGGGAAGGGTGGGAACGTTAATTGCCTTGTAAATTTAATGGGAACGTTAATTGCCTTGTAAATTTAATGGGAACGTTAATTTCCGGATTCGGACCTGAACCAAAATCTAATCAGCCTGTTATTGTCACGTAACCAACTCATCCACCAAGTTTTCTCATAAGTCGTCCACAACCTTTTGAAATACCAAGTTATTTATCGTTTTGGCTCTATCACTCAATGGTGAAAAATCCCTTAAATTTTTTTTTAAAACTATGGTTTACGGATTTGGACCTTCACCAAAATCAAATCGATTCGTCCTTATCAGTGTTGTCACACACCCAAACTGTCCACCAAGTTTCGTCCGAATCCGTCCATGACTTTTGAGATATCGTGCTGTATATTGGTTTTAGCCCTGTCACTCATTGGTGAAGAATTACTTTAAAATTTCTCAAATCGAGATCCGGATCCGAATCTTCACCAAAATCTAATAATTTCGTCCTTGTCAAATACCCAACCTCTCCATCAAATTTCGTCCGAATCCTTATACAACCTTTTTAGATATCCTGTTCACAAACCCCAAAAAAACAAGAAGGCGTCAGCCTGACATGTATGACGGAAATCGATATCAATGAAAAAATAATTATATCAAAGAAAAATTATTTTACAGAGAACCTTGACCTTGACCTTTGACCTATATAGTGCAAAAATATTGCCAGCCTCACTTTTGGCCTTCAGAACCCTCTGGTAAAGTTTGACTAAGATAGCGGAAAGTGTTTGCGAGTTATCGCACTCACAGACAAACAAACAAACATACTGTTAGGTCGGTTGGGTAGGGGATATATAGATCCAGGTAGATCTGCATAGGTATCATGTTTCGGCTGTCGTGATAGGAAACCACACCTGTAATAAGTTCTGTTTAGGCGGTTTGTTCAGATTAAGGTGTATCTTCGTCCCCATTATGAGGAATGGGGCATGATAAATAGTTCTAGGGATTATGCTAACTCCATTGTGTGTGAAACCTCTGTGATTATCCCGGGGGCCCGTATGGCAACGCACTCCTATATAGTGGATAGGCCCAATAGTGCACCACATTAATTAACCAACCCCACCCCCACCCCCTCACAATGACTGACCGGAAGGACAAACAGCAAGTGACCGCACACTACGACACCATTGCAGGCAGACATCGAACAGATAGCCTGAGAGCCACGCCCAGAACTCTTGATTGACAGGGGGGAGGGGCGAGCAACAACCAGAGCACCAATTGGGAGTAAGGAAGGTGAAGAAGCGACACACTGATTGGCCACTGACCGATGACACCACGGCCAATCAGTGCGGAAGGCGCAAAACCACTACCTAGAAGCAGGTTGCTGATTGGAGGAGAAGCGCCGGTGACGTGAAAAGGCGCGAAAGGCCGCAAGGAAACGACGCACTGATTTGGAGAGAAAGAGAGCTGACGTCAGAGGACATCTGATAAAAGTAAGCGGAGACGAACATTTTGGCTATTCCTTCATCTCTCTTTGCCCCTTCACCTCTGCCTGTCTTCGCCTCCGCTTTTCTCTTCCCTTCTTGCCTTCTCGTTCCCGTGTGGACCTTTACCTGTTGAGCGCCGTCGATCATCCGCCCTGGTTATTCATCGCGCGGGGACGAGAGGCTTGCGGCGCACCGGCATACATGGGACCGGCAGCGCGCAAATGAGAGGTGTCATCGAGGCCTGGTCGCACCGACGGCCGAGCGGTTCCCGAGGATCGGAGCCGTGCCGGACTGCATGCTTGGAGCCTGAACGATTCCTGACATCCAGACAGATAAACACAAACGCGCACACTACGGTTTCTTTCGATTATCCTTCCGACTTTGTATTTATGTCTTGTCTTGTATTTATGTCTTGTCTTGTATACAAGATTATGTCTTGTATTTGAAGTGAAGTGTGCGGGATCCCCATTTAGGAACATTATTTATTTATCGTTGCGTCCATTGTTATCGGGTTCCGTAAAATAAACGTGTTTTATTTTTGTACATAAATTCCGTTTCCATTCGTGAGTTACTTTTCACAGGTTGAAGACGCTGGTGCGCGCGGACCGTGAGGTAAATCTAGCTGCTTCTTCTTCTTCTTTCCTTCTTCCTCGCACATATGTATAGCGAAATTCGCCATTTATCGTCGCCTCGTTAAGCTCGTTTCCATCCGCGATTTCCCCGGTCTTAACCGAGGGGGAGTCACATGACAATACATACAAGAAAGGACGTCAGGAATGACGAAAATCAAGAGAATCAATAATTGATTGATTAATTGGGTAATTAAATAAATAATAATCGTAAAAGAATTAATTTCTTCATCAATTGGCTAATAGCATACCTAAACCACCACTGTTTCATCCGAATCTGTAACTTAAAAAAAACAAAAAACCTTGACCTTTGATCTTGACCTTTGACCTATACAGTCAAAAAACATTGACAACCTAACTTTTGGCCTTACCAAACCTATCCTCTGGTAACGTTTTGACAAAGATATCTGAAAGCATTCGTGAGTTATCGCGCTCACAGACAATTTTTCGTCATAACCAAGAAAGCATCAGGCCTGACAGGTATGGCGAAAATCAATATCAAAGAAAAATTAATCAATGGAAAAAAATGAGATCAAAGAAAATTTTTTTTATCCAAATATCAGCTTCCTAGCTCAAAAGGTACCCGGCATATTGCCCAAATGGTACCTGAGATATTGCCCAAATGAGAAAGGAAATAAATAAGTAATTAAAAATGAAAATAAATAAATAATAGTTGTAAAATAACTAATTTCTTAATCGATTGGCTAATATCATACCGAAACCACCACCACCATTTCATCATTTTCAACCCTCTCTTTATCTCCCCCACATTCCAGAACTCATTTTCTTGCTTCCCTTAGCATCTCACCTTAGACACACATCCTGAAATGACATCAGCAAATCCCCATCGAGTATCAGCTTTACAGATATCAGTCTCGCCCAGAAAACAATTTAACATTGCTACAACATTGCACTTTAGTTGTTGCAACGTTTTGCTCTATCTAAGGTTACAGGAATGTTCAAACATATGGTTTGTTTTACAATACATTGTGATCATAACATTGCGATAACGTTAAAAAAAAAATTAACTTTACAGGAATGTTTTTATAACTTTACAGGAATGTTTTTATAACGTTGCAACAACGTTTTATTCTAGAATTACAGCAACACTCAAACCGATGATTTGGTTTATGTCACCACAACGTTTTATCACAACGTTTATTACACAACATTCAGATATCAATAAAAAAAACAGAACACTGAGCTTTTGTTTATGACATTTATTTTGCACTTTACTTGTTTACACTTTTTTGTGTGCAAAGGCAAGGATCGCGGAAGAGCCAGAACAGACGAGATCAGGAAGCAACAGAACAAAATGAACAAGATAAAGAGAGGGGGGACACCAACAGCAGGGTTGAAGGACAAAATACAGGGAGACTTGGACGAATAAGGGATGTGGGGAGTAATGGGGTAGACAGGATGGATACAAGAGATGTTGCATCGTTTATTTTAAACCTCTTAATTTAACCTACACTTTTACTTAATTTAATTACCATTTAGAATTATCCATTATAAGTACCTTTTATAACCCATTATAATTAAACACCGGGGGTGGGGGAGTGGAAGGGGGGGGATGTTTAGAAAGGTTCTTCTTCATTTTTTTAACAAGTTCTTCTGCATGTTCTTCTTTCTTCATAGACCCAACCCCTCCACCCATACGCCTCTTCCGATCAGAGTATCTACAATCTCCCTTCCCTTTCATCTTAAGCTACCAACAGACCAAGACCCAAATGTCAACCTTTTCTTATCCCCGGGAGCTGCTTGAACAGTTTTCAAATGACAAGGCTGTACCTGCTCAGCCAAAGGAGCCCCACCTGTAGTAATTGGACCTCGTTGTGGCTGTACCTGTTCTGCCACACCAGTCCCACCTGCTGTCATTGCCCATTGGACCTCGTCGTGGCTGTACCTGCTCTGCCACACCAACGCACTTGGCACACAACCACTGCCCACACCTCCCATGAGGAATGGTGCCATTGATGCTGATCACTCTTTCTTTTGAACACCACCTGTTCATGATTGTTAAACTGAGTGTTTTACATCCTGGAGGCCAGTCGTGATGGTAATCCCCACATGAAGACCAATTAATTGAATTTGGACTTCCTTCCCCATTCTTCCCCAAGGCACCTGTCGACCAGATATATCGGTCATGGAGTCCTTGTGGTTCTTTTTTTATTATCAGAATTTCTCTTCCTTAGTTTTGCCAAACTCATGCAGCCAAGCAGGTTCAATACACACAAGCGTTAGTACAGATTCGAATAGTGCACCTGTTCCTGGGATCTGGGGACCGTATCCAAGGAGAACTATTTTTGCTGCACTTAAAAGGTGTTACCGGTTGAAAGGTGCTACCACTACTGAGCCCTTGAGCTTCTTGTGGGAGCAGTAAACTAATAAATAAAACATTTTATAAATTCCTAACCACAACAAATTTGACTGATCTTTTACATCAATCTAAATCTTGCTCCAACCCCTAGTAAAAAAAAAAAAAATAGGGGAAAAATAAATGGGGAATTTTTTTTTCTTCTTATTTTTCTGCATATCAAAAAAAATCAAAGGGAGGCATAAAGCGCCCCTCCCTTTATATGAGGGATCGTTTCTCTGTATGCAGCTTTAACATGGGGACTGAAAATTCCTTTATCGGCGTCTACTGGTGTATTGTATCTATATAATATTCTCCGTAGGTGATTCTGTCTGTCTGTCTGTCTGTGAAACGTCTGTCTAGGGGAGTGGCTACACTCGGTCTGGGAGGGGCTTCAAAAACAAATCACTACCATTTTGTTTCCTTGCATAGCTTTGAGGCTTCTTTTGTTAGGCCCGCAGTGTCTTGCTCTCTCGCTCACAGTTTTATTTCAATTCTAATTCGATATCTCATTTCATTTTTCACAGTCACTAACATGGTTTTAGACTCGGTTGAAAAAAAACGGGAAGGAAATTCAATTAAAGTTACCGTTTTAGAACAAAATGCATTTTCAAAGGCCTGTAACATAAAGTCCATTGAGACTCTCTCACGGCTTTATCTCGACTCCAATTCACCATCCGATTTCATTTTTCACAGTCGCTAACATGGTTTAAGACTCGGTTGCAAAAAACGGGAAGGAGATTTGTTGAAAGGTAACGCACAGGCAGGAAATAGCCGAGATCGGAATGGTATATCATACACCGCCCAAATAACACAGATGAGAAATATTCGATGAAAGTTCACGTTTATAGAACAAAATGCATTTTTAATAAGAAGGCCTGTATAATGTAAACCAACTATGGAATACAATATTTATTAATAACGTTTGGTTTTAATCTATTTTTACTTTGTAAAGCGAAAAGTTTTCGATACATTCAAGTTTTAAAATGAAGTCACCCGTGACTGATGTGCATTTTAAGACTGAATCAACACGTCTTCGATCATAAATTACTTTTTGAAGAAACAAAGGTACATTTTGATTACAACTCAAGCAAAGGAAACCAGGCAATTCCTGTTTCGTTCGAAACGATTATACACCACCCAAAGAAGATGCGTTTCATTTCCAGAGGAAATAAAATCGTGAAATCTTTATAAAAATTTTTTTGCTTTTCGCATGAGTTTTCAAGGCTGAATCAATCGTGTTCACATCCAGGATTAATAAAGAAACTCCATTTCACGTGTGCATGGACATGCAATTCACAGATGTGAAATAAATAAATAAACACAGACGGGAAATAATCTGGTCAGGTAATTACGATTAATTAATCGCTGCAGAAGTGGCCGCTGCCATTCGTCATGATCCCATGCTGTCACGTGTTGCGGATGTTGTTTTGTCAGGTTCTTGGTGCGACTTGCTCTCGACGTCAGAATATGCTCCATATGCGTCGCGTGAATCCGGCCTGTCTTTAGCTCAAGGTTACGTTATGTGGGGCATGTGGGTGGTAATTCCCCCATGTGTGTGCGACCCACTTCCCCGTGCGTGTGTGACCCACTTCCCCGTGTGTGTGACCCCACTTCCCCGTGTGTGTGTGACCCAATCCTCTGTGGGTGATCCACTCCACGGTACAGTGTGCGTGATGTGGGAGGGATGGGGGTGGGGAGCGAGAGGATTTGAGCTCTTGAAGTCGCATTTTACATGAGGTGTAATTACACATTTCAAACTGTATTTCCCATGTCATCAGAAGTAAAAAATTGCATAGATTACATCATTTGTGGATCTGATAAATTGCCAGTAACCATTTTGTAAAACTTAATGTGCAGGTGCAGCATCTAACTCAATATGTCCAAATGTCACACACGTCCATGCCCGTGGGATTCCCACAGGTAACTCCACGAGTATATAAATATTGTCGCATTCACCGGGGGATTAAGATCCCCCAAGGTGACAGGTGGCCGATCGAGCTTTAACTCTGAGGCATTCAGTCAGACTATTGCGGTGTTTATACGTGCGGGGGTGGAGGGCAGCGAGTGCTTAATTGCACGCTGTTGAAACCAAAGTGGCACAGGGTTCCTGAACCACTAACAAACGGGACAGGACAAGGAATGAAAGTTCAAAGCATACATAATTTAATAAAAATAATGCCAGGGAACAAGAAATGTGCAGTACTAAAATTCCTATTTGGGGCACCCCAACACGGACTCGTAAAACAGCACAAGGGAATATAAAAGAACGAAAGTAAAAATGCGTTTGTGTGGTGCATTTGCCTGCACTCCGCAGTCTCCTCAAGCGGCCCCCCAACCCCGTTGGCGTCGCACGGATCCCTGGTCCTTGCGTGGGAAACAGGCCTTGGCGCGCCTCTGCGTTCACCCCAGCCGCCGAACGTGAAGCGAGCAGGCCCTTGTTCCGTCCTCGTCCCACGCTCCACAAAGCAACGAGGTATCTCAGGTGCACACAGCCATCACAAAGCCAGCACCAATGAATCAGGGAAAGGATCTGTCCGCTCCTCCATGCAGCAGGAACAGAGCGAGCGCGCGAATGCCACCGCCAAAAGCGAGCCCGACATGCTACCGCACACAACGAGGACCCAGTGCAAGAGGGTGAAAATGGCCGTCTTCAGCCTTTTGGTTCCCCGGTCTCGAACGTCACCCGATGAGGTCCGCACGTGCTCCAATCAAAGAGAGCATCTCATCGCTCCATGGTACTGACCAATCATCACCCATCAGAGTGGGGCCTCATGCCCCTCCTGTGCTTGGTGTTGCGATGACTCGGCTGGCGGGGCCAGCGGTATTTGAATGTCCTGGTTTCGGTTACTTTTATATGGTGTTTTTAGTGTAGGTGCGGAGTGCATGGCTGGTGTGGTGCGTGTCATAAGGAACAAAGGAAAAATCACAGAGGCATTTACATACAGGGAATTAATTACCCTTAAACCCGACCTAATTAACATAGCCCCACCCCTCGCCATGGGGACAAAGATACGTTACATGAGTGTTTCTTCTTCTTCATGACAGTCGGGGCACACTATCTTTTCAATCCTACCTGGCCCAAAGGTATTTCATTGCCTACCCCCCACAAACGTAACAATATACATATATACACACGTTATACCCCGTTAAAAGATAAAAAGAAAAAAATTCTAATGTGCTGGCTCAATGGCCTAATAGATAAAGCATCAGACTCCCAAGCTGGGGATTGTAGATTCAAATTCCGTCTGTGTTGAATATTTTTTCCCCTTACTTTTTCAAGTCTTTTATATCATCTTGAATAAAGTATTGTACGATGAACAAATGTATTTTGTTCGTATTTAAAATGTATCTTAGGAAAAATTCCAGGGGCAAAGAAAAGGCCCCTATGTATGGTATGTGCCATGTGGCAAACTATAGAAAAGAAGGGACATTCCATAGCTTGTAGAAAATGTCAAACAATACAAAATAAGGGGCATTCAAAAAATCTCGCGTGTATGCTGGACTACCCTTGTGTTCTGAGTAGGCACCAAGTAATGCTCTATAAAAGTTCATATAAAGGGGCGCCCTACATCTGGCAAATAAAATACATTTACTTCTTCATGCAGCTGTATGAATCCAATTGGCACCCCTTTAACCATAATACTTTAATCCCAATGTCGTGAATTGATGGTTTATGGATTGAAGCGGTGTATGGTTCATGATCAGTGATGAGCGGTGTTCGGCACTAATAATATTTATAACCGAGGAAGTAAGGAATTCGCCTCGGTTTTTAAAATAGTAATATCATTTTCGAAATAATGATAACGTAACGTTAATATTATAGTAAATCTAATTATAACACTAATCCCTTCGTAGTGACTGCAAACTTACTGGAAGTTAAAATATATCAGTTTTGTGTCCGTTACGTCATTATGTCTATGATGTCATTACCACGGCTGACTGCACCGACTGACATTTGAATTTACAAGTATACCCGCTCACTACGGGAGTGGCAGGAAGAGCCATTCATCTTTGGGGTATATAGATTACAGTCGATCTATGGACGGGTCTCAAGAACATTGGGTGTGTGTTCATTTACCAAGGTTCTTGTGGAGAGATCGCCAAGTGGTTTAAGCATTCGAGCAAGCACTCCATTCAAAACCCTTAAGGAACGGCTGGCTTGGCAAGCACTAGCTAGCTGCTTGGTAAATGAGCACATCTCCAAACCTTGTGGGGTATATAGATTAGAGGTGATCTTCGCTCAGTTCTGTAAGTAAAACTTACCTCATGGATGTCGAGATTCCTCCAAATGTACTTATTTAATGTTATAAACAGCATTAGTGACGGTTTGAAAAGCTAATAATGTGTGTTTGTGGTTTATAATATTTTACAAGCCCAGCTACGCCGCTGTTCGACTTTTGGTCTTGTTTTTTGGTGAACCATTTTGTAGACTTTGGTTCTCAGAAGACTAAAGCCTTATCTTTTCAGGGAACCGCCATTTTACCAAGTGACGTTATCATGTATCTTACTATCTTACGTTGGACGGTGTAAATACATGTTTACTTTACCAAGCGCAGTATAACGAGAGTATAGCCTCTCTTGCATCATAAGCTCAGATCAAATATTCTGAACAAACTGGGAAGGTAAAAGGATTTAAAGCATATAACCAAATCAACTAAATCGCAAACATTTAAGTTTGGCCATAGTAACACCAGGCAATTTGGGGTTGAAATTGAGATTTAGGGCCGACAGTTCCTCTTACCGACTCAATTGATAAAATTACACTTATGGGAGAAGTGGCTGTCAGTCAGCCATCTTTGGTCTTTGTGCTAAGTTTGAAGAAAATCAGTGGGGTTTTTTTACAACTAAAATGGCTGCCAGTTTACCAGTCGGCCATCTTTGATCAGATCGCAAAATAAAGTGAGGCACACGTGTATGCCATCATGTGCTGTGCTTGTGCCAAGATTGAACAAAATCGGTCCATGTACATCCGAGAAATGGTTGGGGACACGTTTAAGTAACAAAATGTTCACCAGTCGGCCATCTTGTTTCTGATGTTGAAAATAAATGACGTGCATATGTAAACCATCATTCATTATGTGTGTGCCAAGTTTAAACAACATCGGCAACTACATCTCTGAGATATGATTGCGGACACACGGACAGACGAGACCAAATCCATAAGCCCCCGTTTCGGACGAAGTCCAATGGGGGCTAATAACATGAATACATATCAATTTGTACCCTTTACACTGCATAAACTTTGGCAGTTAAGACAATAAAAAGAGGAACTAAGAATGTAATGCAAACAAGTACAAAACATGAGGTACAACTACTTTGGAATATCCGTATAACGTTTTAACTTTGGTAATGCTGAATAATAATGTGAATGTATGAAAATCAGTAATTATACGGTGGATCCAGACATCATGCACAGACTGCACAAACTCTCGTATTCCAATCCAAGTCCACTCTCGGCATCCAGCCTCTCCGACTCGCTTCGTACTCTCTATGATCTCGCGTGACTCCCCAGATCGTGGGCATGATTGTATGAACACTCTATAGTCTGGACATGCTGCTTCTGCTGTCGCAACAATGGATGGAGGTCCTCAATGCCAAACAGGAAATCAGAGCTCACTCCCTTGACATATCACGTGCCTTCGATAAGGTCTGGCACCCCGCCCTGCTCACCAAACTCTCCTCTTATGATATCTGCTCACCCTGCTCACCAAACTCTCCTCTTATGATATCCATGGAAATCTCCACGCATGGCTTGCGGACTTCCTCACCGGTCGCAGTCAACGTGTGGCCCTGAATGGAATTCTCTCATCTCCCCGTCCTGTTCAGGCTGGAGTTCCTCAAGGCAGTGTTCTGGGCCCTGTGCTTTTTCTGGTCTTCATTAATGATCTCTCCGACTCTCAGGAAAATCCTCTCTATCTCTTTGCTGATTACTCCACTCTCTACCGCTCCATATCTCAACCCTCAGATCGGCAGGCTGCATCCTCTTCAATATCTGCAGACCTGGTCAAAATCACTAATTGGTCAAACAAGTGGAACATGTCTTTCAATCCTGACAAATCTCATACTCTCACTTTGTCTCTCCGAAAAGACCGTCTTGGCAACCCTCCCATCTACTTTCTGAACAATCCTCTTGAAGAAGTTCTGTCACTCAAGCTTTTGGGTCTCACTATCTGCCATGATCTTTTCTGGGAAAACCATATTTCCAAGCTGGCCTGCAAAGCGAGTCGCCGACTGGGCATCCTCCGTCGTGCGAAGTCCTTCCTTGGCACACCTGAGCTCCTCACCACATACAAGGCTTTCATCCGCAGCTCAATGGAATACTGCTCTCCCCTCTGGGTTGGTGCTCCTGCCTCACACCTAGCTCGGCTTCATGCGGTTGAAACCAAAGCTTTCAGAATCATTGGAATCTCCCACGATGAAGCTGATTCTGAGTGCCTTTCTTTCTCTTTCTCTTTCTCTCTCTCTTTCTCTCTCTCTCTCTCTCTCTCTCTCTCTCTCTCTCTCTCTCTCTCTCTCTCTATCTATCTCTATCTCTATCTCTATCTCTATCTCTCACCGCAGGCAGGTTGGTGGTCTCTCTGTCTTCGACTGTCTCCTCTCCGGCCTAGCTCCCCCTGCTATGTCTGTGCTCTGTCCCCCAAATATTCCTGCAGGACGCACAAGATCTGCCAGAAACCCTCTTCTGGTGAAACTGCCAAAATCAAGACTCTCTGCTCACCTTCACTCTTTCATTCCTCTTTTCTCCCGCCTCTGGAACAAACTCCCACATTCTCTTCAATCCCTCTCCTCTCTCCAGGTCTTGTCTTCCCCCATCCAAAACTTTGATCTTTTCTACCCCCGTTAAAACACCCCAAATCCGCCTTTCAATCCCCAACGTCTAGTACTTCTAGATACAACCTCTAGATAGGTGAAATATTTGGGAGAATTGTGACTTTGATGATACAAGCACGAGAGTTGGCACACAGTTAGAGTATGCCGTAAGGAAGATATTTGGCTATAGGGCCATCGCAGATTTGCTCTGTGACAACAATGGCGCCCATTTTTCAAAAAAGGACAAATCTGCAATGGCCCTATAGCCAAATATCTTTCTTCGGACATACTCTGACTGTGTGCCAAATGCCATGCTTGTATCATCAAAGGAACAATTCCTGCACCTATCTGCCATACTATTCTTTCCTGAAATTCCTCGTAGTGTAATTCCTAGTAGTGTTAATTTGCTTTATACCATGTACCCCTCCCCCTTCCACAGATCTACCGACATCCTTGTTCTCTACTGTTGTTGTGCATGTGTGCTTCCCTCTCCCTCCCCCTCTTGTCTCCCGCTCCCTTCATTGTATGTTTTTACACGCGCCTCGATTCTGTATACAAAAAAAAGAAAGAAAGATCAATGCACTTTTTACAATAATCATGATCCGACATCTGAAACAGCTAGGGTTCCATGCCCCATGATCCAGGGGATCACATAGGAATATTAACAGGGCAAGCCACCCCCTTTTACATTAATTATATTTTTAACTGAAAAATCCTCAACTTTATTTCGACTACAATGTGATGAATTATAATGGATTAATTGACAGATTTCGTTTAAAAAATAAAAGAGATTGGTTGATGGTTGATGAAAGGCAAATGGAATAAGTGGCTTCAGGTAAAGAGTTTGTGATATTGAAATACATAATAAGCAGCACTTATATCTCCATACATGATAATATATAGTTCCTATAATCTTTTATTCAACCTTTCTACATCTATATAAATGGAACAACGTCTTTAAGATCAAGAAGAAGCTTGAAGGGAGGAGTGAGGTTGAGCATCAGAAGCAATTAATCAGGATTACATCATGTGTAATGCTCAATCGACAGCAAAGCGAGAAGATCTGTGTTTTGTGAATCCTTTAAATGATAAATCGTTCTTCCTTCAGTATGCACTACGGGTGTGAGAACAAATCATCCCCTGACTGTGCTGGTGTGGATGTTACACCCTTGAGGAAGCAATATTCTCTCACTGAATGTGTGAAACAAAGACAAATGATGGTTGAGTAGGAATTGCGATATAAAGTCGTTTCTCACAGTCACAGGCTATCATGGTGTTGAATTAACCCAGGAGATCCAACACTTATAACTTCCAGGAATACCATCGCTGGAAGTTTGAAACCGAGCCATGTGTGAAAGTCCCTCGAGGCAGAAACGGGAGCTATTTTACAGCGAATAACATGTTCTGGATGAATACATATACCATACATATACTATGTATGTATGTATGTATGTATATATATATATATATATATATATATATATATATATATATATATTATATATATATATATATTATATATATATATATATTATATATATATATATACAGACTTGGCATTTAATATGGAATATATATTTTTTCTTGACTTGGGTTTACTTTCTTAACTCAGTATATCAATCTGGTGAGTTTCTTTTACACTTTGGTGATTTATTTGTTAAAAGAACCATGTCACTGATTGTCTGTCGCAGCAAGAAGTCAACAACAGGATTATATCACAGGTGGCGTGGCAAAATGTACGGACAGGTGCATTTGATGATTGGCTTCACAGTCGGGTATACAAGGGTTGTTGCGTTCTGTATCAGTGGAAAACAACTGCTGCACGTCTCCAAAAGTTATTGCCGCTTCCTCTGGAGATGGTCCGTCAACTCGACAATGCTGTTTGTCATGGAGTGGTGGCTTTACGAAATTACGGCATGAAACAGCGTGCTATTGCTCGGCAGTATGGCATCACTCAAGGTCAGGTGTCAAAGATCCTGAAACGAAATGCTCAGAGTGTCCCTACTCCAATACCGAGGCCAGGACGTCCCCGCAGAACCACAAGGAGGGATGATCGCCAGCTGCACCGGTTAGTCCGCAATGGCCGTACCAAGTCAGCTAATCGGCTTAGGTCTGAGTGGCAGCAACTGACAAATGTGCCTGTATCCAGAAGGATAGTCAACCAACGACTGGTTCAAGCAGGCTATCGTGCCAGGCGTCTCCTGAGAAAGCCACGCCTGACCAGACAACACCGCCAGCGCCGACTGCAGTGGGCCAGAGAGCACCGGCAATGGCAGCCAGGACACTGGAATCACGTGATCTTCAGTGACGAGCCTAGATTTCTGGTCTATCGTCAAGATGGCCGCGTCCGAGTGCGCAGACAAGTGCATGAAGCCTACAACAAAGATTGTATAGTGCCAAGAGTCCAAGCTGGAGGTGGTGGGGTGACCGTTTGGGCTGCTTTTCATGCAGGGGGCAAAACGGACCTGGTTGTTATAAATGGAAACCTGAACCAGTTCAAGTACAGGGCCATTCTGGAAGAAACATTGCTTCCATTTGCTCGTGCAGCCTTTCGAGGAAACTTTGTCTTCTAAGATGACAATGCATGGCCTCATCGTGCTCGCATGATCCAACACTTTCTTGCTGACCGTGGTGTAGAGCATATGGATTGGCCTGCCATGTCCCCGGATATGAATCCGATAGAGAACTTGTGGGCAGAATTAACGCATCAAATCGACCACTTGGACCAGTAGCCGACCTCTGTGCGTGAATTGCAGCAGACTATTGTCACTGCATGGCAAGCGATTCCTGTCCAAACCTTGGCAAATCTCGTGAACAGCATGCCTCAACGTGTACGTGCTCTCCTGAATGCTCGTGGGGGTTACACGAAGTACTGAACTGTAATTTTACTGTCCGTAATCCAGTCGTAATTTAACTTTTGTTTTTGTTAAAAAAAAATTTGGCTAATGTGCAAAATAAAGAGATACTTCTGGAAAACGTACAGAAGTTTAACGCAGTACTGTCCATGAATTTGTTCGATATCAGTTTACATCACTTTCAAGGATCACTTTATTTGTTTCGAAATGTCAAATGTGGTTTTTGTTTCTTTTAAAGGTCACATTAACAAATCTAGAATAATTTCAACATAATTCCAATGAACTTTTGGTTCTAAGACATCTTGAAAAGTAAGTTCACCCCCACAGAAAAAATATTCCATATTAAATGCCAAGTCTGTATATATATCTATATACAGACTTGGCATTTAATATGGAATATATTTTTTGTGGGGTGTGAACGTACTTTTCAAGATGTCTTAAAACCAAAAGTTCATTGGAATTATGTTGAAATTATTCTAGATTTTGTTAATGTGACCTTTAAAAGAAACAAAAACCACATTTGACATTTCGAAACAAATAAATTGATCCTTGAAAGTGATGTAAACTGATATCGAACTCAATTCATGGACAGTACTGTGTTAAACTTCTGTACGTTTTCCAGAAGTATCTCTTTATTTTGCACATTAGCCCAAATTTTTTTTAACAAAAACAAAAGTTAAATTACGACTGGGATTACGGACAGTAAAAT